>NC_071468.1:106165992-106469023 GCF_028500815.1 Rissa tridactyla
TCAGAACAAGTCAGTGGGCATGATGTGAGATTACGGTCAAGCTGCACAGCATGGTTATATTCGTAGCTGATGTTCTTCATTCCTGCAGCTGCACTCACCTTGGCTTCGTCAGCCTTGGAGGTTCATTCCACTGGGCCAGCAAGGTCAAGATCAAGGATGAGTTAAGCCCAAATGGAGGTATTTGCGTTTATAAGGAAGTTGGAATGGATCAAAAATTTGTGTTATGCCTTATGCTAATGAAGGTGAAGACTGAACACAAGGCCATCTTTGAACATAAGAAAGGCCTCATTTGAACATAAGACATCTGAAGATGGATGGCATTTAATATTTGTACACCGTTCCTAATATCACTTTCAAATGTCTTCATTTTTTTTTTTAGGATTATTCATATTTTCTATCATTAATTTTTAATTATCTTTGCTAGTGTTCTTCTTCTGTATTACTGGAAAGCTAATGTGATCTGAAGATAGCATCTGCTCACTGTTCTCTCTCTTGGACCTGTGCCTCCAGCTCTAAATTTATTTTCAGAAGGCACAGAAGAACATTCTTAGGATTTTGGATTTATCTTTTTATTGTTACCTCTTCAAGACTAGGCGGGCTGCAAAAGGCAGTACCTCTTAATCGAAAGGACATCTTAATGAACTGTTAAAGATCAGTCAACAAGTAAAAAGAAGGTACTTCGATCCCCGATTCGGAAATGTATTTTTATTCAAAGTAATAGTTAACGTACTTAAGGTACAGTGGTACAAACAGCAGTCATTGTATATTTAGAGAGGAGCACATAGGTAGATGAATTCTTGAGTTGAGGTTCTAGAACAATTTATACTACTGGGATTTGTTTTGAGGGTTAAATGCTGAAGCAAGGGACTTAAATTATTGACCTAAAATCAAAGCGTTCTTTGGGTAGAAGGATGCAAAGAGTTAATTTTTAAATGTTTATTGAACTGAATGGGCATATACTTAAAATCAGATCTAATAAATGTTTTTAAGAGGGTAATGTTTTCATTGCTACAATGAAATGCATATTTTTATGAATTAAAATTATTCATAAGTAATTCTTGGAAAGAAGAAGATTTGGGATTAATTATTTGTAAGTTTCACTTAGGAATTTTGTTTTGTTGTAGAATTTGTGTTATTTTTTTTTTTAACAGGATTCAAAGAGCTTGATGAATCCAGAACTCATTTTTACAGAGAAAAACAAAGCATTCCCATTTTAGGTCAATTTGAAATTTGTTTGCATTCTTACAGTTTGGCTAAAAAGAAAACGAACAGTGAATTAGCTTTGCAGCTCTAGATGTAGGCAGCTGCTTGTGTACTTTCCAGAAGTGAGCCTTTATATATATGTACATACATATGTGTGTGTCTGTGTCTAAAAACATGTGCATTAGGTTCCTGATACTGAATAATGCTTTTCTGTTCAGTGGGTAAAGAAATTGTATTCAAAGAGTATATTAGTGATCAAATTCTTCTTGTACGTGAAGATCAACTTTCAGTAAAAGAAAACTAGTTTTGCTTAACAGCTATGTTAAAGTATAAAATGTTTCTGGAAGCTGCATTACAGTTCTATAGGGTTTTATGATGAATGTTCTCTGTGGAAGGTGCATTTTGCAGTTTATGAAACAAAAAGGTAGATATGAAGTCTGAAAAACATTATTTGTTATTTCAGTGGACCTGTAATATTACAGTTAATATTCTTGTACTCTGAACTAAATAGAGAAAGGTGTGAAAAGTACATTACGTTGTCTTAGTTGTCACCTGGTCCAGGCAGCAGTTGAGTGAATAAACTGTGGCCGTAGGATGCCACTGACGTGTAGAGTTTCTGTTCTTTCTTCCATTTACCTACCTCTGATTAACAAGGTAGTTCCCTCATGAACTGCAGAAGTCTAATGAAATAGCACTTAAAATTACTATTTGACTTTGTTACCACTACAGTCCAGGTTGAAGAAAAAGGTTAAAGATAATTATTCTGTGGAGAGAAATTAGAGAAGTAGATAATATGTTTTCATTCAGATAAAGTGTTCAGGAGAGAACTGCCTGAAGTCCCTCTGAGGATGGGTGGTTTTGTTGCTGAAGCAGTCAAGAATCATATAGAATACTTGATGGAAAGAGCAAATGTAATGACCCTTCTGCTCAGAGAGAATGTCACATGGAATAATATGAGAAATTTAATGACATCCTTTGGCAATTGCAGGGAAGCTCTATTTTTGGTCTTTTCACTGTTCTTATCTTTCCCTTACTGGTTTCTGAAATAAAGATGTTTTAGGCTATTTTAGGAACTAATTCTCTTCTTGTAACTCATTTAAAGTATGTATTTCTTCTGCTTTTGGCATCCCCCCTTAGTCTCCAAGCTTGTTTTCCAGTTATCACCTCTACAGCATTTAAAACTTTTTTGCATACTAGAGTAGAATTTAATGAAAACTTATTTACATATTCTGGAAGAAAAGATTGAAAATGCCAGATTTTAACTTATTTCCTTATATAATGTTACCTATTCAAAACTTATCTAACTTTATATTATGTTATTCAGCTCAAAAAGCCTTTTAAATGTGATATTAATCTGATGTCTATTAGAGCTAGCCTCACACCTTAGAATATTGCAATTGTGTGATCAGATTCATCTTCCTTTGCGTTTTACTACATTCCTTTGTCAATTTATTCTCCGAGTGATTAATTAATTTTAAAATGTGCACAACTATTTTTACCTAAAAAATACTGTAATAATACTGAAAATATCGCATTTAGATTCATTATACACACAGAGTACCTACAGCTTCTAACACTCCTAACTGTATTCCTAGAAATACCACTTTTTTTTTCAATTTTAAACAGGTTTTCATTGACTCGTAATAGAGTGTTAGCTATGCTGGCTAGTAGAACTTTTTTTTTTAATGAAATATAACTTATTCATAGTTATAACTATTGCTTTTGCGTCTCTTAATTATTGCTGCTTACTTCTGAATTCTGTCCATGTAAGATGCATGAGTTTTATTTTCAAACTCAAGGGACTTATTAGCTGTGGTTAAGCAAGTATCCCAAGTAATAAATGACAGTAGTAATGTAGCACTTTCAAATTTTCTGAAGATATGTTTTAAAAAATATCTGCTTTACTTTTCTTATAGTCACATCTTAGTTATCGTGACTTAATTAGGCAAAATTTTAAAGTACTTACACTACTCATGTTCAATTTTTTTTCCTTATGTTGAAAAATTAATATTTTTCTATAAAGGCAAAATCAAATGATGAAGAATTCATTTACTAAATGCATGTAAAACTGGAAGTATTTTTCTCTAGTAAGAATTTATTGTGGTAACCATTCCTGTGGGCTCTCTCTGCTGCAACATCTACAAGCTAACCTGAGCTATACTAGGACTCTTTCCTAAATTAAATAGCTAACCTGTTGTGTCTAGGTTTTGTTTACTGAATTCATACCGTAATGTTACTTGTTTGGAAACACCTACAAGAATCACATTGCCATTTGGTTTGGCGTAAGGGTCTTGCATCGAGGGACTTCTGCAGGGAACTCAGACCATCTGAATTTTTCTCCTCTTGTTTCCTAAAGCAGGTTGAAATTCTATTGAATCACAGAGTATGCTGGTACTTTTTACAGATCACGTGATAAACTGGCAATGCAGCTCGTGTCACAAACCTGTTTGGAATCAGAAAACTATCAAAAAGCCTTTTAATACTTTTTGCTTGAGTTACTGCTAAGAGTTAGATGGGTAGACATAGAACTGAACTTTAAAACTTTTTTCCACGCCGTATTTCAAAGCACATTTAATTAAACATAGTGTTACACTCAGGACGTTTCCAGATTCTAGTCTTCTCAATTTTGGTATACATGCAACCATTGTCCTCACCAGGTCAGTAAAAAAACGGCAAATTTAGTCTATTAACGTAGGCTCTCTGAAATACTAGGCAATAGTAACAAAATGGTATTTTGAAATTTGAGCAGTTATAGTATCTTCTGCCTTCTAAAAGTCATGGCAGGGAATAAAAGGTTTTCTTTTTTAAGGTTAAGGTTCCTTAATGCTTTTGCAATTGCTAATTACCCTTCTACATCTTCCTCATTTTACTTTTTGGCATATATAAAATATAAAGCAATATTTGTTTGTAATAAAGCTAAGTTTATCCCATTAACAGTTTGCAGTGAAAAATATTAGAAATTTGTTTTTACAGTAGTTTCCCTTTCAAGTTCAATTCAATGCGAGACATTGATAGAAAAAATGGTTTTATCAGTAGAAGATTCTAGTCAGCAGTGTGTTCTGAAAACCTGTTTTTTGCTGAGGTCATCTAAAAGGAGAAGGTGAAGGAGCAAAGCTGGTATTGAACACCTCAAGACAGACTCAGCTCTGTAACATTTTTCCTCTTCAATATTTTCTGCTTTCTTTAGAATTAAAATATTTCATGTGGAAAAAAGGTAAAAGTTTTAGCAGTTCATGTCTCCTGTTTTCAGTTTGCTTTATTACTAAGTGTAAAATCTCCAGTTTAAGCTAATTCTGTTTAAAAAAAAAATCTCAGAAGATGGTCATAAGTCTAGAAATAATTATATACTTGCTGATCATTCGAAAATAGAGTGGAAAATGGGTGAGAGAATTGCCCATAAGTTGTCCATCAGGACCCCCAGATCCTTCTCAATGTCCTTTTGATAATAACAGCAGTACTCGTGTCTACCCAAAATACAAAGGAGTCTACAGTACGTTTTGTAAATCGGTCTTTTTCAGGATCATGTGCAGTTATTAGGAGTTAAATGCCGTTCTCTTTCTCAAAGTAAAAGCCATTTCTTTTCCAGTAAACAATATCAATTTATTTAACGGTAGTTTCTAAGAAATTGCGGGGGAAAAAATAGTGGTATTTTTAGTGAAATAAAGCCAGAAATTAGTGTCACAAGCTAGCATGGAATTTGGCTGAATTATTGGTACAAACGTTTCTATCACTGTAGAAAGTCATAAGTCATCTCAAATTCCTCATAACTTATTCCAGTTCTATTTCAAAAAGCATAATGTCTTCTGGAGGTATACTTTGCATTAGTTTAACAATGAATTCATGTCTTGAGCAAAACTTAGTGAGTCAGAAAACATCACTTTTTTCAGCAGCACTTATTTTATGGATTTCTTATCCAAGTGTTCAGCCAACCTAATCCTGTCTAGTTTTTTGGAATCTGATGCAACTACATATCATGATATGGTAAAAGTTTTAATACTGAGATTGATTTTATAGTAGTGTAAGATTAGAACTTAGAGTGTTTAGATACAGTTTTTTTTCCTCTTTTTTTGGCAATATTATGTCAGGTAATGTCTCTTGATTTTACAGATTCATATGTTTATCCTGTAGTTGCCTCTCTACATTTAGCTTCTGTCTGTGTAGCTTTTTAGTACTACAGTAATCTTGGGGCAGTAAATAAATAAATAAGGGCTATAAAACTAATAAGGGCTATAAAACTATTTTGAATTATGTGCCAGTAGGGAAGAGAAGGGAAGCAGAAAGTAAAATTAGGCAATTCCTAATTAAAATACAAGGTCCAGATTTTTGCTCTCAGCTTTACTGTCACCACAGAGCAGCAAGAAATCACATTTAATTACTTGTGTTAATTTCTTTAAAGGATTTAGTATTTTGGTATGACCCCCCTGATTTTTCCATCCTAATAATTGCACATTTTTTATATGGAACAAAATAATAATTTTCACTTTTGAACACAGGCACGATGATTTCTTGCTGTAAGTTGTGTTTTCCCAAACTTACCATATTTGCGCTTCTAAAAGCAGCAGCAAAAGTAGTTGGTTTTTGACCAATGTACCCGTTTGGTCTCTAACCCCACCTCTTGCCCACATCACCTTTCCAGGTAGGGTCCCTGCCCATGACGTTACCAACCATTCCAGTGTTACAAGAAAGAACACAGCCTTACGTTGTCTGCAGGACCCTAGCTGGTGCAGTGGATAGAACAGAAAGAAACTGGGTTTGTTGGTACTTCTTTTGTGGAACAAAATTGGAAGAAATTTACAGTTGCTAGCACGTACATTGTCCTAGACAATTCTTGGTATCAGTTGCATGCACATGTTGCCATCTGCCAAACTGTAAGGAAAACTATGTCCAGAGTGATCAGTTCTTGCTCAGATGCTTGGATGAAAGAGTCTTTCCTGGTGACACCTCTGGTGCCTGCACACTGTTATAGTTCACGTTGTTCTTTATATAGTCCCAGCTGACGAGAAAACAGGTATAGAATCATAGAATCGTCTAGGTTGGAAGGGAGCTTTAAGATGATTGAGTCTAACCATCAACATAACACTGCTAAAACCACCACTAAACCATGTCCCTCAGCATCACATCTACCCCTTCACATCACTTCCGGCGATGGCGATTCCACCACTTCCCTGGGCAGCCTGTTTCAATGCTTAATAACCCTTTCAGTGAAGAAGTGTTTCCTAATATCCAGTCTAAACCTCCCCCTGGCACAACTTGAGGCCATTTCCTCTTGTCCTGTCACTTGTTACGCGGGGGAGGAGACCGACCCCCACCTCTCTACAGCCTCCTTTCAGGTAGTTGTGGAGAGCGATAAGGTCTCCCCTCAGCCTCCTTTTCTCCAGGCTAAACAACCCCAGCTCCCTCAGATGCTCCTCAGAAGACTTGTTCTCCAGACCCCTCACCAGCTTTGTTGCCCTTCTCTGGACTCACTCCAGCACCTCAATGTCTTTCCTGTAGTGAGGGGCCCAAAACTGGACACAGTACTCAAGGTGGGGCCTCACCAGTGCCGAGTACAGGAGGATGATCACTTCCCTAGTCAGGCTCACCACACTATTCCTGATCCAGGCCAGGATGCTGTTGGCCTTCTTGGCCACCTGGGCACACTGCTGGCTCATATTCAGCCGGCTGTTGACCAACACCCCCAGGTCCTTTTCTGCCAGGCAGCTCTCCAGCCACTCTGCCCCAAGCCTGTAGCGCTGCATGGGGTTGTTGTGACCCAGGTGCAGGACCCGGCACTTGGCCTTGTTCAGCCTCATACCATTGGCCCCAGCCCATCGATCCAGCCCATCCAGATCCCTCTTCTGACTTCCCAAGCCAAACCAGTTTTACCTTGTGTTAACTTCGCAGATACAACACTGTATTCTGTGCAGCTGTGCAAAGTGCCATCTAAAATACTGTGCTACAGGATGGCCTCGGCTTTTCAACAGTCCCATAACCTATTCCCAGAGTAGCGTTTTTATTCACTGATGAGTCAGCAGGAGATTCATTCTGCCATTAAGGCATTCATGATCAGGGTATTGAGGAGGATCGATGGCAATTGCTGTAGCACTGCTGAATATCCTATGCTTTCATTCATATAAGGCCCGTTATTATCTCTCCAAACCTGTGCTCCCTTCTACATGCAGTCTTTGCCTACTCCTGCGTCCGGTACCTGTCTCATCTATCTCATCCTGTGTCTCTCTCACATTGAATTGATTCTTATAATGGGTTGAGCTTCAGTGCTTCAGGCTTGCGTATGCTTACATCTAGAAGTGACTTCTTGACGGGTAGATACCGTACTTTTAAAAAACCGAAATTATCTCTTTCTGCTTGCTCCATAGGCACTGAGAAAAGTGGAGAGAAAGTCCCAGTTCCCCATGTGCCACTTAATTCAGCGTGGGGAACCTGGCACAATAGAATAATGGCATGGGTATTGGATAGAACACATTGTATTACTGAGTGATTTACGGCTTTTCTTTACGTGACAAACTGGACGCATATAAAGAGGAAAAAAACTAAACTAAGGAAATCTCATGGTCAAGAATAGAAATTTGGAAAGTTGATTTTTATTTTATTTTAACAAAGAAATTACGTTTAATCAAGTAACTTGACCTAAAATGGCAGTTTTCAATGTCTGAGTTAATAGAGTTGTGTTTTAAAACATAGATTCAAAATGTCAAACTGCTTCTTTTTACTAAAAAAAAATGAAAGCGAATTGCAGTAGGTGTATCTTTATAGTCATGACTGTAGTTATGTCCTATTCATAAGAGAGGAGGGAAAACTACATCTGGATGACCTTGACAAGTCTCTTGCATCCTATATACTAGTTTCTCTAGTCGTCTTTTTATTTAATCTAGTTTCTTAACTAGTCATTAAGATTTTCTTTATGCAATGAAATACTTATTTAAAGTTAAGCTTATGAATTGAGAGGTGCACGAAGTCAATGCAATTCATTGTGTGCTTTAAGCAGCGTGTTTGTGTGCATCACTAATAATGTCAGAGGACATAGTACCTGATACGTTTCTTGTGTGATACAGGAATTCAACAAAAATTGAGTGAAAATTGTATTGTGATCAATCTTGAAAAATATCAGAACATCACATTATTTACAGACTCAAAACTGCATAGAATGGTACATCAATTAACATGTGGCAAGTCAAAATTTCCCAAGAGTCTGTTCAGTAAATTTACTGGTTTAAAATCTTGCAAATGTTGGAAAATTTAATACAGCCCTTCTTCAGCCCTAATGGATAGCAGAAGGAAACAAGGCAAAGCTAGAAAGAATTACTGGTTATTTTCACTTCTCACCAAGCACAAAATAATTTTTTATAGTTCATGGCTCTGTCTGAATTATTTTTTTTAATGGCTAGAATGATGAGTCATTTGCTTTTGGGAAAGTTTTTTAAGTCTAATGTTCTCAAAACTAAGTTAATTTCACATTATTTCTTCAACATAAGCCCCATTGTGTTTCCCTGATGCTTTTCTTCTGCTGCAGTATCACTTGTGAATTTAATCAATGTACAGCATTTAATCAATATTAAACATTTTTAAAGATAATTAAGATGTAGAGTAAAGGTGATGTAGCACTAATTGTTGCAGCAACACTTAATTTTCTTTTACAGCCTGGTACATTCCTACTTATCACTACTTTGTGCTGCCTTTTTTTTCAAAATCTTTTTTTTCGGCCATGTTCAGTTGACTGCTACTAAAATATTATTTCAAGTAAAACTTAAAGAGGTATACTGGATTCTAGAAGAAGTTATATTTACTGTTTCTGTGAATAAGGTTATGTGCTCCTTGGTATCCCAAAGCTCTTTCTGAAGTGTTTTGTTTTTAATGCTGATTCATTTTACACATAGTGACTGATAATTACAGAGCAGCCTTTCATAGACACCTTCGTATACAAGGATGTTACCACTGGGAGAAGTCCCACACAGCCTGGAACATTCTACTGAAAATTAAAATTTTTGTCATGTAGAGAACATATGACTTAAAGAAAACATCAGTAGATGTCTTGTCTTCAGGTTTAAAATACGCCTTAGAGAAACAAGACTGCCTTTTTGTCTCTTTCCAAAGAGTTTTTTCCAATCACTTTATTTCTAATATACTTGCAAACTGTATTGTAACTTGTGCATTGTAGCAGCATGTCCCCTGCATTTTGATTTGGGGAAAATATTTTTGTTAGAAATCATCACTGATTTTAATTTATAGACAATTGACTAAAACCAAAGTGTCTCATCACAGACATGCAAGGACAGTTTGTCAGAGTATCGTCACTGGCCGTGATGGCAGCTGCCAGGGAGGTGTCTACATTATTGGGTTAGTTTGCAGCATAATGCACTTTTGGAACAAATGCCCTGATTGTCCCCATTTTCTGTGCTTCGTTTCAATTCATAGAGTGTTTAGTGTTGACCACATAATGCTCCTTCTCTCATTTACTTATCTGGACAGATTGATTGCGTGTAGAGACTCTGCGAGCAGGATATAATTGCTTTTTGCTCTTAAACTGCAAAATTTATTGGCTAACACACACAGTAGGTATCTAGGGATATTACAGTACTCCTTACCCCTGTGGGATGACCAATGATCGTTGCTCCCTGGAAGGGATTTGTTTTCGGTGCTGCTGAGTTACCATGCTCCAGCTACCTGCTTTTCATGTCAATGGTTTTCCTCTTCAAGCCTTAAACTGGTAACTATCGCAGGAATTTTACCTGTGTCTGTAATTTTACCTTTTCTATTTTGGATGGATACTAGGGTACGTATTGTATTATAACTCTTGTTAGAACTAAGCAGTTTTCTTTGTAAACTTAGACAAGATTACAAAACCGTGCTGTTGTGTTATTATGCACTGTCCTCCTGAAGCAGGTGGAGACCCCGCTCTCACTGTGTTACGCCTCATTCAATTGATGTCCAAGCTCTGCATTGCAGGGACCATTGCATTACTTGTAAGCAAGGTTTGCTTCTGCAGTGTGGCCCGTTCTAGCTATTTTGGCAGCAGGAGTGCATCTCTGTGCGGCACTGGTATGCCTTAGGATGGGCGCAAAACAAAGTTTTGTGCAATAGCTTTCCTTGGGCAGCGTCACATCACCTGGGAGCATTCAGACTGGGATACCAGTCTAACTGATCTGAAATAAAATCCCTGAAACCCATGCAGTGTGGGCGTAAGGAGCCTCGGCACCGACTGCTTTGATTTCTCATCTCTCTCCATTCTGCCTCATGACTTGCTAATACAGACATACTCAAAATTTCTCCACTCAGTTCTGAGTCAGTCACGCACAGTGAGCAGGCATGCACCCTTTGATTTTATCCTTTCCTGCTTTCCCACAACTGGAATTTCAAACACACCCTCTTCCTTCTTTCTCCGATTGAAGTATGCTCCCACTTTCCTACAGCAGCCCAATGCCCCTAACATAAGCATTGAATTAAAAATGGTTCACGTGCGTGTCACTGTTGGTATATGCATTACTAACGTCTTGAGCAGAAGTTTAGTATTGAGATGCCCAAGCTACTGTTCAGCACCTCTGGCAATGTATGTGCTCGATGTAGGCTACTTCGCGTTGCTTCGCAATGGTTTTGAACTGCTTTAATTCAGTTGCGTTTCTGTACATAGGTGTCTCTCTTCTCTACAAGCTATGACAAATTGCGTGCATATTTTTAAAGAATAAGAAGTGGGGTAAAGACCTTCAATACAACTTGTAGCATGGTATTTAAAATAAATAGTGAAATCTTTCCAAAGTACTGATAAAAGTATGACTAATGAACTGTTATCTTTTATCTGCCAAGAAGATTTATTAAAAATCTATTAGAAAGTTACATTTAATATAAGAAAAGCTATTTTGTACCAAAGGAACATTTGTAGTGACAAAAGCTATATTGCAGAAATGGTGAGAATACTCTATACGTTTTTTTTCTTTCTTTTTTACCTCTATATCCATATCTCACAATACTGTCTATGTTAACATTTATTGCATTCTTCAAAGCCTGAAGCTGTGACCCTGTAAGATTGTATATAAAACTAATATGCTTTATTTAATCATATCAGTCGTAGCAGGATCAGAGCCTTACTTTCAATTAAGTAATAAATTTCAAGAGGAGATAAACATCCTCAAATTGCACTAAAAAGTAAAAAAAAAAAAAGGTTAGAGAATACACCTCAAAAACGTCATTGTTTGTGCAGAATTGTTTGCAGTTTTATTGCATTATTCCCATTAATGCTGTAGGGCAGGAAGCATGCAAATTACAGACCGGAATAATGTGTTTTGTTATTCTCAGGAACAAAGCTAACTCAAAGTTCATGTTAAAGAGTTGTGTTAAATTCTAGGCACAACCTCTTTAATTATAGCAGTCCCTGTGAATTTGTTCGGGGGAAAGGAATTGCTAAGTAGTTTCAGAAATTCCTAGTTCCCTTTTGTGGAAGAATAATGAAAAGTGTGAATCACAATTTCCACATAATTTAATGAAATCCTTCGTTAGTGAGAGATGACATTTGTATTCCATATTAAATAAGTTCTTTGTGCATGAGAAGTAACTCTCTTAATTTGTTTAAAATTGCTAGGAATCTGTTATCTTTATAGGATGAATACTGATTGCTATGCCATTGGTATTCTCACAACCAAAATGAAGGTTACAAAGAGCATGCTAAATGAATTGCTGAAAGAGAATATAGCTTTATTTTGCAGTACTACTTTCAATTAAAATGTACTCCTTCTGTAATCCCACAGCTGACCAAACAGGAATGTTATTTATAGGAGATGCAATAATACAGGTCAGTAAACATTCATTTTTTCCACAGACATTTGTTTCGTACTTACCTTTATGTTTATTTAACGAACTTACACGTTGCAAATAATTTTCTCCCTATTGTATTTGCTTTTTAGGTTAATGGTATAAATGTAGAAAGTGCTACCCATGAAGAAGTGGTAAGTCATTCCACTTTGATTTTTTGATAGTGTACAGAATATCATGTGTCTGTGCTGTTCTGTCTCTAGCCTTACTCCATATGAGTTTACTGGTTTTTACCATAAAGACACAGTGCTATAGTCAGGTTTGTCATATATGTGATTACTAAAAGCTTAATTTTGGCTGTTAGCATTTGTTATTGTTTCTGCACCCTTACTGTGATTCTTCTTAGTGCGATATATGCACTTGTGGCACAAATGTATTATGCCAAAACGGAGTCTTCTCTGTCATTGTATATTGTAATTTTTACATCCCTTAGCTAAAATAAGTATTTCAAAGCACAAAATAAGGCAAAAATGTAAAATCCTGGTAGGTTACCTCTGTTCTGTTCAGCGGAGTGCAACTGCTCTTCCCAGTATAGGAACTGTAACAGTTTTATCAATGAACGCATGATCTTTTTTTTTGTTTTCCCTGTAAACTGTACACTGGGCTGCTTGCCATGAAATTTCAATAGAATGCAAACAAAAAAATTAGCAGGCCTTTACTATTTAAGAAGGAATGCCGAAAGTATAAGAAATGTACATTATCTTTTTTATGATGCTGCTGTAGGTACTGAAATGTCCTTTGGGTGATCACAATTAGTCTTTCAGGGGTTGCAAGTGAATTGAACGCAGTGCTCCTGTTTCATGCTGAGAATTCTCAAGTGTTATGGAAGTATAGATAATAATAACAATAGCATACAATGTTAAACTGTTTCTAAATGCTGGGACAAGAATGGGAGGAATTGAAAAAGCGGTGGTGTTACATGTTTTTAAATTTCATCTTATGCTGTAAGTCATTTTAAGATGCCATTTGTCAGATTTTGTGGAAATTTCTTTATTAGGAAGCAAGAAATGTGCTTAAACATTGGCTTTTTTGATGATATCCATAGGACTTAGATGCACTTGCCATCTTCAAGCCTGAGTGCACTTATTGGGCGCGTCCTGATTCTTAGCTGGTACTCCCAAAGGTTATAGGACTATAGATAATAAATAACCATGATAAAGAAATCTTGTACCTAAGACGACCATATCCACATGCAGGAAAGAGAAGAATACAGAAAACACACAAAGATCTCAACTTCAAGCTGGGATGAGATTAAGGCACATATCTCTGAACCTTGGTTTTCACGTGAAAACCAATGTGTGTGGATTGCTGCAACACGCTGAAAAGGTCCCTTGCCCAGGATTGTACACCACACTGGGGAATGCATTCCCAGTTTCTGTGTAGCTTTTGAATCTGTTAGAGGTATCTTGAGATCGAAGAATGGAATTATGGTTCTAGCACGATATGCTGACTCTCGCTGGTGGATTACTTTTCATGGTGATGTTCAAGAAGTGGACCGATGTTTTCCAGTGAGTTTTTTGCTTACTTAAAAGGAAAATTATTAAAATGTTTTTTACATTGCTTTATAGAATAACAGACTTCGCTTGAGAAAAAAATAAAATAGGGAACTCTCTTCTTCCAAAGAATGCTGCTTCTGTAGCATTTTCAGTGCTTAGATGAATATCTTAGACCAATGTTCTGGCAGGGTTACTTGCATTTCCCTCTCTACTTCATACTCGACCCCAGTTGGAGAATTACTTCCACAGCAACACTCAGACTAATGCATTGCATAGCACAGAGGATGGGAGATGGCTGGGAACCTGTCAGTTTTGGAAGCCACTGGAACAAATCACCAGCTCTTGAGTGGGTGTATCCAAATGGCTCCAAGCAATAACATGTTTCATAGCATCTGTTCCCTGTGCTGCCTACTCTCTGTTCTGTCCTGAACCACCAAGATACCTCAGCCCTATCCTTCTCCTGTCCATCACTTACAACAATTCTACTACATATCGCCTTCACAGGCCGCTGCTTCTGCTGCAGTGATGAATGCCGATTTTGGTAATGAATGGCCTAAGGTTTAGCAGCTTCAAGGCTTTTTCTAAGGATTCTTACCTAGACTTTATAATTTTGAAATTTTTTTTTGTATTTCATTTGAAAATGTAGTGGGCACTTGCCATTCTCACAGACTTAAAGAAAAGCAGCAGTCCATCATATGCTTATTTTTTTTCCTCTTTATTCTTCCACTTATTTCATGCAGTTTTGAAATACAGTTTACCACAATGTTTGGTCTAACCTGAAACAAAATAATTTATTGAATAGTGGCTAGATTTTTAACTGGTTTATTTCATCAGATTGACTGTATGCGGGTAAAGGCAGTTCACATTCACTCCATGTGCAGTGCTTTTCCAGTCTGCAGTGCAAGGCAGTATAGGTAAAAATTGTTCCCCCCTATTGCCTGTTTATTGGCAGTTATCAGTCAATTCACTGACAACTGTATCTCAGAATAGCGTCTGTAGCAACCATAAATGACATGGGCTTTGACAGTCTTATCAGCAAGGCAGAAATTTCATGGGCAAAGGAACTAAACTTGCTTTTATTACTTGGAGGTGATCTCTCTAGGTCAAGATAAAGTGCAACTGCATGATCTTGCAGTCCTTTTGGTGTTGATTAATACCATCAGGCTGAATCTCTAGAGTAATTACAGACAATCTCAGTAAAGCACAGGGTCAGGTCTGTTGCGTATTGGTCAGCTGCCCTCCCGCTGCTTGTATTGTTATTACACATATAAAACTCTAAACTTCCTGGAAGTTATTCCCCACAAAACGGTAAGTTACATCCCTTAAAGACTCTTTTTCAGTAGCAGGAAGCGCTCCAGAACTGTCAATGTAACACAGCTAAGGTGCGGTGGTGAGGAATGACAGGGAATGACATGCTCGTTGCCCTGTACGTGGGAGTTCAATTAAACAAAACTTCCTGGAGCAACTGTAGGCCATATGACTGAAGAAAGCTCCAGAAGGAAGAGAGATCTCAATGGGCCAAGGAGACAGATCTGCAAAGAGACTTTTCTACTACGAGAACCCGCTATTATAATCAGAGTGGGGTTGGATAAACGGGTCAGCTGGTAGAGGAAGGAGTTGATTCTATGAGATTTGAGATGAGGTAGGCTACTGCCAAAGTTCCTGAGAGAATGGAATTTTATCAAAATGATGTCATTGCATTTTTATGAAATAATGGTTGAGATTTCTGATCCAAAATAAAAATCTCCTTATTTGAATATGGGGGTTTTGCAATTGAAAAGAAACGCTTCAAAAAGAAGGTTTCACTTAATGAGCATAAGCTTTCAGCTTGTAGGGATCAGTTGTTTGTCAGTAGTTGCTTTTTGTAAATGGAACATGTCAATGATGATGCGCTTGTCTGCTACCTGTCAGAAGGTTAATATTTCTCATCTCATTTTTGTTGGATTACAGAGGCCCAGAGTATGTGCAATTGCACACAAGGATGGTACATAAACATCTAAAGTAAAATTTATATTGAATTTAGGAATAATTCTGAGTGATCCATTTAATTTTTTGCAGAAGGAAGCCTTCAGCTTACATTCTTGTGTCTTTTTGTTTGGTGAAAGTGGATGTGTTAAAACTTTTGGTATGGCACAGATAGACTGCAATAATGTTTGCTTGAAAAAAGCTCTTCTTTTATGTGTAAGGTTTTTAAGGTATGCAAAATAGGTAATCACAGCCCTAATTTCCATTTAGGGTTCAGACACCACGTAAACCATAATCTTTGAGTTTGACATACAATGCAGTAGGTTTGGGCACCTAAAAACACCACTGGAGAAGGCAGTGTTACAACTTATTAAGCTATTAATATAGTAGCTTAGTGATTAAGGATACTCGTCCAGAAAGCAGAAGCTTAAGGATGGAAGACTCATTCAGCTTTTAGGAAATCATACATGCATCTTGTGCCTCTGTGAAGCGTGTGCTATTATCTAAGTGTGTCAGTCGGGTTGGGTGAGAGGCACTCCAGCGATTCTGTTCAAAAGACACTCAGCAACGAGGCCTGGCTAGGCTCATTTCACACTGGGTTGCATTTTATGCTTAACGTTGTTAACACCATACAAAGTATTTAGTCAGTGGGAGCCTGTCAAAGGTCATTGGCTAGTTCTTTTGTCTTGCTTTATTTTCATCTGTCACCATGATCTTTCACATTTGCCTCAAGATGGAAATTCTGAAACATCATCCTCCAATATACTTTGAACCCACTTCTTGCTGCTTGCAAAAGAGGTGGTGAAGGACTCTTTTGTAAATACCTAAATCAAGTTTTCAGATTGTACTGTGTGATCCAAGGGACTATGTACTGCTGGATCTGGCTGGGATGGAGTTAATTTCCTTCATAGCAGCCTGCATGGTGCTGGGTTTTGGTTTGTAACTAAAACAATGTTAATAACACACCAGTGTTTTCATTATGGCTGACCAGTGCCTGCTTTCCGCTCTTCCCCCTCTCCATGAGTAGGCTGGGAGGGAGCAAGAAGTGGGAAGGGGACGCAACTGGGACAGCTGACCTGAGTTTCTATGCCAAAGGGAGTTTCTATGCCATATAACATCACGCTCAGCAGTAAAAATTGCAGAGAGGGTTTCATGGGGGAAAGGGCCATTACTTGGAGACTCTCTTGGGCATCAATCTGTTTGTAGTAGGTGGTGAGTGATCGCCTTTGCATTGCTTGTTTTGTTTTTGCCTTTTTTTTTGCTTCACTTATTAAACTGTGTATTTGTATTAAACCTTATCTCTAAGGTTTTGTTGCTTTTGTTCTTCCTATTCTCTCCCCTGTCCTGCTGGTGGGGGGAGTGAGTGGGTGGCTGTGTGGGGGCTTAGCTGCTGGCTGGGGTAAACCTACAACAGGCTGCTAAAAGGGATGCTCGTGGCAAAGATAGAGATACTGAATTACTTCACTAGTGCCAGCCATAGTGATAAGCCATTAAGGGGCAGAAGTACATGCTTCTTGGGTTTTTTTGGTGTTGGGGTTTTGTTTTTTTTTCCTGTTTGGTTTTTTTTGTCTTTTGGTGTTTTGATGTTTTTTTTTTTTTATTGTAGCTCTGACAAATGTTTTCAATAATTTTCTTTGGATTTTTTATTTTATATGATTTTATTTATTATTCACACCTATCTCCAGTTACTCACAGACTTATGAACAGGACAAACACGGGTAGAATGCATCAGCCCTAAATATTATTGACAGGGAGCTTGCTGAAATGATTGCTGACTCGCTGCTTGCTTTTCTCATTATTCGGAGATTTACATTTGGGATCAGCCAAAGCAGGTATGTAGATTTGAAAGCATTTGTAAGTCACTTTAAAACACAATGCAGTTTTCAGATACAGCTCTACGAGAAACTGCAGCATTTCTATAAATAAGTTTTCATGAAGAAACTCTTTAACCATGAAACATTCAATAAGTTTCTCTTTAGTTAAAGCACTTTAATATATTTTTTGGACTAGAGACAGAAAAAAAAGATATCAAGCTTCTGAAGATTTTACTTTTTTAAGTTCCTCTTGTGAGTTCTCAAAGAGTTCTTTTGTCATTGCCTCAGTCAGTCCCAAAAGAATGCTTTAGTCATCTGTTATGTGGACAGCAAATACCTGTTACGGTGAGTAGATAGCTGCAGAAGAGCTGCATGCATCAAAGACCTGAAGCAGGAACTGAAAGAAGTGAATGAACCCCTTTATTAGGAAGCATTTACTTATGGGTTTAATGTAGTTGCTTTCATTAGTTAAGACTTACCATGTATTTTAGCAAATTAGCTGCTGCTATGTAGATGAGCATTAACAGAAGGAGAGAAAAAATAAACACTAAGAGCAATAATGCTAATTGGTGACATTAGAGTGCAGAGGGAAGTTCTGCTGTTCATAGTTTTCATATTCTTTCAGTTACCCTATAGAATTTTTCTGAGCTATTTTCTTGGGGATTTGGTCATAGTAGAACAGCAGCCCTGTTATGATGACAGTGAGACAAATAATTAAAAAGTGTTTTTCACCTTGCTTAGATGAAAAGGATCTGAGTTTAGTTTCATTTCTCCAGGTGCTACTTTGCTATAAGTATTTTGTATCCCAGTGCTGCATAAAAATAAAGCTACATAAGATCAGCAAATTATAGTACAATTTTAAAATTTTGTGGAATGCACAGTTCAACCTCACTGTTTGCCAGAGGCTCTAAGGAATGCAATTATTTCATCACTGAATGCATCTGGCAGCATTCTTCATTAAGTTGCAAGTTATAGTATACTTTTGGTCTCCCATGTCTTTTACATGCAAATGATAAAACTCACATGCTTTAAAACACATTTTTGCCATTTAAATTTTCACCCTTTTGCACCTTTACAGTGCTTTTGTAAAGGATAGCAAAATTTCAGAGAAAAATTAAAAAACAAATGGAGTAGCACATTATGGTGCTTGTGTTAAATGTATCCTTAAAAATATTACATAATTTCTGTAATGTACTTGTGGAAATCCGCTTTCTTTCAAGCTCTAAACATGTTGAGAAAGCAGCCACAATTAAGTAGTTCAGATTTCAGTACTACTATTTTACCCCCATCTATTTCACAGTCACTTAATTCCCTGGGTTAGAGAAACAGCAAGTACTCTGGCATTATGAGCATTTACGATGTGCATAATCTTCAAGTACAAAAGCAGAATTACTATAATTAAAACTGATGGAAAAATTCAGCTACCTGGCACAAAGGAGCTACAGGAAGAACTGGAGTCTTTGTTAAGCTATGGACAGAAACTGTAGCACTTCTTAGGTAAAGCACACTGAGAGTGCGGCTGGACAGCTATGATTTTAAGCAGTACTTCCTAAGGGTAAAAGGAGTTAAGATTTAGAAAACTTTAAAAAAATAATAAAAAAAAATGTGTCTCTTTTTAACCCTTTTATTTTGTATTTATTTCATTTATAAATGTTGAAAGATTTATACAAAGGATTTATAACAAATTATATCTTTAGGCTTAAATAAAGGGGCTCTTTCTTCCATCGTCTCCTCCTCCCACCTGTATAAAACTGAGCACCATTGAGGGAGACCAAATATTTAAGCTAAAGGAGAATACTGGAATAAGAACAAAAAGGTATAAACTATCCATGGATAAGTCTGGAGTGTTTTTGAAAGGGCTAGTAGAAAAAGAAATTACCTGGTTTTAAAACAGGACTTGATAGATTCAGGAACAGTGCTGTATGGTGTCCCTTGTCATCCCTGACAATCGCTAGGAAGACCTGTCCACTCATGCTTCCTTTGATCCTTACATCCTGTGCACAAACTAATCTGTCTTTATTTTTGGTCCCTCTGCTGGGTTTCCGCTCTGGTTGAGCTGGCTTCTCTGAAGCAATATCCTCTCTTTCTCATTTCCCCTTCCCCCATCTTCCTTTGCCTATCTAAACTGTGTTTTGTGGTTTTGACTAATTCACTACCTTATATTGGGTGACCCTCAGTATTTCATCAGGGTATAAGGAGCTAGGAGTGCCATACACTCTAGCTCAGTCTCATTAAGAGGACCAAGCTGCAAGCTAATGAAGAGTTAGTGTACACCCTTGTGATGTCGAATTGATTAATTAAATAAATGTGTTTGTAAAAGATTACACTTATGCTGTTTATACAAGTGAAACTCAGTTAGTTTGCATTTTGTAAATTTCCTGTAACAGAAAGGAAAATATAAGTTATTTAGAGGACTTACACCCACATAAAATTAACTCATTAATAAAATTGTTGTATTTCTGATCACAAGGAAGATTTAAAAACTCCTTTGAAATCATTGTATGAGCTGTACATAAGTATTTCTCTTCAAGAAGTCATTGACTTAATGAGAGTGTGATGTAAACAAGTGCACAGGTCTTATAGCTGTCACTAATATAACTATTAAAGAACTGGATCGGGAAGTCAAAAGGTTTTTTGCTGTTGTTTTTTGCGTAATATGGTATTAGATGACAAAAATTCTAATAGAAAAAGGTGTAGCCCTGTATTTAAACCAATATGGCTCTAGCTGAAATCAGTACTCTGGGGAAGAGAATCTAACTCTTCAGAAGACTGTAACGCGTTGATGAGATTTGCGTGATGTTCCCCTCATCAATTAGAACGATTTTTGCCAGTACAGGAAATGTTTAGTATTGAATAAAGGAATAGACTTTATGGAGACCTGTGCAGAATAAATATTGGCCTGTACAGTAGCACAATTGCAAGGAATCATGGCCTGGGGTTCTAAGAGATAGTGTGCAGAAGGTTCAGGTATGGGACTTTGCCTAACGCAGTTTTCTTCTAATGTGTACTGAATATTGCAGATGATCTGCTGTTTTATGGTGGTAGTAGCAATTTCATGCTTGGGCAGTTGTGGAAACAAAAGCATTAAAGACTGAAATACAGGGGTTCTATTACTATGAAACAGTGCTGAATTTTGTCCTTAGGTATTCCTGTTATCCTATTATGGTTTTCCACATGCTGTAAGAATTTCAGTGTAAAAGAGGAATGTTTTTTATTTTCTAGGTGCCCCAGTTCTTTAAGCCTGAAACAGTGAACATATAGATGATTACAAATAAATGTTATTCTTGATCCAAAGTGAAGGGCAGCCTGTTGAGCTGATCAGTCCATATCTAGGACTTCTGTCTTGTACTTCAGCAGTGAATGTGTAGACACTAAAAGCAGTTCTTGATGCTTGTTAATGTTTAGTCCTACATTAACTATGGATGTCTGTCAAATATCTGTTAGACAAGGAAGACTTAGTACAAAAGGATCCTTGTTTGTTGGAGAAGTTTATTGTAAGAAAAGAAAGCAGTGCCCAAATTGTCAACAATTTCTAAATTAGAGAATGCAGCCTATGACCTACTGGGTTTGATAACTTCAAAAGCTTCTGATTTAGCTTTTGCACTCAGTAGCGCAAGACAGCCTTCATTAAATATTGTGTATCATTCAACTGAAATTACCTTCATCATCATTTCATGCCATTGCCAGTGGACGATGGCAGTAGTTTTCTGACTGATACCTCTCTCCTCAGAGGCACTTCTAGTCAGATAAAATCCTTTTCTGAGAACTCTGCAAACACTGACAAAGAAAATTGGAACAGTAACAGCTACATTAAAACCTGCATTTAGTCTTTTTAGCTCAATTTGTGCCAACTGGAGTTTGTATAAACACAACCACTTAACTATCAGCTAGAAAGATTTTCAAATATATTTGAAGAATATGAACCTCCAGGGTTAGACTGCTGCAGTTTGTTTGATTGAAAAGGCCTGCATTTGGGATAGAAGCGTTTGCATTTCTACAGGTTCTGATTACGCTTAAACATACGCGTTTCCAGTCACACTCAGCAGATATGTGTATGTGTATTCGAACTGGAAGCGGCACTTTGATACTATAGTATGTGTTGCGGACATACCAGATATGTCAGTAATTATTTAGTAAGAATTGTATGTTTGTTTTCTGGTAATTCGGCCATTTCTGTCTGTTGTGATTTTTTGATACCTGAGACAATTCTTTCTTTTTCCATGGAATGTGTTAACAGTAGATGAGCAATAAAACACAGTGCTTATTGTAAAATTTTGAGTTCTATGGCTTTGAACTCTTTTCAATTATATCACATTGATAACAGTTGAGACTGATGGGAATTTCCAGAGAGAAGTCCTTGTAATACTCTGATATTCTTGGAATTTTTTTGAAGGATGGCAAAGTTACTTTCTCAGGGATAGGTTTTCATGCTTCAGGTAATAGTTCGCCTTAAGCAAATTTATTTAAACTTTTATTGCTTTAGGAAACAGCTGATTTGGCTCAGAATGTATTTTCCAATGCACAGTATGTATCAGCATCTTTCATATCCCAGATGTTTGTGTAAGCATTGATTTGAAGTGAAACATAGACTACCGTGTAATTGAATAGGAAAAAAACCATACAAAATAATGAAAAAGCATTTAAATAATTTCCTTTTTTGTCTATAATTCCTGATAATTATATCCCACAGGAGTGGTGTTATTTGTTTGAAGAAATAATGAAGCTTTCTGATTAAAAACATCTTTTACTGTATTTGTAGGCAGAAATAAGAGAAAAGTGCTAATTGAGTGACTAAGAGAAATTGCAGTTTAATTTAAATCTGTGAAAATGTACATAAGCTGCATTTTCTTGATAGGTAGGTAATGAGGAGGGGACGTTTTTAAAGTGATAATAAATAGGACTTTTAGTTCTCTAGATTTCATTGGGTTTTTTACTATTATACGTTAGGATCTCTTCCAGCCAAAATGATTCTATGACTCTATGATTCTAATTCTCTTCATATGTTTTACTACAACTTCTTGCTTATTTGCCTGCTGCATTACAGACTTGTACATAATCGTCCACCCAGGTACTTGTCAAGCCCAAGACTTGCACTTCACGTGAATTTCAAGTGTTTTATTTGTGGAGAGCGTGCACTTCAAGATCAGACATTCATGAAGAGATTCACTTCCTTTTACTGCAGAATTTTTGCTTCATACTTTTAGTCTGAGTTAGGTGTTGAATCTTAAATTTTCATATATAGATGTGAGATAGGATTCATTTCATCTGACTTCAGATGTTTGAAGTGTAAGGTTTTTATTCAGATTCTCCTTATTTCGAGACGCACCTCTGGATGACGATTCCTTTTTATGCTAAGATCTTTACTGATTTCTAGAAAAAAATGCTAACAGCTACTTTAGAGTTGAATCTTTTAAATGGCCGAAGTTAAATGATGTGACTTCTGCTCTTGGAATAGATCTTAGCTAAAGGGCCGTAGGGGTGAATTCATTCATCAAAGACATGTTCCTTTTCAGTTTTAATTGCTGTTACAGTGCTGATCTATAATAAGACAGAACCTGATTTAAACTGCCAAAACCTTTTCTAAATCTCTGAGCAGTGTGAATATTAATGATCAGGGTATGTTTGAAGGGTTAGAGCAAGCCACGGTAAACACGAGGCACCGGAATTTAGAAAGGGTTCAGATCAGCTACAAACTGTGCCACTGACTTGCCTGAGTTGGGTATACACGATTTCCCTCAAGTGGCTGTTGACAGTGAAAACGAGGCAACAAAGGTCATTTGGCTTTCCTAAAATGAGAGTCATATTTTTCTCTGCAGACTCTGGACTGTAGTTAGCAAAGTGAGATTGAGAAGCTCCTATTTATATTTTTAACATTCTCTCTGTTCTGTTCTTGAGAAATGTATGTGAAAAAGAGAAGCGTAATAAACTGTGGCTTGATGAATGCACTTAGAGATACGCAAAATTCACAAATTAGAGCCAGCATAAAAAAGCAAGTACTTCCTTTGATGCCCTTTTCTCCTTCATACATATGAACACACAAGTGCACACACACCCACAGTTAGCTGCAGTGAATGTATTTAATCAACTATTAAAAAAAACCCCAAACAAACAACATTCACTTTTACAATTCCCCTTTTATATTACTGCTGCAGTAAGGCAACGGTGCATCCAAAGCTACTGGATTTGTCTTTTTGGACTTACTGGACTTGTGCGAAAGCTTCAGCACCACAGAGCCGTGCATTATTTACTGACCTTCTGTACTGTTAATACCTTCTTGTGAGCACTGAAATTGATTTTATTTTTTCTTAGTATGTGCGTGGCTCAATACTACCACCTCTTCAGAATCTACCTAAGAATACAAAGTAGCTCCGGGAGAGTGTGATACAGTATGAGTATCTTTTAAGGTATTACTGCTTTGTAATTTTAAACCAAAGCATTAATATTAGAATACTTTCCTTTTCAAAGTATCATTTGAAATAAAAATCAACTTGCATGCTCTGTAGCAGTTTCTAATCTACTGTTTTGTTTTGTTCCGTGCCGGTTTTGGATTTAATTTATCTTCATGATATTTGACTAAGGTCTTCCAAAAGTACGTGAGGCAGTGTGTCCGTCATGCTGTCTCCTCTCATCTCTTGACAAATGTAAATGTTTGTGTGCAAACATTCTTTGCTTAGTTAAGAGAAAACACAGTTCTTATTCTGTGCTTGAAAGTTTTCTTCAAAATGTTTGTATCTTTTAGGAAGTTAAAATTCTTCCTTGTTATTCCAAAGTCAAGGAGTTAAAATGGTTCGCATTTGTGGCTTTTCTAAAAAGCCAATTGTGAATAAGAGAGTTCTCAGTATTAATTTTATTTGGTTTCTATTTCTTCCCATTACATACTTCAGTACAGTATTGTGACTGTATTATAAATTTGTTTGGTTTGAAATTGTCCATTAGATTTTACAAAATACTGATGTTGCTACACTGATGATAAGCTTAAATCATCTTTACTAGTATACTTACCACACAATGACAGGTACAATGGTGTCACAAGATACAGCAGCATTCCGTGACAGGATTTGGTGTTTCTTGCCGACTCTGACTTCCTACTACCCTGACACCGACCATCTGACATTTTTTCTTTGGAAGGGAATACATTGGGTGTCCATTTCTCTTCCTGCCCTGCCACCTTTCTGGCATTGTTGCACCCAGGCTGGATCCACTGAACCTAGACTATGTGGATAGCATTACTGCACCTCTTCCTTTAACTTTTTTGGGGGTTTTTGTGGGGCTTTTTTGCAAAACTGTCTGGAACCCACGGTGGTGGGTCAGCCCTGCCCAGCAGCCAAATGCCCACCCAGCCGCTCTCCCGCTTCTCCTCCTCAGCAGGACAGGGGAGAAAATAGGATGAAAAAGCTCGTGGGTCAAGATAAAGACAGGGAGATTGCTTACCAATTACCATCATGGGCAAAACAGACTCCACTTGGGGAAAATTAATTGATTTTATTGTCTATTAAAATAGATTTGGGAGGTGAGAAACAGAGAGGGAAAAAAAGGAACCAACAGTTTCCCCCTACCCTTTTTCCCAGGCTCAACGTCGCTCCTCTGCCCCCACACCAAGCCGCATCCTGCGAGGGGTCGGACGGAGCCGGCTGGAACCGGCTGGAACCGGCTGTGTCCGGCCCGGGGCAGCCCCGGCCTCTCCTCACAGAGGCCTCCCCTCAGCCCCCGCTGCCAGGGCCTGGGCTCCAGCACCCTGTACGCGTTACAAATAATGTTCATTACTCTCCTAATTTCAGATCAGGGTATTTGTGACCCCCCCCCCCCCCCCCCCCGTACGCTGCAGTTGTCTGCGTGGCAGCCTGCAGGACATTTACTCGTTAATTTTTTTGCAGCCAAGCATAGTTGGCCTGAGCTTGGAGGTTTTTTCAAGGATTCGGCCAAATGTCTTGCCACTTCTGGGACCAAATCCACTTTCAGGTAGGGGTGAGGAGTTTAAGCAACTTATTATTTTATTACTGATAATAGTAATATTCATTACCTGGTTGTGTGCCAGATTACGAAGTGAAGCACATCTGCTGTTTCAAGTGCTTGCATGTAATTTCATAATTACTTTTTCTTTTTAAAGAGAATAAAATAATTCATTATTTGTTAACTTTATATATGCGCTCATAGAAAATATTTCCAATTAAGCTTTGTTGGTCAATGACTCCAAAATTCAGTGGTTCTATCAGTACAGTGTGGCAAAAAAAAATTATTTACTGTCTTTTATAAACATTTTGCTCACATTTAAAAGCATTTGATGTAGTTGTGAAGGCTCCATTGAAATGTAGTTTAGCATAAATAGCGCAGAGTCATTAGTTGGTGTGGCTGGGCTAGGAGGAGAACATCAGTTCATTTCAAGGCCTAATGTGGATATTAATGAAGTTTGGGAAGACAAATTCATTAACTGGAAACTGAAAAGAGACTGCAGTATAATTTAAATATATGCAAGGATATACCAACGGTTTCTTCGATTTTCATCATAGGCATTTTTCATCTCTAGATTAGTTTATATATAGATACAGATACATGGAAATACATATAAATTTTTGTACATATGTCTGAACTATGTTTTCACATATGGTCCAACGTGAATATTATCAAGGTCTGTTTCAGCTTTTGAAGAAAACAGGTATAACCTGTAGATGTGTATGTGTGTATATATATATGTAGCTCAGCTATATATGGCAGAACAATAGAGAGATGTGCTATTTTTTCAGCTCCCATTCAGCTAATCACGGAGGTATTCCAAAACAGAACTATATTCAGGAATATTCATTTTGAATCTTGCTGGTGCATCCAAATATTATGTGGTGATAGATCTATATAAATGCCCTAATATTAAAACATCACTTTTGAGGAAAGATTTATGTGAGTTGGCATAGGTTTCATGAGTTTCTGAGCATTTTTTGGAAAGCAGCTGGTCTACATCCACCAAACAAACGTTTTATATTAATGTTCTAATTCTATTCTAGTTTAATTTAGTTGAATTAAATTTAAACTATTTGAGCTTTACCTCACTTAAAGATAATCTAGAATTTATGAATAAAGATAATGTAGAAATCCAGAGTCTTCAAATCAGGCACTAAATTAAAGCATCCAGTTCCTGCAGAATTTCAGAAGTATTTAGGAATAATGTGATAGCTGAATCTTTTTTAAGTTTTGCATATGTATATATCTTTGTAAGTTTATTTTAATATATATATAATTGGCCTTTATATATCAAATAGACGGTTATATATAGCATGTATGTATATTTTATATGTATAATAGTCTGCAGATAAAGGGAAGAACTATCTTTGTAACAGTAGGGTAGTAGTAGCAGAGGTACCAATCATCTTCAGTCCTTAGTAATAAATAATGTCTAATATATTGCAGAAAATAAGGGGCAGAGGATTTCAGGAGACGTAGTTGTTCTTATACATTAGAACTCAAGACACACTGGTTTACTTTGCAGCACTGGCACACTCTTGTATCACCTTAAAGAAGCATTCTGATTTTACTGTGCTTCTGTTCCTGGTTATTCCTATTGCGATCATCTTGAGAGAGTTTAGTCAGAAATCAATGATCATAATGGTTTCTTCCACAACGCTTTTTTGGGGTTTTTTTCCACAATGAAACCTCAAGTTTTCTGGTAGTCAGTTGTCCACAAAATCTTTGACTTGAGCGGAACACCTGGTATCAGAGTACTGGAGGTGAGTAGGTAGCACTAGCTGTTGTATTTTTGGTAGTAAATCACTTCAATGTGGATTAAGCCTGTGAAAGAAAAGTAAAAATGCTTGAGTGAAGAACAAGAAGAGCAGAGAAATGGGGCCCTGGGGGAGGGACAGTTCTGTCCATTAGGAAGGAAGAACATGAAAGGAAATGCAGGTCCTTTCTGGGAAACTTGCTTAGGCTGCAGGCACTCTTATTTTTTTCTTTTCTTTTTTGTCCTCCCTTTTTTTTTCCTGTAAATCTCTGTCTCTTATGCATTACCTGCCCATTTGCTTCTAGACCCTCATTCCTCAAACTCTCTAATCTGATTAGACTCCCTGTTATGTGCTTTCTCTGACCTCATTGAGCTCTTGCTCGTCCCCTGCAGAGCTGGATTTCCTAACTTAATGGGTGCAAAACATTATTGTTCCCTCTCAGGACTCTCTGTGGTCAGTAGTGCAGGTTGTTAGCAATGGAAGTCATTGTTTGACAGACTGGAACATGGGTGGGGAGGATGGAGGCAGATGCTGTAAATCTGTATTAAATATATGGATTTTACAGGTACAGCAAACACTAAGCTTTCAGCAACAGTACTTACGTACAATATGGGTGATTCATGTGTCTGCTCACTTAATCAACCAAATCAGAACATGTCCCTGTCCAGACTGTTTTCTTCAGTGTTAGTGTTGGGGGTTTTGTGGTCAATTCTCTTGCTTATTCTTTTCCAGAATATTTTTAGAGCCTAAAATTCTTAGCCTGTGTGACTGCTTACTTGATTTCTTCTCCTGTTTTGGGTTTTCGTATCCCTCAGGCATAAGCTTGATGTTTTCACATGGGTGTAAGCTGATGTAAGCATTGTTTCAGATGCACTAGAGAAAGCGTTATAATGTTTGAGGTAATCCTGCATCTCATGATGTTGGCCAATGTAGCATTGTGCTAAAATAGTGATCTAAAGAAACACAAGTGCCAGCTTCTCCAAGTACAACATTAGACCAGTAACTACATCTATAGGAGTTAGTTTGCTGCAGATAGTTACTTTTCTGCTTGATACACGCGTGCTCTGGTTGTGCTCAGATTAGAGGCCACAGGTGTTAGCATCCATTTCTGACAAACAGGATCAGGGCTGCAGACCTGCAGGCCATGTACAAACCAAACACAATACTTGATTCCTGAGTGTCATGGATAAGAAACTGTGGAATACCTCTCCGCTGTAATAGGAAATTAGTTCCGTCAAATACATTGTCTGAAATTCTGCATTTAAAAAAAGCTCCTTAAGTGGTAGAGTGCTAGGCCTTTAATTAAATTCTGATGCTTTCATACATGTGTCTATACACATATATGTGTGTATATGTGTTCCCTTCTGATTAGCAAATACTTACAGATAACAAAGACAGTCACAAAAATCAAGACTATATTTGGAAGAGAGAAATGTACTTAATGCATCACCTAACTGAATCAAACCAAATAGTTAAGATCTTAACCTTAAGATTACTTAAGATATGTATGATGTATTAATATATATGTGTCTGTTTATGTGTATACACACACAATTAATGTACTATATCTACCTAAACACATATTTCCCTACTACCCTATGCCGGATTTATAAAATCAGTTTGTTTGTAGAAGTTCTGTTCAGCTTCAACTTGCCCACCAAATTATTTATTCAGGTTGTTCCATTGGTCTTGCCTACTTTTATCTATTGTTAATGTGGCTTGACCCACAAGATATTCTTCATTCCCAGTCAGAAATGTTCATACTGAGTTTATTATAGATCAACAGAGATGTTGATTTCATTGTAAGTAATGTTCTTTCATGACTGGTGATTCTTTGGTTTAAAGTAGCTGTTATTTGTCACACTGACAGGTACACCTACTGCGAAATGCTGGCGATGAAGTTACCATCACTGTTCAGTACCTCAGGGAAGCTCCATCATTTTTAAAGCTCCCATTAGGTAAGAGGAAATTAACGGATAGGAGTAATTTGTTTTCCTCTTTGCAGTATTCTCACAATAAGATGACAGTGACAGAAACAGGAATTCAATCCTTGAGCTTTTTACAGGAAGAAATAGAAAGTTGTGTGTGTACTTTATTGCTTAACACATAAGAATCTAATGCATACCGCATGTCTGCTTCTGTATAGTTTATTCAAGTTTTGCCTGAATACAATAAAATAATGTTTACAGACATTTGAATCAGACATTCACGCTGAAAGGTATTTTCGGGACACTTACCAAACAAATGGATAACATTAATTGTGCATATTTCATAAATTACTTCGGTGTTTTGATCATTTTTTTCAGAGAGCAGAATTACGATGTGACAACTGAGTACTCTTAAGAATGGTGAATTGTTTATGAACAATGCAGATGAGGGAAATTTTTGGTTCTTATGGTTAGCAAATATAAATATTCAAGATACTCACTTGAAATCAATGTTGCAAGTAGAAAAGTGTGCATAATATACCAGCTAACTTAATCAGACCAGATAATTTTGCACCAGTTTATCTTACATATGATCCTCTTTCAAATTAAGCAAAACAGATTTAAAGTGTGTCTTGTTTTGGGGATTTGTGTAAGTTGGGCTCAACTATGTACTTGGTTTTTCTTGATTTCAACAGAATCATAGGTCTCGTAGGTCTAATTCTTGTCATTAGAAGAGTGTCTGTCATTTCATCTAGATTCCTATACCTATTAAAAGCAAACTTGAAGAGCCTCTACTAAGCTAAACTGTACACATCATGCTAAAACCATTGTTTCTGTTCTTACTGCGTATCATTTCCATTTGAAAACGGAATCTCAATTAGAAGAAATCTTATATTTGGAGATCGGTCTGGTCAGTGTTCCTTATAATGAAACTTCAGGATTTGTCTTCCTACTTTTCTATCATAGGTCATCAGACAACTATAGACTAATAAAGCCTTGGATAACTGTGGCTAAGCTTAGACATGATTTTGGCAAGCTAGCAGGGTCTTCCCAGTAGTTTCTGTGGTGTTGGACATATTCACTTGTGGTTATGACAGTCCTATAAGCAATTTTATCTCATCTTGTTGATTGACATCACATACACGCTTGGACTCTGTCACTTGTGGTTGGTTAACCTTGGCTAAGAGCCAAGCTGCCACCCAGACACTCTCTCACTCCTCCTCCTCAAACACAACATGGGAAGAAAATAGAATGAAAAAACTCTTGGGTCAAGGTAGAGACAGAGAGATCACTTATTAATTACCATCATGGGCAAAATAGACTCAACTTGGGGAAATGTAATTAAACGTATTGTCTATTAAAATAGATTCAGGCAGTGAGAAACAAAGGTAAATAAACTGAAACAAAACCTTCCCCTCGCCCCTTTTCCCAGTCTCAGCTTCGTTCCTGACTCTTCTACCTCCCCTGCAAGTGGTGCAGGGTGATGGGAAATGAGGGGTTGGAGTCAAGTGCCAAGGGTTCCTCTCTGCCACTCCTTCCTCCTCATACTTCTACCCTGCTCCAGCATGGATCCTTCCCACTGGGTGTAGTTCTTTACAAACTGCTCTAGCTTGGGTCGTCTCCATGGCTTGAAGTCCTTCAGGAAAAATCTGCTCCAGCATGTGCCCCCACAGGCTGCTGCTTCCTTCAGGGCATAGCCACCTGCTCCAGTATGGGTCCCCCATGGGCTGCAGTGTGGGTATCTGCTATGATGTGGTCCTCCATGGGCTGCAGGGAAATACTTGCTTCACCATGGTCTCTCCATGGCCTGCAGGGGAATCTCTGCTCCAAGGCGTAGACCACCTTCTCCCTCTTCTTCTTCACTGACCTTGAGGTTCGTATGATTTTTTTCTCACACTTTTTTCTTCGCTCCTCTCTCTGCTGTTTTGCCCTTTCCTATGTTGTTTCTTAGGGGTGCTACCAGCTTGGCTGCTGGGCTCAGCTGTGCCCTGCAGTGAGTCTGCTGGAGTCAGCTGGAGCCAGTTGTGTCTGGCCCAGGACAACCCCTGACCCTCTCCCAATTCTACTATGCAATAAAGTACTTCCCAACTCAGAGTGCAGGCAAGATTTAAGTGTATACATGCATAAATCTGAAGCATCTTGGCCTTTCTTAGCATCCCAGAAGACTCAGGCACATGGTCCCCTACCATCAAGCAGTCAATCAGACCAGCTTCTATGCTGGCAGTTTTAGTACTGTGGTGTGTTCACTTCAAATGCAACCATATTGTCTCTTCCTATTAACTAGTATTATTAATATTTCTTATAAGTACATCATCAGAAGTAGCATCTGCCTGCCCTGCTTCTTTCTCATACCCCTTCCTTCTGTACACTGTCTCATGCCGTGGCTAGCAAAAGCGCAGAGAAATATCTTCCTACAGTTCTCACCATGTTTTTGTGGTTGCTTCACTCCTTCATGGATTGTGAACAACAAATACAGGATTTGGCATGGATTTAGACATGGATACTGATTAACTGGCACTTAAGGATGAGATAAGGACTGCTTGTTTCTCTGTTTGGAGGAGGCCCTAACCCAGGGTGGTATGCCAGTATTGATCATTTTCTCTTTCACAGGGACTTTTGGCCCTTACTAGGCTATTATGAGACTGTCCATAATAGTAAATTAAATTACGCCAGGAAATATTCTCTGCCACAGGAATCTGATCAGCAATTTTATAAAATATTGCAGAATGCTTGGCCTAATTTTGCATAGGGCAAATACTTCTTTCTCAAAAAACTATCGTGCCTGGATCAGAAGTTAGCACGGGCCAGTAGGGTCATTAACTGTCTGCTTCATTGGGTTGTCTGGCTCCATGGCTAGGTTGATTCCTCATCCCATGGCCTGTGGTTTGCTCTAAGGTCACTGTCAGCTAGAGAGAGAGTAGATTTGTGTTTCTGAAAACCAAAGGAAGGAATTTTGGGTTTTGGTGATGGATCAGGAAGTTATTAGTGGCTATGAGGGTTATTTGTTATTCTGTTACAGAATACTTACGGCATCAGCTCTTGGGTATTGTCACTAAGGATTCTCTGGAGCTAATTCCATTAACCATTCCAGAGTGGAGCAGGGCTTGGAGGACCCTTTTAGATAAGATTCACTACTGCTGGGAAGACTCTTCAGGGCATTTTATGGTAAAACAGGCTCTCTTCAGAATTTTTCTTTTTGATAGTTATACCAAATTATCAGAATGTTCTGAAGTTGCAAAGTTTGCAGTGTAATCAATAATTACCAGGAATGTTTTGTTTGATTTAAATTTTGTGGTTGTTCCGGAATGGGCTTTTTTTGCTGTGACTGTTGATGGGACTCTGAGTTGAGCAGAACTTTAGTAGAGACCTTTCTAGGTCTAGAAAGCTTAAGGCTTTTAAAGTTAAAAATAAAATCTAGGCTTTATCAAAATGAGTAGTAGAATACCTAACTTTTAAATTGAAAAAGCTCAAGTGATTCTGTCAAAAAGAATGTAAAAAGATTTATAAACAACTCCTACCTGTACCACTGCAAATGAGTTCTGGCTTTAGGTTTAGTGTCAGCTAGCTTGGTGATTTCCTGAGTTGCTGCTAGCTCTGCAAAATCCCCTGTGATCCTTACAGAGTTTCTTTTCCTCACCTCGGAGTTCTGCCTGCCTTTTTCCTGCTACCCCTAGGTGCGTCTCAATCTCTTTTGTGAAGTGCAGACTCCTATATCCTTGCTGTCTCTGTCTCTCTCTCACCCCTTCTCACCTTACAGGGTAAGGTGTTTTTTACTCTGACCATACTCAGCTATTACTCAGGTAAAGATGAGGCAAAGATTGTTTCCTTGCACACACAATCTTTGGCGATGCAGGATCTGGAAAGAACAATAATGCCACAATTAAGAATAAGCAAATTAAACAGATGATGCCTGTCATAGTGTAGGTTTGCATTTCTCATAGACTGGCTGTCTAACTATGATTTGGGTGAGATAAGAGGAGAGCTAGGCAATAATGATTGATAAAAGTCTCACAACATACCACATACTTTTTTTCTGGCATTGGTACCCATCAGGATGCTGCACTGTAGTCATGGAGGGGGGTGTTACCTGTAGCAGATGTTTTATTTTACATAAGCACTTTGGTTTGGTAGTCTTTCTCTAACTAGTGTTCTGGAGTTTGGACTGGTACCTAACACTTGATTTGGGGTCTCATCTATATGTGCAAGGGCTGCAGTATCAGATAGTACAAGATTTACTTTGTGTTAGTATATTTTGTGTCATGTATACCATGCATGTGTACATACCATGTTTGGTTCTAAGAACAGGGAGGAAAGACTGCCTGATTGCTCTGGGGCTGCCATGTGGAGAGGCAAACATAGCTCCTTAGAGAGATGAGAGCGCTGCACCTTCCATGCAGTTGAGCATATACAGAGGGAGCTTCTAAAATGCTGAATGAGACCATGAAGGAGTAGTCAGTGAGTGAGTGAGGCAGAATAGGCAAGGAGTGGACTAAAAAACTTATGAACTTGCTGGCAATCAAGTGGTGGAGGTAGCATAGCTTGAGAGAGGCTGTGTAGTTTGTTTGACTCAGAAAACCAAAGGAAGCTGCTGAACTGAAAAGCAGGTCTGCAGGGACACTGTGGGAGGAGGGAAGTTTGTTCCTTAAGCCTTTTATTATTAGCTTTCCCATACAATGGATGTCAGTTTTCTCTACTTAAAAGAAATTATTCTAATGTACTATTTTGTATTATGGTAAAACCTGGATTTAGAGATTTGAAAAGTGCATGTCTCTTGATACGCTTAAATTGCTGAAGAGGCAGGATAATTCCACTTTAAGAATCTGATTAACTCATGGACCTGCCATAGTTGTCTACTGTCAGAGGCAGTGGGATTCCCCAACAGGCAAACTCTTCAGTGGAGAATGTAATGCCAACTTTTTATTTCATTATTTTTATTTTAAAAAATTAGCAATTATCTTCTGTTCCAGCAAATCACTGTGATCATCTATGGGTCTGAAAATAGATTTTTGTAGTCTACTGTACATATATAATAGCTACAAAATCTTGTAGCTGGATACTAAAGTTGGCACTTGAGTTAGAGCCATACAAGCAAAGCGTAACGGTTCCTTCTGCTGACATCATCTAACGCTGTACAGAAAGGACTTCAAATGAAAACATGATGAAACTTCAGAATTCAGTGTATAATTCTGAGACCACATCACTGAACTGACAGAGATTTGTTATGGAGAAAATGAGCTTTTGTTAAATTAAGTTCCATTTTGCTAATCTTTCAGATATGTGGAATAGATACATGCAAAAATATATGACTAAGAATGACTCTTTGACTTTTGTGATGTTAGACTTGACAGACCTGTTAATGTGGAATGATTTACAGGCAATTTGAGGTGACTTCTTCAGATAGAAAAATGGATTTTCAGTGATGATGAATGTAATGCTGTGAAATTGATTTTAGGTGCTTTATTGATAAGACCAAGTGCTATCTGACAGTAATTGTATATTATTGGTGCTATGTGTTACCACTTCACATTTAAGCAAAAGTTACATAATGATGTGACTTTGTGTGGTTTCCATTATTGTATGTTATAAAAGTATTCAGCTTTCCTGAAGTCACTTTAACTACTAAAGTTGGATCATGAAGCATAATTGCTAAAGGAAGAGCTATCTTGAAGAATATAGCTGTGTAATCTTAACATACTAACATAGTATCAACATTTAAAGATGACTGTTTGATTTTAATTTCTCAGTTTGAGAAGGTACATCATTCTTGAAAGTAATTGGCATTTTGAGAAAAAGATATATCCATTCATAAAGTGTATGTATGTGTACAGTTAGTATTTGCCACAGAATTTCTTACTAGCTTTGTTTATAAATATAGTCCATGGTTATACTCTAAGGTGAGACTCAATACCCACTCAATAGGAAATTTATTTGTTAAATTAATGGGATTTGTGCAACTTAATTTCTTATTTGAGTATCTCATTCTCAGTGTAGAAAGGCTTAATCTTGCCAACAGTTAAGCATACAAATAATTCCCATGAGCACAGCCTCTATAAAGTGACATACAGCTACTTTTTTTCTTTCCAGACATAAAGTATAGCATATGGTCAGACACATTTTGTTAGCTGTCATTACAAAGTACAAGTAGTACTGGTTTGGTGATTTATATTAAAAATTCTTCCCATGATTTACGACTGGAATAGATATTGCCTCATATATACCTATATTTTTAACATAAGCGATTTTTTTTTCATTATCTGATTTTCAGGTTCCCCTGGACCATCCAGTGATCACAGCAGTGGAGCTTCATCACCTCTCTTTGACAGTGGCTTACATTTAAATGGAAACTCAACTAACACTGTAAGCAAATGAATAATAAAAACATGGTGTAAGCTATGTAAGTTCTCTTCCCATTCTGAGCTTCAAAATGCTAGTGTAGGACTGTGAAACTACCCTTATTTTGTGGGGTTTGCTTGCTTGCTTGCTTGCTTGGTTGATTTTTAAGTGCATACACTGTAAAATTCTGTACTTACAAAGTAGCCAACATGGGGCCCTGGGCTGCTAGATTCTTGCTCTGAGGCAACTGAGAAGCTTGTAGGAGTGAGCACAGCAAGATTTAATCATCACTGAGGCATGAATTCTTGTGATTTTTTGTCATACTTAGTTGAATTTTAGTATTGCACTATTGAATTTAGTCCAGCTAGAGATTCTGAAATATACGTGGAATTCAGAAAATACAGTAAAGTTGAATTATTGGAGCAAACTTTCATGATAGGAAAGAAAGGGAGAAAAGAAAAAGAAATAAAATGGGGAAGCAGATTTAGGGGGGAAAAAGGTCTGTTTCTTTAATCCAGAGGATATTCAGTTCTTTTTTGTTCAGTGAACATCTATGATTGAATTAGTTGTGGCATTGTGGGGAAAAAAAATAATAAAATTAATGTCTTCAGGAAAAATACTAGTCACCAAAGCCAAAGAAGATAGGATGTCTTAGTAGGGGACAATGCTGCTCTTTTAAAAATGAAGACTGAAGATGTAAATACTAGCTGTGCTAGGACATGGACCTTCATGCTCAAAACTTGTTTAGCTCCTAACAAATTGCAGCTGTAGTCTTTCAGCTGGATATTAAATTTTGCAGGAGTGCCCAGTGAATGGAGTGAAGACTTCTCTCCTCTGCTTTTCCTTTTTTTTCCTACTCAGCCAAAGATGTCAGTGTCTGCTGCTTACTGTACTTCTCCCAAGCTTTGCAGTTTTCTGAGCACTCTCTCTAAACTAATCCTTAAGGCTTTTTTTTTTCATCTGATGAATATATAAATATATACATACGATAAATAAATAAATTGAAATATGCTTTTCTGAGCTGATGCCTGTACCTTAGTGCTTGGGGTCCAAACTGAGCATAGATACAGAAGGTTTCATGTTTATTTGTTTTTAATTATCTGATAATTATTACCTTTAATTACCTTGTATTGTTGTCTTACTAAAGAACCCCAGCCTGTCCTCAGGGTCTAGCATTCTGCAATGCCTGTTTATCAGGTGCTCTGCAAACAATCAAAGCCCTTTCTGCAAAGAGCTCACATTATAAGAAGAGGGCTGTGGTCAGATAATTGCCTGTGATTGCATTAGCATGTTTTAGTAAATTAGTGCCTATTAAGTGCTAGAATGAGTGTGCCATAACTTTCAATAATCATTCGGAGTCTACTGTGGGAATTGCACACTTCGAATTCTACACATTATAAAAACATAAATAAGTGGCTGGAGTTTTGTAGTCTTGTAACAGAGTAATTTAGAGTTAGTTTCCAAGGCAGCACACGAAAGACTGTGCATAAGGTTGAAATATAAGTGGAAAAATAGAAGGTAAGAAAAGGGGAATACTAAGGTACTAGCTTGTTTTTATACAGCACTTAATTTTTCTGAAGTTTGACATAAAGTCACATGAGGAGCTATGTATGCACCAAACACTATGACCTAGAAGTAAAATAAAGCAAAACAATCTACCTTCTGTCTAGCCTAGTAAAAAAGTCATGATCTCTCTTTATAGGAAAGAGAAACAAAATGAAAAATTGCCAGTTTCTTATTGTGAAATTGAAAAGCAAGGTTCTGAGTATTCTGAACAGGAAAGAATGGGTTTTGAGGTGGTGCTTTCTGCTGGAGGTGTGGGGTCAGACTTTTATCAAACTAAGCTGTGAGTGAAACTGAGCTGTGATCAGATCTTCAGAAGTGGTTATGAATGTGTTTCGACTACGAGCTAGTGAGTGCTTCTACTTTGTTTAATTAGATATTTTCATTTTTATAGTTAAGGAAGAGCAGAACTGACATCTCCTATAATGGTATTACCCATTAAGGCTAAGGATGTTTAAATCCCTTTTTAATGTCACCTTGGCTGTGGAGATGTGACTCACTTTGTATGTTGCATCTTGTAAGTTTGCGTTGTACTTGTATGTACCTTTCTAACCACAGTCAGATCTGTGTCATGTTAGACAATGCACGTACATTTGAGTGTAAATTCTGCTCCAAAAAGCACGCCATCTAAAGGAAAGGACAGGAGTGAGAGGTAAGGAATGACTGTTTTGCCAGTTTTACCAAGCTGTCATTAGCATGTCTGTTCTGAAAAACAATAATATAGAGACACTTGAGCTAATGTGTGTTCAGGCTGTAAAATTCACATGAACAATAGAATATGTTGTGGTGATACTAGCTTGTGTCACATAGGCAGTAGTTTAGCCATGTTAACATCAAGCTGCTTCTGCCTGGTATGATTATACCGTTTTTAGCTCAGGTGCTAGCTTACCTCTATTAGATATTATCTTTATCACCTCTGCTGTGAAGCATCTGTTATATGTGACGTGATACCATCTTCAGGATTTATATACATCCTCCCTATAACATCAGAGCAGTTTGCAGTATAGCACTTCAACAGGGTTCTCTGGAACACAGAGAAATGAGCTGAAGTGCCCTCTTCACACCTAATTATTTTGTGCTTGAGCACTGTGACAAGTACCATAGAGACTGGTAGTGGCAGATACATTCATCTGTATCTTATAAGTTATCTTATTAAACACAATGTGAAGTTTCAGAGGGGAGCATAAAACATTCAGAGGAGGTGGTCTCTAGGCTAGTGATTACAGGTTGTTTACCTGAAGGATTCTAACTACAAAACAATGAAGAAAATTTTGTAGAGATATTCTCCTAGATGTCCAAATATCCTCGATGTCCAGGCCAGCTTTCTGGAGAAAGTGAGGGTGAAAAAAAAAAAAAAAAGTGAACGGAAATAAAAGAAATTCCCGTTTAAGACACCATTGAATAATATGATAGTTACTTTGCAAAGGGAGAATGAAGTAGGTTTTCATTTTTTTGAAAATCCAGCTTCGCTGAAGTGTCTAGAAGTTCTAATATGTGAAGTGAGACCAGAGTAAATCGTGATTTTCTGTGTGTTCATGTAATATTTAAGAACTCTAATGTGATTTTGATAGTGTAAGACTAGTTTAGTTGGTTAAAAAAGGCATTGCATACTTCATCATCAAGTACAGTTTTAAAAAAGAAAAAATAAAGATGCTCAACTCTTGGTGGATCAGTGGAATGCTGAACCTTTAATGTCTATGGTAGTCCTAGTTCCAGAGTGAGAGAATGATACGGTTCAATACCAAATGTGTAAAGGCAAAAAGGGAAGAGGATCCAAGAAAGGGGGGTGAACACCCTCTTGCTGAGAGTAAAAGCTATTCTGATAGATACGTTAGTGGAGTGTGTGACCAGACCACAGAACTGAGATTGAATTGATGCCCTACATCTGAAAGCTTCAATAGTTTTATTTTTTGAATGTTCCTGTAGTGTCTTCCAAGTCAGTATAAACACACTATTGATTGTTCTTAAGTTTTATTTTATTCTTCATTTTTGTCATCCTGTAGCTCACTTCAAAAAAGAAAAGTTTCAGGATTTCAGATCAATACCTTTTCTATTAGAACGGTTTAGCATGTGATGGCAATAGACTCTGCCAGCTCTTGATACGAACTCTGAATATGAAAGCAATGTAACTTTAAATTGACTTCTAATTCACAATGTATCATTTGGTAATGTATGTGCATAAGAAGCAATTAATGTAATAAAAAAATAGCTTGCTTAGAGGTACAGCTCTAAGTAACTTACATGGTTACTCTCATGAAAGTAATCATCATGTCTTCCATTTATTTGTTGAAGACAAAATTAAAATTTTGTCTTCAAAACACAGCTGTCTACACTTAAATATTTTCAACTGCTGCTGCACTTAGGACCTTTTTGAAATAAGATAAACACACTGCAAATAAGTATGCTTCTTTTTCTCAATTAATAAAATACGAAGTGACTCTCCCCTTTCCACCTACAGGGGAAAATAATCCAAGTTTTCTGTTTCTGATTACACCTTTCAGAAATCATAGCAGTAGAAGATGGAAAAAGCCTATTAAATAACACCTTCCTACTCCGCTAGTACAGAATTGTTAAGGAAATGGTGTTGATATTGAGTATTGAAATTGTTTAATTTAGATTTAACTGTTCAAGAGTGATGTGTTTTTCTAATTGTGATGAGAGTTGATTGGGACTTTCAGTATGACACTAATGAAGTGAATAAAAGTTATCTTTAAAAGTCTTATCTTTTAGTTGGATTGATTCCCACTGTCGCTGTTAATCCTTTCAGCAGACATTTCTTCTAGTATTTAACATCTGATTGATCAGGTTGGTCATTTCTTCTGCACAGCAATTAAACACTTGTTTAATTTCCTAGTAACGTTTAAGTCAAATATGGGTTTAGGATTTCCTTTTTTTATCTTAGAGCATTAACAAAAGCTAGTGAAAGGAAATACGGCATTGAAAATTCAAAGTCTTACTAGCTACTAAATAGATGAACACTGAGCAATATTTGCTGCTTTACAACAACCAATACTAGTTTAGAAACTTAAAGCACTGAAAATTAATCTCATATTCACACACTGTCAAAGAAGGCAGCTTCGATTTTTTTTAAGTGAGAGCTGGCCTAAATCCAAGTCTGTTGCCACTGGAAAAGAAGTCAAAGACCAAGAAAGGTCAGATAAAAGAATCTGGCTTTGTTATTTATCTTTCAGAAGAAAGTGCAGCAGGATCACGATAGAACTAATATGCCAAGTAGAAAACAGTAGCTTGCATTTGTTAGGTGTCTGGTTTCATTTTTTAATTATACGTATTTTTCCCCATACACAGCCCTTTCATGTGAATGCATTGTTTCTTATAGCAAATATAAAATGGCTTTGGATATAAAGCCCAATTTAGTATTTTTTTTATAATTTCTGATAGAAATTGGGTAATTTTCTTTATCCTTATGCATTTCCTTTTTTTTGATTGCACTTGTGATTAAAGTATTTTGAGTCCCTTTGCTTACTTGGTGGATCATGGGGAGCAATTAATCTGACTTGTCACCAGGCATCTGCTTTAGGCAGAGTGCATTGCTCTGTAGGTTGCACCAAGTGAATTGAGTACCTTTCATTTGCAAAGATAGATAAAGCAGTTTTGGGGAGTGGTGTTATTTATTAATGAATGATGCTCTTCTGTTTGATATTCCGGAGTGCAGAACGAGAGCTGTGGAGGAATTAAATTTACATTCGATTCATGGACAAAATCATCTGTCTTTTTACTTTTATTATCTGTTCTCCTGCCTATGACTAAAAAGGTGCAAAATGGACCGCTTCATGTCAGGGCTAGATTATAAAGAGAATTTGAAACTTTGTTGTATGACTAACTGAAATTATGACCATTTCTCACCTGTTGCCAACATGGTGAAACAAAGAGCAGCCAGCAGCCATCTCTCATGTGTGTTAGCAGGGAGTACCAGAAGTCCTTGGTTAGAGGGAAATATATGTGGTGGCATTCACGAGATTGAAGACTAGATGAGGAAGCTGAAGTGTTAGAAGACACGAAAGCAAGCTTTTACTTTTTTTTACCTTTTTTTTTTTTTTTTTTAAACTAGAAAGATCCATCTGCTGTTGTCTCAGGTTAGTGTTTGACTACTGTTCTGAATACCAGGCCTTGGTGTAATGATCAGCATGGAGAGGCATATAGTGCTGACCTGGTTTTAGATTTGATGTTAGCATAGGTGAACTCCAGCAGTTCAGGTACATGCTATAAATGGCTTACAGTGAAAAATGATAGTGAAATTGAGTCAATGAGTCTCCCTCAAAGTGGCACCCAGTGTCATTCCACAAGTTCCTGCAACAGATTAACACTATCTGAACTCCTAGTTAGTGATACAAGCAAGAGTCAGGACTTGGCTTTATCCTGGGGGATGTGCAGACTGTGTGGACTCCAAAGAATTTCCCTAACCTTGAACTAATTTTTCTAAGTGGGGACAGCACACCCCATTTGGGAATATGAAAGGCTGCCAAAAACTGTCTGTAACAGCTGAAGTTTGGGTACACTTGCATTTATAGTGTAACACCATAATAATCTCAACATTATATTTTGTTCTGTTCTTTTCCTTATATATGGGGTTTGATTCCTAACTGCTGTTATTGTTTCAGAAGAGTCATAATTACTTCCTGCTTTTTGTGCTGAGATTTAATACAAACTACTCTGGCCCTTGTCCCCTACCCCCAAAGGAAAAATATATCTGGAAAGGTGTTCCAGGCAAGGTTACTGAGGTTACTCAGGAACCAATTACACACTAGCCTGAGGGAAACAAATTAAAGAAAAAGGTGCAAGATTCTGTCAAATAGTCCATAAGTATTCTCTAAAAATACCTTGGTCAGGCTTGTACCTTATTGGTTCATTAAAAAAAAATAATGTAATAGCACCTAGCAGCACAGCTGTAATGAAATATTCATTAATATTTCCCTTGTAAATCACTTTTAGATAAACTTATATAATTGAAAGGTTTGTTATTTATTCCTCACTGGTAGAGTAGTAATCCCATTGATTTAAACGCATAGCTACTACAGTGAATAGGGCAGTGTAAGTCCCTAGCATGTACTGCTATACAGACTCTCCATGTAAACACCACGTATAGGTGCTCAGTGTCAGCAAAATCATCCTTTAATTAAAAAGCATTAAGTGTCTTCAAGAGCAGTCATTAAATTTCAAAAGCATGCATGAGATGCAGCATTAGAATTGAAACAGTGTTTCTTTTCAGGGATAGAAAGGGAGGGGTAGTATCCTTGTTTCACATGCTGTTTCACCTTCCATTTAATTATACAACGTCTGTCAATTAAAATAATGTAGAATAGAGCTGTATAATTAAAAGTTGCTGCTTTCGCTGAATTTTAAAGACATCACATTACTTGTCCACATTGTTACTTCATCTGGAAGAGCTTGTTTCTTGTATAGAAGCCTTTATCTATTAAATGATTTGCTGATGCATATTTTACCAGATAATTACTGTCTTCTTAAAGCTGTCACAGCATTGTGCACCTGCATGTAAGAATTCCATTAAAAATAAATAAACACAGACCCTTTCCTGAATTGATGCTGCATCAAAGCAATGCACAGGTATTTTGATATTGTCATTAATTCCCTCTGAGTTCTGAGACAAGTTGAACGCTCTAATTGACTCCTATTTACAGTAGATATCTCAATAATGTGTTTCTTCAGCTGTGCATCACAAGAGTTTCACTCATGTCTCTATTCCTGGCTGAACAGTTGTTAATTGTGTTGTTCAGCAATTAAAGTAAGCTAATGTAAGACTCTCTTACTGCTAAAAGGAGAGGTCTTGTCGTCTTCTCCAGCCAATCTACAGCCTCTGTTTCCTGTCTGTCCTTGGAATCAGTATGAGCAAATGCTCAGCCATACATTGGTCAGATCAGTTCATTGATCCACTGAAAACTAATCCTAGCTATATATATAAATATATAGGTATATACTATATATAGATATATTTTCAGTCACAGACCTGACTGAAAACTATAGAGAGAGCTTATCCAATTCACTGTGAGTTGAATGGTTGCTGGTGCTGTTGAAAGAAATCATATAACTCTAATTCTCTTCCTCCAGAATAACGGAAAGACGAATCTGCCTACTTTGAAAAGCATGTTATATTGAGGGCTTGCTTTTGAGTATGCTGTAGTATTTTTAGTAATGGAGTTTTGACAAATACACTACAGTTTGCACCAAAAAGATGCAAGAAAGTTAGTATTTAGTAATCTAAAAGTTTGTACTAAAATCCATTAAAATTTACTGGCCAATGTTTTCAGTTATAGCTTAAGGAAATGAAGCTCTGACCAACCGTTTTGTAGCATTTCAGAGTTCAAGGACCATCTGGATGATGCTCATGGTCGTATGATTTCATTTTAGGTAGTCCTGCAAGGAGCAGGCAATTAGACTCGATGATCCTTATGGATCGCTTCCAACTTGAGATAGTCTATAATTCTATGATTTCAACCTCGGAGTTGTTTTTACTAGGAAAATATTTCAATATATAAATATCAAAGGTATTAATGTTGCTAGCATTTTCATATACATAATTTACAGAGAAATATTTTATATTCTTCTCATAAATTCTCAGCAATGCTCACCAAAGGAGAAATAGCAAAAATCTTTTTTTGAACCAGTATCAACAAAGACAGTAAACTTGAACTAGCTGTGCCTCTTCCATATATATATGTGCTTGGTAGAAATACCAGTTTTCCTTTCAATCTTCACCAAAATAACAATTTATTAGATTTATTAATACATATAAATTAATATAAATTTATTGAAACTTAAGTTTACATGTGTATATCCTGCCAGTCTTTCGAAACCCTCAAACATGCAATTTAGCAAGTAACTGCAAAAATTAAGGAGTTTTGACAGAAAATCTAACTCTTGTAGAACATAAATAAGTCTTTTGTGAAATCATTTGCACTGTTTACATTTACAGTCAAAAGTGCAGAAGTTCTCCTGTCCTCTCTATTTCTCAATGCTGGTGTCAACAGCAAGGCATTGTGGTAGCAAAGAAAAACGTAGCTTCTTTCAAGGGAAGAAATAATTGGTGCGAATTAGTTTAGTCTCCTAAGAATAAACTGTACCAATTATTGTTGCCTCTTTGCTTATTAGTGGTATGAGAATGTTTGTAATAGATACATTACTCCTCCAGATATAGTCCTTCATCTGCATGCAGTATGAAGACTCTGCAAACCAGAGAGTATTTGTAATATGAGATGAAAAGTATATTTAAAAGCAAGCTTAAGCATCCTGAGTAACATGACCCTGAGTATTTCTGACTCCAGAAGTGAATTAACCCAGCTTCAACCTGCCTGAATGTTGTGGTTTTGGCCAAATTGGCCAATGGCCGGCAACAGATGCTCTCCCCACACCTCTCGTACAGGGAGAGGAGGAGGAAAGATAAAGAGATTTATGAGTTTAAAAGAAGCTAAATTACTTTAATGAAATATTAATAATAGAATAAAAAGGAAATAATAAAACAGATACAGTATATACAAAACCGTATTAAGCTCCCAGGATGATGTCACCGGCGGGCACTGGGGAAGTCCAGGCTGGACTCAGCGACGGGTGGGAACTGGATTCCAGAGCTGGAGTCAGGAACACACAGATCAGGATCAAAGGCAGACGAACAGACAGAATCCTCCTCAGACATTGGGCATTGAAGAAAAAAAGAGACTGACCTTTTGATCCCTCAGCTTTTATACTGAGCATGGGGCAGACGGGATGGAATACCCCTGTTGGTCAATTTTGGGTCACCTGTCCTGTCCGCTCCTCCCCGCAGGTGGGACCCCTTTACGTTTTTCCGTTTCTGACCCTCCAATGGGGCAAATAACAGAGTTAGCTGACCTTCGTTGTTATAGCAATAAGTATAAGCAAAAGCCTCCCTGCATACCATTCCTTGGCACTAATTGTAAACATTGGTCTTAGCACTCTGAGAATGAACCGTTTTCGGCACAATATGCTGTTAATTTCAGAGAGTTAGAAAAGGCCTAGCTAAGAGGTAAAATTACTGAACAGAAAGTTGGTTTTGTTTTACCTCAAACCAGGACACTGAAGCCCACGTTTAACGAAAGACTGATTGTTAACCTAAAATATCTTTGTGACTGCTTTCGAGGTGCGGCCCAAGCAGAAATTGCAAATTAAGTTACTAGGGGGGATTCAGAAACACTTCCTGCTGAGGACGTGACATTTTTCTTGCAGAGATTTAGAGTCCATGACAGTTTTTTAAAAAGTAAGGTAAAATAACTGAGTTTCCCAAGCTCTGCAAATCGTATGTCAAACAAAGATTAAAAATTGACAGTCTCAGCCAGCTGTGATCTTTTGCCTTCCTTCCTGTGTTTTAATGGAAACTTAATTATAGAGACATTTCTGATTAGGTCTCTCAGTGGAGGATTTTCTGGACTCATTCTACTTAGGGGAAGAATTCTTGGTTGCCCCATAATGAATTGTTATATAGTCGTTTAAAAAAGCAACAAAGCACTTGCCTACATTGTCCTTCATAGGTCAATGATTGCTAATGGGATACAGAATCAGAGCCTCCTCCAGGTCAACAGTACACAGCTGTCCCAGGTGGGTAGTGATTATGTGTCATTACAACCTGATTCTTGTTCAGTGTTCTGTCAAAAATGAGATTTTTGTGTTCATTCCATTTTGTAATGGACAGGTGTTACAAACAAATTGGCATTAATTGGCAACATTGTTGGCGGTGTCAGCAGAAAGCCAAAGGTATGAAATGAATGAGAGGATAAAAGCTGTGATTGCAGAGATGATCTCTAAACAGCCAAATTTTTATATGCTTTGGAGGAAAACAGGGTGGAGAGTTTTCAACATGAGCAGCAGCAGCTGTTTAGTGGGCAGAAGGCTTGAAGGTCAGCCAGCTCAGTACACTGGGTCAGACCAAAGGACCATCTAGCCAAATAGCTTGTCCCAAGCAGGTGCCCTCAAGAGAATACAAGAACAGAGGAGATATGTAGAATTATTTATAGAGTGTATTTCCTGCACCTCCAATAATTTGTGGGATAAGGGCTTCCTGAGACAGAGTTTATTATATAAATAGAATTTTTCTTTGCTTTTATCCTACTGTATTTTACCTCTAATCGATACCCTTGCTTCTTATATGAAAAGGGTAAGTGAACCACTGTTGCCTAATCCCCTTCTCTGTTGTTTATGTTTTTACATGCCTTTATCATACAATTCCCTCAGCTGCTTCTTTTCCAGTCTAATGAATCTTTGGTTTACTTCATCATTATTTGCATGGAAACTATTCCATACCTTTCAACATCTGCTTTTCCCAGAACAGCAAGATCTTATTTTTGAGTGTTAATTGCCTGTTCATATCTCATTACAGTATGGGGAAAGTTAATATTGTCTTTCCTCCTGTGCATTACTATACATTTATCTACTATACTATTAGCAGTCCTTTTGTCTCTCAGTCATGAGCTGCTTCTGCAGCTGTTTGCAGTTTGGTTTTCTTTTTATCATTCTTTATTGCTTGTTGTGCATAGTAAACTTGGTCAGTCCAGTGTTCACCATCTTGTCCAGATCATTAATCAATATTCTGAATGGCATATGTAACTGTGGGAGTCCACTGATAGTGCCCCTCCACAGTGAAAACTGGTTCTTAACTGCTGTGTTTTGCTTACTGTATTTTAGCTAATTATTAAGTTGTGTTAAGAACCTTTTGTGAGGGACAAAAGGTTTTTGGAAACCCAAGTACCCCTCAGCAATTGGTTCTCTTGTAACTAATTAACAGTTTTGGTCAACTCTAAAAGATTTGTGAGGCGTGACCTCTGTTTGCAAAAGTTGTATGGACTTGCTTCTTCCTCATTTTGTTATTTTTATCCATGTGTTTAGAAGGAGATACATCAAAAGGTCTGTCTCAGATTGAAGTGTTAATAGATTATAGGGCAAACTGAACAAAATGAACTGCTGGACCTATGATAGACCAGTTTGACCCTTTCATATCCTTTTCCTGTTCTTGGTCATTAACGTTCAGATCATGCAGTAGGTTTTCTGCAGGAATAAGTGGTACAGAACTGGGGGAAAATTACTTTGTAGGGTGTTTTTCAAATATCACAGCTTTGAAATTGTCTGGAGAAGACACGTTTTCTTTATGAATTTACATCATTTGTAACAGCTTGGCATTCTATAATATAGTACGATAACTTTGAGGTTAATAGATTTTGACCAAGTGGTTTTGGCCATTTTTTGCCCTCCAAATCATGACTCTAACGGATAGCTGTGATGTAGATTTTCTAAAATTCTGATCTTTACTTACATTGAGATATTTTTTCTTTACCCTGGTATCCTACTAAAGCATTTGATTCAAGTATAAGGGGCCAAATGGAAATATTAAATTGCAGGAGTGACCCACACATGAATTTTTTGCTCACAAATGCTTTTAAATTGCGTAGAATATTACAGAATATTCTTCTATAAGAGCCCGCTAAAAGAAGTACAGCTAATAGTTCACAAGAAAAAGACAGGGGCTTATGTTTAAATTCTCTAAATGTTTTCTGTATCTTGAGAGTTGAGAGGATGGAAACAACAGGTAAAGGTACTTCAGGAATTTTTTTATGTTCCTTTATTTTCTGATTCTTGTATTTAAATTCAGTGATCATATTCAAGCATTTATGTTTGACTGTAATAAGCTACCTTGTTCTTTATTCTTAGACATTTCAGTTTCCAGACAGGCACGTTAGACTATGTTGATCATTTTCAACCAAAGATTGCATGTGGTCCTGTCAATTATTTTAATTTGTACAGGATTCTAAAATATGCATCAGATTCTTCACGATGATATTATTAAATTTATACTAGAGCTTAGGAGACACCTTAGCCTTTGGGGGATAATTCTATGAAATAGAGTTAGTCTATGGACTTGATTATGAAATATGCATACTGCAACAACACCAGGAGATCTCAATCAAATGAAAGCTGGATTGTTCTAGGGATTGCAAATACTCTAAATGAAATTCCTTTCCCCAAAGAGACTGCAGTCTAAAAGATTCTTTAGTGTTACCAACTCTGGCAATTTCGTTTACTAGAAAAGCGTCCCTCGATCACTAACTCTGAGTTGTCTGGTTAGAATGTGAAACTCACTATTTTGATTTGTTTAAAGAAGTAAATAGAAAGATCAGCCCTTCCTGACTATAAGAAAGAGCTTTCGCCGGGGCGGGGAGGGAATTAACCCTAAATCCTTGTAAGCAAAAGAAAGAAATAGAAATAGAACAGTTCCCAGGATGCTTGTTAGAGTAAACTTTATGGCTTTGAACACCTGGGCATAACAGAGCTAACGTGTCATTCTGAAGTTTATTTCTTTTTGTAAGTATTACTCAGTGCATATTTATAGCTCACATAAAAATAACCAGCTTTCAACTCCTTTCTCTACTGGAAAGTCCTCTGTACAACCTGGGACAAATAATTTTGTTCCAGAGACAGCACAAATGCCTAATTTTGACCTAAATATCTATGACTCTGAGTCCTTCTCAGCTGTCTCTCTGTAAGTAGTAGTGCTATTTGTATAGAAGAGTGAAATGCTCAGCTGTCAAGGTAGTGTGGAGCTATAAGTACCAATAAAAACTTTTCAATTTATCATTTTTATGCATTCTATGAGAAACTCTCAACTCGTTCTATTGTTTATTTAATAAATATTTTTTTAAGCTCATAATCATGGTCATAAATCTGAGTTGGTACACTGAGCAGTGGTTTTCAGCATTTTCTAATCTGTTTCTAATTAATTTGATTTTTGCCTGTAAACACTATTTTGAAATCATTTGCAAACAAAGCTGGTTCCTGTCTTTTTTGATAATTTGGGCATAGTACTGTACTTTCAGTCATTGATACAGTGATGTAAACATCTGGATATTATTTTCCTAGGAACAAACCGCATATTCTGCAAGTGTACATCAACAAAGATGTATCTCTTCCTGCGGTGTCCTGAATGTTTTAGTGCTAGTGGTTCAGTGACAATTTATAGAACTTCATAGATGTTTTCTTTTTAGCTTGTTTCATTCTTGGTGCCTTCATGCAATATTTAGTTGTGGTATATAAGATGCTACATATATGAGCAGGCTGAACAGTGTGTGTATAACCTCTAGGTTAGGCTCGAGTAGACCCTTTTATCAACAGCTATATATCAGGCTAATTCGCCTAACTTAATTCGCATTTCCACACCTTTGATTTAACGTTATTTTCTTTTGTATGCTGTAATTACATGAAATGAGTAGACTGTAAAATTTTATATTTTCAGTGTTCTGAGATCTGGACATCCCTTACTGCTTAGATAATATCAACAATCTTGCCTTTCTAGTAGAAGCATTTGAAGGAAAACCTCAAAGATGAAATTTCAAAATTCGTCAGTCTGTGTATGGATAGCGATAGTACAGAAATCAGAGTTTTAGGTCTACTATTTAATAACATTCTGGATAAAAGTCACAATGCATAAATAAGAAACCAGTATTCTCTAGTGTGGTCTGTACATTAGGATGTTATTTTTGTCTTTTTGTCTGATGATTGTCTGAGACATGTAGAAGAGTTGCACAGAACAAATTAATTTAAACCAGAAATGTATTTTATGTTGTATTTAGAGAAAATTCAAGACATTTATGACTAAAAACAATTTCCTTTTTATTGTCAGATATATTGACAAAAATATAAATATCTTTAAGGCAATACTGAAATTAAATCACAAGCATAATATCAAGATAGCTAGCGTTCCCTTTTACATGAATGCTTCTTTTTATTTCTCTACTAAATCCTGAGTTTCTTGAATAGTTTTATTGCTATGATTATTCACTTCTGAGACAAGTAGAGCCAGAGATGCATATTCATGTTTTTTTCACTGTTATCTGATAAACTGCACTTACTGATTCTCATTTATTCTGTACAGGCTCCATCATCACCTTCTTCACCCATAGCTAATGAACCAAAATACGAGAAGCGCTGGCTAGACACCTTATCAGTTCCTCTGTCAATGGCTCGAATCTCGAGGTACAAAGCTGGAACAGATAAATTAAGGTTTGTAATCTAAAAGGGGGTAGCACTGGGTTAGCTAGCTGTACCTACTATTTTGCTGTGGAGTGTTGGCTATATAAGAATTCTTTGAGTGGAGATATGAAAGTCGTCTTATTAAAAACTATGCAACCCATCTTCTCTTGAGATTAGTGACATGCGTGGCGATTACCAAAGATAAAGTAAAAACGGACAATAAATATAGCTCCTACAAATATGTTTCTGTAGTCTGTTTTGTCTTGGGAATTCAGTTAGCGTCAGCAGCTAGTACAGAGGTTAAACTTGACATTACTTGAATTAGTTTTGAAGGTACTGCATTTCATTCCACTTCTCTAATAGAATAATTCCATATTCACAAAGTCTAATATTATCAATTAACTCTCCTTTTTCTTTACAAATTATAACACAGTGCATAATCGTCATGACTGTGTTGCATATCATTTTCATATAGAGACACATATTAACAAAAGATTTTGGCAAAGCACATGGTACAGAATATTGGTTTTTTGATCGTAGAATCTTTTTTCATCAGACCTAAGTAATGGTTCATAAAGTAGCAGTTGAATAGGATGTCCGAGGTGATTGTCCTGGACTTCAGGAAAGATGAAAGTAAAAGCGAAGTTTAATAAAGCTTCAGTAAATAATGTGCTCGAGAAAGGTTTAACACATCCCAGCATGCATCAGCTTTTTTCTGCAAACCATTCCGTGTGGTAGGCCTGCCTCAAATCTACTAGTAGTTGTGGCCAAGTAGTCCACAGTTCTCCATATGTATGAGAACAGGAGTTCATTCACTGTTGTTATTTTCCATTTTCATTGTGTGTTGCCCTGTATTTATTTACTTCCAACTGAAAATATTCTATTCTATTCTATTCTATTCTATTCTATTCTATTCTATTCTATTCATTCTTGTTAATGAGGGAATTGGAATCTCTGTTGAAGCATCAACTGTACAGGTCACCTGTTACCACGAGGTACCAGAAATTCGTGTTTATACCTTTCTTGATCTATGCCAGATTTTTTATCTGTTCCCTGAAAATCACCCAAAAAACATTATTTTTCTAGTAGGACAGTTATGCTGCTTTTAACTTAGAGCAGTTAGTTTCCTAAATCAGGTGGGAACCCCTCTCCCACACTTTATATTAAAGCATCACAGGTAAATAACAATAACTTGTCTGGAAAAGTTTTAAGATTCTTCCACAGTCTTCATCTGAACTCTTACTTCCATTTCATTTAATCTCTCATCACTTCCTCCACCACTTACTTCCTTCCTACTTCAGTTGACCAGTTCACGTGGTCCAACCCTTCCCAATCTATCACAGGCCTCCAACCATTCAAGGCTTAGAAGCTCTCCTGTGAATTAAGTGAACAAATCTGTATGTGCACATTTAGACCAACTCACCATCAACTTGTCAGCAGTGTTCTTAAATTTAAAGGATAAGTGGAAGAAGAAGGAACATTTAAACCTCTGAGTTCAGTTATCATCCTGATAGCTTGAAGCAGTTTCACTCCTGTTCTGTGCACTCTGTGCGCTAGATGCAACAATCCCAAGGGATTCCAGTTCCCGGACCAGTAGCACATGCATTTTGAGAATTCTTTGAAATAAACCGCCTTCTAATGTACTGAGTCTGGCTGAGGTGGAGTTAATCCAGGGGATCAGGCCTAGTCAGCATGGGTTTATGAAAGGCAGGTCCTGCCTGATGAACCTGATCTCCTTCTATGACAAGATGACCCGATCATTGGATGAGGGAAAGGCTGTGGATATTGTCTACCTAGACTTTGGAAAAGCATTTGACACTGTTCCCCATAGAATTCTCATGGAAAAACTGGCGGCTCATGGCCTGGATGAGCATACGATCTGCTGGATCAAGCACTGGCTGGATGGGCGGTCCCAAAGAGTGGTGGTCAATGGAGTTAAATCCAGTTGGCAGCTGGTCACATGTGGTGTCCCTCAGGGCTTAGTGTTGGGATCATTTCTGTTTAACATCTTTATTGATGACCTTGATAAGGACATAGAGTGTATCATCAGCAAGTTTGCAGATGACATGAAGCTAAGCGGGAGTGTTGGTCTGCATGAGCATAGGGAGGCTCTACAGAGAGACTTGGATAGATTGGACCGATGGGCCAATGCTAATGGTATGAGCTTCAACAAGGCCAAGCGCTGGGTCCTGCACTTGGGCCACAACAACCCCATGCATCGCCACAGGCTTGGGGAAGTGTGGCTGGAGAGCTGCCTGGCAGAAAAGGACCTGGGCGTTCTAATTGACAGGCGGCTGAACATGAGCCAGCAGTGTGCCCAGGTGGCCAAGAGGGCCAATGCCATCCTGGCTTGTATTAGAAATACTGCGTCCAGCAGAAGGAGGGAGGTGATTGTCCCCCTCTACTCAGCGCTGGTGAGGCCACACCTTGAGTATTGTGTCCAGTTCTGGGCACCTCAATATGAGAGAGATATCGAGGTGCTGGAGCAAGTGCAGAGGAGGGCAACGAAGCTGGTGAAGGGCCTGGAGAAGAAATCTTATGAGGAGCGATTGAAGGAGCTGGGACTGTTTAGTTTGAGGAAGAGGAGGCTGAGGGGAGACCTCATCACTCTCTACAACTACTTGAAAGGACACTGTAGAGAGGTTGGTGCTGGTCTCTTCTCACAGGTAATTAGCGATAGAACAAGAGGGAATGGCTTCAAGCTGCAGCAGGGTAGGTTTAGGCTGGACATTAGGAAAAAATTCTTCACAGAAAGAGTGGTCAGACACTGGAATAGGCTGCCCAGGGAGGTGGTGGAGTCACCACCCCTGAATGTGTTTAAGACTCGTTTAGATGTGGTGTTAAGGGATATGGTGTAAGGGAGAACTTTGTAGAGTGGGGTTGATGGTTTGACTCGATGGTCCCAAGGGTCTTTTCCAACCTAAATGATTCTATGATTCTTCATAGCAGCCTATATGGTGCTGTGTTTTGGTTTGTGACTAAAACAATGTTAATCACACACCAGTGTTTTGGTTGTTGCTGAGCACTGCTTTCACGACATCAAGACTTTCTCTTTTTCGTGCTCTGCTCGTACTCAACCAGTTGTAGATTGGGTTATTGCTTTTGTTTCCCCTTTCCTTTGCTTATTAAACTATCTTTATTTCAATGTACTAGTTTTCTGGCTCTTCTTATTCTTCCTGCTGTCCCACTGGAGAGGGGTGGGGGAGTGAGTGGCCACATGTATGCTTAGCTGCTCACCCAGGATCAACCCATCACAGATACATTTTTCTTGTAAGGATTGAGGAGCTTAGTGCTTTCAGTTTCAGTCTCGGAAAGACATATTCTCTTGTGATGCATCTCTCTCCCATATATACTTAGTATACACAGCACTCCTTTATTAACGGTGGTTTGGTTTTTTTTTTCCTTTTTGTAGTAAACTCTCAAAAGGAAGATAAAATCTTTCCATAAAGCCTCTCACCGTCCCATGATACTTTAGTTCTACTAAATGCTCCTTGCTTGTTTTGGTAAACCAACAAGAATATCTATATGAGCATTAAAGGAATACCACCTTGAGATTAACTGTGGATGAGGTGTTTCCCACGTTCTTACTAAAGGTGTTTATTTTTGCCTGAGGGATACCAGATTGCTCTTCTCCTATTCCCTCCTCCTTTGAAATGCATGTACGTGTTCTTGCTGTTATCCCACTTTTATCCTTTCTTTTACATTTCCCCATGTTCGTATAAAAATAAATTCCGTTTGTTTTCAGTAATTGCTCTTTAAAATCAAGTGTCTACTTTGCATGAAATAAAATCTACAAGCAATTACAAGTATAAATGGTGACATCAGTTCTAGATAACAATCCTCCTTTCAACCATATCTACACACCTCCGCTCCTTTTCCCATTTCAGCCATCAGTCTAAAGTCATTTGAATGAGTCCATGACAATTCCCCTGAATGTATCATTGATCCTGATGACTAACTTGCTAATTTTGCCGTTCTCTGAATATTTACTTGGAGCCTATCTACGTCTGTTGGTAGACGGCATGCTTGCTTTTTCAGTATTAAATGAGTCCGTGAGTCTATATGTCATCCTTGTAAATTTTTGTCTCCCTCATGTTCTTGTCATAACTTTGTTTTTTTGCAATTCTTTGTCATATATTTTCCTCACAGTTATCTCAGTTGGTCTTGAGGAGGTGCACTGGCACCAGAACAGCCAGATTACTTTTCAAGTCTGTGTTGTTGAAATATTGGAACTACCTTATATAGTTTCCCATAAATAGCTGTGTGCCTTCTCTTCAGGTGGATGGACTGTATGAAAGGCCTGTTCCCCTGCTTCCTACCTGAAATAAATTCAGAAGTCCATATCTTTCTTTCCACCAAAATTATCTATATCCCTTTGGCTTTTGACATTCCCTTGGAACTATGCAAAATGTTACGGCTTGGGAAAGGATGTTGAAGCCTGTATGATTATTTTGCTGTCTATCCATTCTGCTTTCTTCAATCCTCCTTTTCCCTGACAGAAAACCAGCTTTTTCACCTGTGGAATTCTTGCAGTTGGCTACAGCAGACTTAGCATACTTTTGTTATTAAAATCAATCACAGACTGTTTAATATATAGCATTGTGTATTCTATGTATAGTACCTGCAAGTCCAACTACTCCTGCTGTTGTGATGTGGTAAGCTGCTGTCGGCCAGTCTGGATGGCCCCTCTGACCTCGTTCACTTTGCTTCTCCATTATATTCAGGATTGTTTCATATTTTCAATATTCCTTTTCTGGTGGTGTAAATAAACTCAGACTTTCAGACAGCCTCAGGTCAGATAGAGTCTGATATGTTACTGAAGGACATCTTTTTGTTGCCTTTATTTTAAAAAAATTAAGGAGTATGACAATGTATGGCATGTCAGCATCTTGCTCAATATTTTTACCATTTTTCAATTAGAAACATGTTATATAGCTAGAGTTGTCTGTTTGACTGTAGTATACTTTTAGTGTGGTTTAGATCAAATCTAGCCTAATCTAATCAGATTAGCCTATATGACTTTGGTTTTGGTTAAACTATGCATTTTTAAATCTTCAGTACTGCATTTGAGTATTTCAGTAACTTTGGCAAAAAGGGCATAGTTTTAGCTCTCGTGTCATGAGATGGCCAGGAACACCCATATCTGTTTGATTGTTATTCTTTTTTCATTATAAGAGAAAGGAGTTACCTTTGACTTTTCATTTCACTTGACTTTTCATTTTATTTTTTCCAACAAGTCTTAAGACTAGTGACTTAATGATACAATGTATTTTTTTTATTTTATCAGCACCATAGATATTAACAGAAGCAAGAGAGAAGGTGACAGGGTTTTTTTTCCTTCCTTATACATGAAGAAGAATGTTTGAAAATACTGTAGAGTGGGACTGTGAAGCGTGTTTGTCCATTTCACAAAACAAAAGCAAAAGAAATCCCTCAGAATATTTTAATGGAAAGATAAAAAGTGTAGTAGATGTCCTTCCTCTTCTTAGCACAGGATCTTTCCAGTTACATTTTCAGAAGGTTTGAACATGGAAGAGAAACATTGTATTAACTACTGAAATCATCTTTAATTAGTGTATTTCATATTGTTGATACGATTGGAGTCTATCTGAGTATTTCTATGCAGCATGACGTTTAGTCTTTTCGATTAGTTATTAATTCAATAACTTTTTTATTCACTTGCCTTTATAATATAGCACCACTATTTCTATCATTCTACATGTCTCACCATCCATCAATGTCATTTTTCTCTGTAAGAGCTAAGGTAATATATACAGTGAGAACTAGGTTCCTGTGAATGTTCTTAATTGCTGGGTGGTCATGGAAACATTACTTGACTGTTAAGTTGAGGATAAAGTTGATCACTAAATGTGATGTAAGTTTGACAGAGAAATAACGAGATCAGTAATTCTCATGCAAAGGAATGTATAGTTCATGGCATAGTTTGGGGTGTTTGTATTTCTAACAAAGAAAAGTAAAGATAGGTAGTCTAATAGAAGATGGAGAAAGTAGTTCATTCATTTGTAATCTTTCATTTTTCCTATGCAATGACAAAATTCTTATTTGGAAAAATGTGTAGATAAGTATTTTCAGTCCTTACAGCAGACGCTCAAAGTACTGTATAGTCATTTTTATTTGCTGTGTTGACTGGAGCTTTAAGCGAAGGTACCATAGTTATAACCTCTTGCACATTATGAATTTAGAGACTGAAAAAAAAATTGCTTATTTGGAAGATGGAAATTAAATTGAAGAAATGAGTGGACTGGAAGTAATACAGTAACTTTGAGCCCATGGAGCTATGATCCCAATTACAGAACAACTTAATTGGATTTAGGTGTTATTTTCTATTTCTTGCTATTCTGGCCATTGCAGTTACTACAGATTATGGTGTTATTTTATTTTAAATGGGGTTTTTTGTTTGTTTGTTTAATTGGCTCACTGGTTTCTTAACAGAATTTTTCTGAAGAATTCTATTTTCCATTTTAACATTTCAGTGAGTTAACAAAATGCCTTTAATTAGATAAATAAATTGTAAATTAAGAAATGGAATAGAACATTTTGAGAAAGGTATAGGAGTTAAACACAATCTCTCTGAGTTACAAAAAAATGAATGAGTTACTTGCTCACAGTTTTCAGTAATGATTGTGTTGAACACGAGGATAAGAAGAACAAGTATGTACCTGAAAGATATTACAATCAAACATATGGAGCCATAGGCTGGGAGACAGTGTCAGAAGGGTTTAACATCTAATGAAAGGTAAGATGAAAAAGAAAGTATAGGTTTGGAGGGATATTATTAATAGGGTTCCTTAAGGGCAATTTGACTGATGATGCAGAAAACAGTACACTAATTAAAATCATTGGTGACACAGAATGAGCATCATCAGTACAGAAGAGGAGCACAATATGTTATGAAAGGATAGAACTATTGGAAATGGGATGTAACACAGTACAAAGTGCAGGGGGATGACATTATGGATTGTTACTACAAAAAAAACCCAAACAAACCCTATGTGAAATAATTTTTCATGGGAGCCTAGTGGAGCCTTTTGGTAGATGGCAGCAGAGGAAGGCAGAGACTGGGTACAATAGTTAGGCAGTTAGCCAGAGAAGAGCTCTGGAACACCACTGTCCTGCAGGCTTACAAAGGAGAAATAGAGATTTTAGAGTATAGCAGGAGAAATACTTCCCAGAGGTAAGAAGCATTAAAACCATTATACAAACACTGCTAAGGGCCCATCTAGAATCTATGTTACAATTCTGGTTATTCAAATTAAACCATAACATTTTCTATTGTAAATTTTCTCTTTTCTCAAAAGGTATTGTGCTGTCATTTGCTGTTCCTGTTTTTAACTGTAGTATTTTAGGATTTGGCAACTAGGGTTTCCTTTGGCACTTAAGGAATTTCAACTTTTTTTTTTCCCCATTCTACGTAGAGTTGAAAAGTGACATTCATTTTCAATGGCTTTTAGACCTGATAGCCTTGTAATGAAATTGATTTATTTCATTGTGGGCAATATTTAGTGATTTCCACCATGCATGTTGATTTTTTTACTATAAAAACTATATAGTTTACTATAAAACTAGCTTGGCATTTGCCTGTATGGGAGTCCATTCTGTAATCTTTGTTCTGAATTTGTTGGTCTCTGGAGCACCTCCGAAAACACTGTCTTATGTCTTTAGGAATATGAGGCACAGGACAATTTCTTGTTTTTTACTACATTGTTCATGTGATATATAAAAAAAATAAGCCATGAAGTCAGTGGATTTTTTTTTTTTAATTGTGCTATGTGTGGTTTTTTAAGGACTGCCTGAAAACTGCTATATGTTTTTCTTTAAAAGCGTCATTAAAATAAATGTTTCCAGTACCTTTGCCACAATTCTGCTCAAGCAGTAAAACATTCTGGAAATCAATATCAAGGCATCAGGTAAATGCAGGCTACAGAATATAAACAGAAAGATACCTGACAAGCAACTAGGCATTCTGCAGATCTGTCTGGAATGAGGGACTGACTTACCCTTGGCTAGAATAAGCTGCTAAATCAGAGAAAAATCAAGGTATGGGCAGGAAAAACAAGCTAGACAGGAGCTATGCCACACAGTTACAATAAACGATCATCACTGAATTTTGATTATTAGAGGCTGGGACTGCTTTAGTACCTGTTGTTTATCTGAGAAGTGACGTAAAATGTTTTGGCCAGAAATTAGGCATACTTTTGGATGCAATAAACTTACAGTCTAAAAGTGTATCAGAGATCAGTGGCATGAAAACTAAGGAAATATCTTTGTGCTCTAGGGCAGTATATTCACATGCTTAAATACATCCCTTTAATTCTGCTCAGTAGCGTGAAGCCAACATAAGGAGAGTGAGCTGGTTTATTTTTTGAATCTTCAGCCTCACAATATTTAGCTTCTATTTTTAAAATCTGTGCTGCAACTAAGTCCACAGGCAAAAACGAAGCACTTCCATTCTTTTCACGATGCGTGTACTCAGGAACCGTCTCCACTTTCCACCAAAGATGATGTGTTGCTCTGGAAAATTGGTGTGACACCTCTTCACCCTTGTTTGCTCTAGTAAATAGTGTCCCTTAGAAAACGGAATGGTGAATCACACCATGGCATATTACCAGCAAGCAGAAGAAAAGGCAAAATAAATCCTGTCCCCCCAAAAAAGATAAACATATTATTACTCTCGGGGAATTGTTCATATTAATATTACCACTGAGTTCAAAGAATTATTACTTGTTGTTTGTTTGTTTCTGGAGAAGATGAGACTTATTTTGTCTTTTCCTCTGCTTGCTGACAACATACTAAATTCTAATCCACCAGGATTAGCTCAGCAAGACTTTACCCCTAGATGTCTTCAATAAATGCCTCAGGATAAATAGCTTTGACTTTCTCAGCAGACCTGCTTTAACACCAAAATAAGAAAAAAACAAAGTTCTGGAGCGAGCTGAATGTGTTGAAGTCTGTGATGCTCATTACTTAGTTTATCGCTGTTACTTTACAAAATATCTATTTGTTCAAGAAATACATCTTTTCAGGGGAGTGTTACGGGAAAAAAACTGATTTGCATTGTGTTATCAATAATAATAATTATATGATCAAGCTGTATTGCTCTTCCTTCTGAATGCAGAAAGTATTTAGATTTCAAAGAAATCCAGCACATTGCTAAGTGTAAATCAAACACATGGACATCTGGTTTTCCCTAACAATCATGTCTGAATTTCATATACAGTATAAATTGGATATTTAAATCATGTGGAGAACTGAACATCTTGAAGAAGTAATCTTTTACATATCATTTAAGCATAATGACCCTGATGATCTCTGTAGTCATGACAGAGATTTGTTGTCGTAAGATATAGACTCTCCTTTTGTCAAAAGCCTTACAGAGCTTGAACCTGAACCTGAATCTGAACTGGTGTTGGAGTGGCAGGCAGTCCAATAATTATTATCCAAGTACAGATTTTGTTAGCCATCTTACGTGTGTCCAAAAATTCCTAGAGACACCTGTGTATTATATTGGAGATTGAAGCCACTGAGGTATCAAATCAGCTCTGAAGACATCATTAAGATAAATCCAGTCTTCCTATAAGGGATACTGTGAAATACAGTTGTATGATTTTTTTTATTTAAAATTTTAACCTCTACAGCACACTTCCATTGTGCTTGAGGAGCAGTTAGAAATTAACACACATCTTTATCATCCTAGTGATTAAAATAAATTGTAAATATTTGCACTAAGACTTTTTAAAAATACAGCTGAAGGGGTTTTAACTTCGATAATTATTTTGCCAGTGCATTCAATAAGATGATGAAACTGATTTTGTTTGATTTGGTAATTTATATTTTCTAGTATTTTCTTGTAATTCCAGAGTAGAATTACTGTGTGACTTATGCTCTGAATGCACTCTCATGTAGTGCTGAGGGACATGGTTTAGGGGTAACTTGGCAGGGCTAGGTTAACGGTTGGACTTGATGATCTTAAACGTCTCTTCCAACCATAATGATTCTATGATTCCCTGATTCTATGAATCTAAAAAGACATTTGCATGTTGCTAACTTAAGGCAAAATGGCATTCCACCTAAATTCTGTGGGACTATTCACATGCTTAAAATCTTTGGGGGACTGGAGTTTAATGGATGAGATTTATTTCACCTTACTGTAGACATCTAATAGTCCTTCACCTACAAATTTGCTGAATCCGGGGACTCACCTTGGAGTCAATGGAGAGAACTAAGCATCTCCAGAGAAAGACTTAGCTCACCTATCTCACGCACTTGCTGATGATGAAATAAAATAGTTCCTGAGTTTAGCATGGGTCATTTATAGAATCATCGAATAATTGAGGCTGGAAGGGATCCTGGAATTCACCTAGTCCTGCTCCCTACTCGGAGCATGTCTAATGAGATCATATTGCTCAGGGCCATCTCTTGCCAGTTCCTGAACACTTCCCAGGATGGAGGTTCCACAACTTCTCTGGGCAACCTGTGCCAGTATTTGATCACGTTTGTGAGGAAAACAAAACAAGAATCTAATGTTGAATTGAAATTTGCCATGTTCCAGCTTGTGACTGCTGCCTGTCACCTGTGTATTTAGGCAACAGGACTTTCTATGCTTGAATAGGGTGAAATGCATCTCACCTGAATTGCCAGTAACTGATAATTGTGCTGGAATTATAAAGCACATATTAATAAGTTTACATACATTCCACTTTCCAGCCCACCATAGTGACCAGTCCTACTACATGTTCTGCACTCAAGAGAGGTCAGTAGCCCACTGATTCTGCATATAGCGTTCAGTCATTCAGGCTGCGCCTGTTTTCCAGCAAGACTCCTCCACCTCTTTCTTCCATACAAATAAAGCGTGCTGAGACTGTAATTACTTGGATTTTTCTATGTGCAGCAAAGCCAAATACCTCACACCTGCATCCTGCTCCCTCTTCTCTTTCAGCTGGCCATATTACCCTTGTTCTTTCTGCTCAAGAATGCCAGTGTAACTATTTGTGTGACTTTATGGGGAACAGGATAAGAGTTCTCATTAATGCTAAAACTGCCCCCTCTCCCACTATCCTTCTGCACGAGTTATTACAAATCTAATGGAATACAGCCGGGAGCTGCTTCTACTACCACATCAGTTAAGAAAATATCTGTAGAAGCAGATGTGCTTTGTTATCTTTGGCATTCCAAGTTCAATACAAAATTAAACAGATTTACAAACTGAAAGCAAAATGTTGACAAAAAAACATAGATGAAATTCAATCCAAGTTTACGTTTAATACTTTGATATCTTTTTAGCAGCATAGTTTCTGTTAATAGTCCTGCTATATAAGCAAATTTGAACATATTTTTAATGTATGAGGATATATTTCATTGGCAGTACAGAACGTTATTTTTTAACACAGAATTTAAAGGGATTCAGTAATTTAGATAATTCTTTTGGGGAAATTTCCATTCAGGTCCATCCATACTCCACAAAACTTCAGGCTAAATAGGAACTCTAGCAAGAGGACCATATAGTAATATAAACAAGCCACTAAAAAAAAAGGCAATAAAAACTGAAGTCAGACATCAGAAAATCATACAAACAGGAAGGAAAACTGACATAGGACGTGGGAAGATGCAAAGCTGATCAAATCTGTCTGTATCAGCATGGTAGTAAACTTCAATTAAAACAGCTGCTGTCTGACAAACATCTAGATTTTTATTACGGAAATACAATAAAACATTGAGATAAGTCTATCGGGAAGATGGTTTCACATGCTACAGATACTGAAAATCTCAAAATATCTTTTGCTGAGATTCTTACCTCCCAATAAAGTAAAAATTCATCTTTCCCTATTTCAGCTGACACTTATATAGTACATTTTCTCTTAGAAAAGTCTTTGGATCTAACACCTCTCTAGTAGCTAACTGCTCTGTATGGCAAAATTCCCACTGGCCTTTTCATGCTTTATTAATATTAATTAATATTAATTGTTGGAAAATGTCAATGTCAGAAAGAGAACTTAAGTCTACCAATGCCCATCTGTTATTCTGACTACAATTCTCCCAGTGTTTATTGTACTAAGAGAAATAAATGCAGTACACAAAACCCCAAAGAGACCAGGAATCCAGGTTCATTCATCATTTCACCATGAGAGAGAGATAGAAAGAGGCTGAATGTAGAAAACAGTGCCTCGTGCTCCTTAGTGGAAACACTTGCAGGAAGCAAAATTACAGATTGGGAGACAAGTCTGAGAATAAGAAATGAGAGGGTAATTTGGCCCAAATGTCTAGAATTTTGGAAAAGCAAATATTTTTTCTGGTTCTAGTTGGAATAGTCAGTACAGTAACAGCAGGAGTAGATGAGATGGTAATTTCCTCTAACTTTGTTTTAAAATGGGCTTGCAGCCTCAGAGAAAAAAAAAAAAGCCAAGATGTCATCTTACTTTGTAGTGATGAGATGACTTCATAGCATCCTGAGACCTCTCAAACTTACAATTTGATATAAATGGAAAGCTCATCCTTGTCAGCTAAAAGAAATAGGTGCTTAGTTGTGCCTCTTTATTTTTTTCTTTTCTGCAGTTTGAGAAAATGGAGAAAGGCATGGTATTTAAGCCTCTATAGTTTATTTTCTCCTAAATTCCAATGCTGCCTTTGTGCTTGCATTGATTGTTTCACTCAAAAAAAAAAAAAAAGCCTCAGCATTCATTTTAAGCTTTTATTTTTAGTTTGGATTTACGTGTAGCCTTATATACAGAATGTTTTTCAGACTACAGCGTGATACATGTAACAATATATTATGGGATTTGGAGAGGGAAATTATTGTAACTGAAGGCAAGAAATAATCATAGTAGAGATGAGTAAGGTTGAGAGCAAAATCACTGTATTACTAGCACAGGCTGTGCCTGGCTGGCATCTGTAAAGTTTGAAAAACCCTGTCTCTTTCTTTTCGTGTTTCATTTAATTCACTGAACTGTCTGACTACCTCCCACGCATCAGAAGCCTTGAACGAGACAGAGCTCCTGGGATGGATGCCCTGGTGTCAGTCTGCAGGGGCAAGGGAACAGCTCTGCAGGAAAGGGCTTGGGGATCCTGACGGACACCACATTGGGCATGAGTCAGCGGTGCGCTCCTTGAGAGATGAAGGGTAGCCACACATGGGGCTGCTGTTGTAATAGCGTAGTCAGCAGGTCAAGGAAAGTGATTATTCTCCTCTATTTTGCATTCCTGAGGCCACCTCTGAAATACCTGCATCTAAAATACTGTGTCCGGTTTTGGTCTTCCTGTGGAAAAGAGATTTGTATTTTAAACCAGTTAGTGAGGAGGCTGGGCTAGAGGACTTGCAGGATTCCTCACACCCTGTTGGATTCTGTGCAAATATCCTGTCAGGGAAGTGTTCAGATTTCTAAATGCATTTGTTACCTGTCTTATATAAGACAGCACCATGTTTCAAATTATAAAAGATTGGTTAATTTTTTAGTAAAATTTGTTATTTTTTAAACCTTGATTGCCTGTGTTGGTTGCGTTAGTTGTTAGGAGTTCCCTTCTGGGATCTTTCATCAGCCACTTGCGTAAGTCTGTGCTGTTTGGATGAGGCATTCACATTGCATGCCTTTATGCGTCTACTGAAGCTGAGTTAGTATCTAGGCACCTTGTGGACTCAGTGGAGAGCATGTCCTGTTTCTTGGCTCCGTTAAATGCTCTGGATTGTCCTCTCTGTCTGTCTAAGGATTCTAGCATCTTAGATAGATACAAATCCAAATATCAAAGCTAAGTTAGGCATTGTGAATGGCTTCTCTTCATGACACCAAATTAAGTCTGTTTCCATGCTCCACTGTGTATCAATGCACAGGGGATGACAGATCTTCCTCGTCAGTGGGATGTGGAAGAGGTCATCCCATTACAGCACTGTTGGGATCTTTGTCAGGTAAAAGGGGCAGTATGCTTGAGAGGTGATTATTTCACTCAGTTTACTTGAAGACAATAAAGGATTTGTTTTGACCTTTTCTTTCTTTCTGAAGAGGTGAAACAGATTTACTGAAATGAAAGTGACACAGAATTGTGCCATTGCCACGAGGTTTTTGTACTTACCATGATAATTCAATCATGAAAGGAAAACAAGGGAATCAGCCGATGTATATTTAAGTCTTCAGACCAAGAATGTTATTTTTGCAAACAGCAAGTATACTGCTTTATGACTCTTTTAACAGTGAAGTATATCAGTTAATGTATATATATTAGGATACTTTGTCTTGCTAACATTGTGTGTGATGTATATTTTATATGACCTTCTTTAGCAAGTATATAGAGTTCAGTATTCATGTTCATCATCAAACGCTCTACAAATGACAAACGTTAAGTTAATGATTTTTTCTGTAAGTCATGAATGGATAACTGCCTGTTAACCTCTATGCGTCATTTTGAATGCTCATGTTGACATATATCATAAATTAAGCAGTAGAAGACTTCACCTTAGATCAGAGAATCACCTGGAAAACCTAGCAACTTCATAAAGCGGTATCCTTGATTCAGTAGTTTGCTTTCTTCTAGGTTAGAACCAAAAAGAAAGCAATATAGCATACGAGTATAAATGTCTAATTTGTAAATGTAGGAGGTAGCAGTGATATTCTCCAAATTATACACAAAACCAACATATATACAATTATTCAGATAATTATATTTGTCTTTCACGTTAATATATGACTAAAATCTAATTCTCATGACACTTACAGGCACTTAAATAGTCTGTGTAGCTTTCTGAAGTTTTGTTGCTGAAACTATTGTATGTCACCTTTCAAATTTAGACCAGTGTACTTTTATGCCACTACTTAATGAACTCTTGTTCCTATTGAAAAATCTCACAGTTAAAAAACCATATCCCACCAGCATCCAAATGTGGGGGATTTCAGAGGTACATAAACAGTGCCTAACTTACTGCAGATAGTAAGGAAAGCATTGGCATTTGAGGAATAAATTTGCGATAAACATGTAAAAGATGCCTAAAAAAAATAATAAAATGCAATTGCACATTAGCATGTCTCGATGCTGTTTTGATAAAGGGCCCTACATTCAAAAATTATTTAAACAACCTTCTAAGTACATTTTTCAAATTCCTAAGTCATAAAAGAGCTTAAAAGAAACATTGCTTAGAATGTTATGTAGAAAAGTACAGGAATCCAAGAAATTAAAGCTAGGGAAGGCAGTTCTTTGCAACTTAATACATTTTTAGTAAATAAAACCAAAATGCAATAAAGAAAATAGTAATTTTGTTTTAAAAAAAAATTTATGTTTGTTTAAAAAGGTGTAACGCGTACTTCCTGAATACGCTACCTTAAGTACAGTAATTATGAATATGAATTCCCTACTCAAGGGAAGTAAATGATCAGCACTATATATATATATATACTGGTACAGAGAAAGTACTTGTTGTATGTGTTGCTCCTGGTACTGCCCATTATTATCCTTCTTTTTGTTGCCTTTCTTTTGATTTGTAAAGTTAAGACTCAAAACTTGTCAAAAGGTATAAAAATCACTTGAACACTGAGAAATATTGGGCAGTTTCAGAAAATTGACGTATCTTCCTTTACGGATATATTTCTTCTTACTGCAGATCTAATGCATTTGAAGTGCTGGCACTCGATGGAGTTAGTACTGGGATACTTCAGTTTTATACAGCCCAGGAGAGTGCTGACTGGCTGAGAGCAATATCAACTAACATCAGTGATTTGACACTTCAAAATGTATGTTACTTTCTGCATATTTTCTTGTCTGTGCTATTGTAAAATTATTTCTAATTTTCCAAGGGTAGAAAATAATTCACGTTTAAGATACAATATATAAAATGCATGTGTATGGGGAGGAAAAGGAAAGAGCAGGGAGAGGTTGTCTTGTCAATCAAAAGTATCAAGAAGTTTTCAAGAGGTGCAGTGTTACTATAGAACAGAATGTAGGAGAAAATCAGATTGCATTTATTATTTTAAAGACTTTTTAAGGCAAAGTAGTTATCCTTTCTGATCATTTCACAGAGCTCTAGGTATGCCAAATATTTCATTTTTGATTTTTTATAATTAAAATGTGCTTGAAATTAGTATTTGTTGAAGAGGCATGTGAAAATTCTGTAGCTAGTGTAGTGTAACTTATAGAGGCTTATTGGGAGACAGTATTTTTACCTCTCTAAATTGTCTAGGAGTTGATTTATTTAAGGTCATATTATTCCATCTTTCTCCCTAGAAGTAAAAAGGTGCCTATGCTGTTTTAAGTTATTCCTGTAAATTCATAAGTAGCATTTGCTATTGCAACCAGAAGTATTAAATAATCCCTGGGGACATGGAAGATTATTATTTGGACAGCACATTATTATTCCAAGAAAGAACAACTGAAAACTATTGAAGATTCTGGAATGAATCATAAAGTTAAATAGGGAACTCAATAATGTCCAATATTGAAAATATATTTGAGCCTTTTTGAAATGGTAGAAATCGATGATGAAAACATGAGAGCACAGCTGTCCCTGGAGGGTTGCCTGTGCAGATTTTTAATCTTTTTTTTTTTTTTTTCAGATGTGTTCAGACTGTAACTTTTTTTATAAATTATGATTTCGTAGCATGTCTTTAATTTGTACTTTGTACTCTAGGTTAATTGTTGCTTAGTTCTTCCGATTATATTATGTAGAATTTTTATTGGATTTCAGCATAAACCTTTGGTCAAAACAGATTATAAATTGAATTTATTTTCTGGTTTTCAAAAGTTACTTGGAATCATATTTGATCACGATAGTTCATTTATTGCATTAATTCTTTTAAAATATTCTTTGCTTAAGCAAAGCCTTTGACAAAATCAAACATTTTTGCTTATGATGCATTCTTTATAAATATTCTCTATTCTCTTTTTAGTGATTTACATCATTTACAGGGTATTACTATTTGATGATGCTAAGAAAGCAATGTAAATTATTCATGAAATTTCATAATTCCTTCTGTGTGAATAGCAAAAAGAAGTGTATGATAATATTTTTAGAGCAATTCCAGTTCATAGTTATTAAGCTCAATTCTTTTGCTTTCTAAAGAAATCCACTGAATAAAAACCATTCCAAGGATATAGGTGAATAAGACAATAAAAAGTGGCTATAAAAGCAAGCAGGTTTTATTAGTTGTAGGGTTCTAGTATATTTTTTTCAAATGCACTGTGTGCAGTAGCACGTGTCCTGACACAGTATCTTCACTGTGTTGTGACCTGTCTGCAGCAATATTTTATTATATGCTGAGTATTTGTATTGGTCTTCTCCGTTATATGTCACAATAATGAATTCAGTAAACAAAGTAGTCCCTGGTGTTCTTATAAGTGGCTGTTCTGGGGAGGGGTCTGGGAAACCACAGCCATGATAAATTCACATGTTTTGTGTTCTTGGTGAGATAGTGTATACACTCTATACAGATCAGATGAGAGGCGAGTGAACTTTTTGCTTGGATTTAGTGCTTCACAGGTTTTGTCAGGTGTGCAGTCTGTGGTACACCTGGAAAGGGCTGGCCAGAGCATTGTTTTCATTACTGATCATCAGAACAGGAGATGTAATAGTCAGTGAGAATCCCTTTTATTGCAAACCATTTTTTAAGACCAGGACTGTGAGGCTGGACTGCAACTAAAGTGTATGGCAGAAGAAGGCTGGAGCGCGCTCCCTGCCTCTGGGCAGCCAGAGGACACAGATAGTTTGACATCCACAGTGCGTAGGGCAAGGCCTTTGGATTAAGCTTCTTGAAAATCCATTTTGAATGCTTTTTATTACCTTAATACTATGATCTCACAAAATGTTTATTTTCTTATCATACTTCTGAAATTGGTGTTAGCGAATGGACCTGTAATTCCTCAGAGCTTTTTCCTGTTTCTGCACTTCTCCACTTGTGTAAAGTGTCTCCTTCATTCTCCAGGAGTAGCTGAAGATAATCGCTACAGGTTCAGAGATTATTTCAGATAATCCCTTATCTGCTTCAGGGTTAACTTCTTCAGTCCTTGCTGACTCTATGTTCAATTGCTTGTCCAAATATTTAAACTATTCATTTCCTATTTTGTCCTATACCATCATTTCTCTACATAAATTAATTGCTAGATGCGTGGTCACAATGGACCTTCTTGCTGATACTGTTGGCATAAACAATGTCAGCATTCTTACCTGACCTATTACTAAGTATTTAAGCAATATGTTCTATTGTTCACTTTTTATTTCTACGCATTTTTAGGTTTTCATTGTGCTGATACTTGTTTCTTGACTTTAGCAACTTTTTCTGCACCTTAGTCATTCTTACTTCATCTGTGCCTATTTGTGCTACTCCTTTGTACATCCTTTGTCATACACGTTTGCAGAAGATTTTGAATCATTTCTTTTAGAATTGTTGTTCTTAAAGAGCTCCTGATACAGATTGTTTTCTTACAGTGCACCCTATCTTTCCTGTATCACTTTACCCTAATATACTTTATTTTGCTACTTTACCTAATGCAGTCTTGTTTAGCAGTTGACAACTCTTTCTGATGCCAGAAGACAGTCCTAATGTAGGCAGTACAAAAATAGCTTTGCCACAATGTGACACTTCTGCTAATGTCACACTACTTTTTTGAAGTGCGGAAACATCTAACTTCTATGCAAAGGCAAGCTCTCTGGGGATCGAGTATAAAGGAGGAGTCATCTTTCAATAGTGAAGATGTGAGAAGTCATCACTGCATAAGGATGCTACCCCTGGATGTAGCACATCTAGAAGTGTTACTTGGTAGATAAGAAATAATGATTCTGGTACTAGCCTGAAGAGAGTTAGTTCTTAGAAGACAGAGGAGCACGGGGAATACTGTAACATGGAGAAAGATGTAAGGGAATCTTTTCAGCCCTTCTTACACATACATGCCTTGTATGCTTAGCTCAGAAAATCTCCTAGTAACTGTCAGCTTCACAAGCAGTATGGATTACATTTTTTTCTAAGGACCCTTATCCCAAATTGTTTATCACTTTGTTCATATTCTTGTTTTTCATACACTTTTCTACCAGCATGAAACTTCCCTATTGTCGTCTTTTGTAATTCAATCACCAATCTTGTCAATGTTCTCAAAATTCTTCACATTTACCTTTCACAGAAGAAAATAGAGATGAATCAGCATCTCACATTTATTTCTTTGCTTGTACACCTCTTTTCTCACAGAAGGAGGTACAGTTGAAGAAACTGAGTGGAGAGAGGGAACAGAAACTGGCAGCAAAGCTGCCGTGATGAAAGAAGCAGCACAGGAAACAACTTGATCTGCATGAGCTTCTCACTGCTCCTGATCTTAATTTGTTCAGCTACAGCGTTCTTTGTAGGCTGAGGTGGGAATGCTGTGCTGGAGATGGTTTTCTTAGGAGAGAGTCCTTTGGAATAGTTTATATTTCTCTCTCTGTTTTCCACCATTCAGATAGCCAGCTATGAAACATGTGCAGATTTTCTCATGGATTTTAATTATTTTCTTTGAAGCATAACACTGAACATTAATGTAGTCATGATCAGTACAAGCACCTAAAGGTAATGCTGCCAGTTCATTTACATTATAGAGACTTGTTTCTTATATTTATAACTTTCTCAAGGTTTTAATTTTTCCCCCCGTGATATTCTAATGGTGTTATTTAAAAAAAAAATTTAGAAATAAATAGTAGTTCATAAGCAGGTAAATGAACAAGTTAAGGTGACGTTGTTCCACTTTAAACATGATTTATGATTTTTATAAATCATTCCAGCAGCTTCATTGGAGGATGGTAGAAACTTAAAATTTGGCTTCAAAACAGGGTTATTAATCTGGATCATATTTTTGCCTTTGGCAGCTTTTTTAATTGTATATGTCATATATGTACGCTTTTAAGTACAAGGATATGTAAGTGATACTCTGTATTGCAGTGAAGTTAAACTTCTGTTTGAATAGGGAGAAATTTATGGAATATGAGCTTTGAACATGCATGTAAAAAAAGAGGATTGAGGAGGTCTGTCTTTACACAGCAGAATGTGGGGTACGTGTAGATGGAAACAGAATCCTTGTGTGTAGGAAGCAGTAGACAAATTTGACTGCCTCGATTATATAAACAATTCTATTCCTGGCGTGAAAACACATGATAGTATTTCTTTTTTGCTGCTTTTTTTGGTTTGTAAACTCAAAAATTTCCATTTGAAAGTACCACAATTCAAACCACGGAGGTTGTAATGGGAAGTCAGTACGGGTAAGAATCACATCACCTACATTTAGCCAAGCAACAAGCAATCGCATAGGATCCTCTTATAGCCAGGGAAAAAAAAAGAAAAAAGGTGCATGTCAAGATCATTCTCTCTCTCTGCTGTCTGGAAAGAGAATATGCGTATATTAAATGTATAACTCTTTTTTTTGGCTTTCCAAAGTTAAGTGAGATAAAACCCAGCCTGGGAGGTATTTAGAGTCAGGTATACAGTTCTGAATCATTTCATCCCCATTCTATTCCTGTCCCATATGTATTCATTTAGAACAGAGTATAGGAATTACAATTGCTTAATAGTTCGTTTTGCAAGCTGCCTGCGGTGTTCACAGATCCAGGTTTTTGGTTTCAGTTCCCCTGCTGTCTCCAGCTCCCATTACTGTACTGCAGTGCTGAAAGCTCATGCGCTGCCAGCAAGGAGTAGCGTATCCGGTTTGTATTCCTGTCTCTCTGCACCAGCTGTGGAGGCACGTAGAGAACATGGGGTGCCAGGTGAAGTGGAGAGTGCATACTTTTCTCTCCTCAACACCATGGCATAGGGACATAATGTGATGCAGAAGGAGATCTTTCCTCTCCCCACAGTTACGTCAGGGCTGCAGCCATCCCTGCTTTGAATAGGGAATGAGCTAAGGCTGTGCAGTGGATAGCTGTGGAGTCCAAGGCATTCTTCCTTATTTCACTTACCAATGGGAAGCTGGACTGGTTATGAGGAATGCTCTTCACAGTACTCTGCCCTCATTCTGCAGAAAACTGTATGGCCAGTCTCACACACATTTTTCCAGGCACATCTGAACACAATAAAATAAAAAGTAGGATAACAAAATTTCTTCCTGTCATATAGGGAGCTTAAATAGTTTGAATGAACCAAAAAGGAGGGTGAAAGGAGACAGGATCTGATAGCCCTGTTTATTTGCAATGTTTTATGCTACAGTGACCTTATTACTCAGCACGTCATTGGCCACCTGCAAGGAAATAATATTTTCTGTGTGTATAAGATGGCTTCTGTATAGTTACTTTGTGTATGTATTTGTTCCTGAAGGTTGGAGCAGGATGTGACAGCATTCCTCCTGACATTAAAGTATTCCAGGTGCCTTTTCATTATGTCCTGCACAGCTGCTCAGGATTAAGCCTATTACCTAATCAGAATGGTGAGGTCTGCTTCCTTCTGCAACACTGGGCATGTCAACAACTTGGTTTATCCAAGTTACAGAGGTTGGGTTCCTGAGTTCCCTCTGGTTTGTTACTGTTGGGGCCCCGAGAGCACCAAGAAGCTCTGCCACCTCTTCCCCTTCCCAGGGTGCTCCAGGCCGCCTCTGGCATGGTGCAGCCATGCGGCCTGGGGTCAGGCTGCGGTAGGCAGAGCTGTGTGCAAAAGTTGTGAGGAACCTTGCTTGGGGCCCCCCACTCTGCTTAGCCGCTGCATCTCAGCTCCATCCTCATCATTGGTCCTCATCTGTGCTGTGGTGCAGGTGTCAGCGCCTGCAGGCTGTGACCTGCCTCTATTGTGGTAGTCCCTGTTTTGGCTCTGGGGTGGCAGGGAGGTGGTGGGGAGCATGGCAGTGCCCCTCAAAGGGGCTGGCAGGCTCTTATGGCACTCTGCCCAAGGTGATCAGAGGCCTCGCAGGTGCCCCAGGCTCACAGCAGGTCTGGCCACCTCATCTGCACAGCCTCCATCACTCCCAGCTGTCTGACCCACCAGCACACCTGCACCGTTTGACCACACGATTCAATTCAAATGGGGTGCAAAAGTGAGCACATGGGGGAGAAGGAGCCCTGACGGCCCATGGTGGGTTAGGATTGACTGGTCAGTTCCCACAGCCCTGAGCCTTGGTATCACCCTCTGTCTGTACAGTGAAGGCTCCTGCTGTCTTCCTGTACTCCTCCACACTACATTTTGTCCTAGGGTCATTTTGTTTATGGTCATAGATAATTCACTCTGTGAAGTATAATGATTTGTTATTGCTGTCTATCAGCTACAAGTGTGTGTGTGTATACACTTTATATTCTTTATATATATATATACCTGTAGCTTTTATATACATATATATCATTACATCCCACAGTTGTACTTTGCTAAAACCAAGTAGGCGATGTTATCATGGTCACTAGATGTTTATGTTATGGCTAAACAAGCTGTAGTACAGCTCTAGATAGTCCAAGACAAGTCCAGAAAAACCATGACACATTCTGAGGCTTGTGTCATTAGCATGACACAAAGCCTGTTAGCCTCTTGCAGGTGTACTGGGTCTGGCTGGGATGAATGTAACTCTTTAGAGCGGCCATATGGTGCTGTGTTTTGTATTTGTGGTTAAAACAGTGTTAATAACACACCATTGCTTTAGCTGTTGCTGAACAGTGCTTGCACAGCATCAAGGCTTTGACTTTTTCTCACTCTGATACCCCTCTGCCCCCAGTGAGGAATAGGCAAGTAATTGGGAAGGAACCCAGCTGAGACAGATGACATTAGTGATGCCATCCAGAGAGACCTTGACAGGCTTGAGAGGTGGGCCTGTGTGAATCTCGTGAAGTTCAACAGGGCCAAGTGCAAGGTCCTGCACGTTGGTCAGGGCAATCCCATGCGCAAATACAGGCTGGGTGGAGAAATTCAGCAGCCCTGCTGAAAATGACTTGGGGGTGTTGGTTGATGAGCTGGCAATGTGTGCTTGCAGCCCAGAAAGCCAACTGTATCCTGGTCTGCATCAAAAGCAGCATGGCCAGCAGGTCAAGGGAGGTGATTCTGCCTCTCTGCTCTGCTCCTGTGAGACCCCACCTGGAGTACTGCGTCCAGCTCTGAAGCCCTCAGCACAGGAAAGACATGGACCTGTTGGAGCAAGTCCATAGCAGGGCCACAAAAATTATCAGAGGGCTGGAGCACCTCTCCTGCAAGGACAGGCTATGAAAGTTGGGGTTGTTCAGCCTGGAGAAGAGAAGGCTCCAGGGTGGCTTTATAGTGGCCTTTCAGTACTTAAAGGGGACTAACAGGAAAGATGGGGAGGGACCCTTTATGAGGGACTGTAGTGATAGGACAAGGGGTAACAGTTTTAAACTGGAAGAGGGTAGATTTAGATCAGATATTAGGAAGAAATTCTTTACTGTGAGTGTGGTGAGGCACGGGCACAGGTTGCCCAGAGAGGTGGTAGATGCCCCATCCCTGGAAACATTCAAGGTCAGGTTGAACGGGGCTCTGAGCGACCTATCTAGTGGAAGATGTTCCTGCTCATTGCAGTGGGGTTGAACTTGATGACCTTTGTGCGTCCTTTCCAACCCAAACCATCTGTGATTCTGTGATTCTGTAATTCTGTGATTCTGTGATAAAGTTGATCTTGGCAATAGAAGTGACATAGCAGATAAGGTGGAATTTTGTCTTCCAAGGTGGTTGGTACTTGGAGACTGGTTGGGCATCAGTCTGCTTGTGGGATGCAGTGAGTGATTGCCTTTATATTACTTGTTTTTTTCTTATTTCCTTCACTTTTTAAGCTCTCTTTGTCTTGACCTCTGAGTTCTCTTGCTTTTGCTCTTCCTATTCTCTCCCCTTCCTGCTGGGAGGGCGAAGGGAGTGAGCAGCTGTGTAGATGTTCAGCTCCTGGCCACAGTCAACTCACCACAACAGGCAATGGCATCACCGTTTTTACTGAGCTACATGGCTGCAGACGTGCTCTGCTTCCAAAGATTATCCACAGATTTGATCATACAAATCTAGTATTGCCAGGATACAAGTGATAGCCCTGGATTTCTTCTGCTCTTTTCCTCTGGCATTTGTAGTTTTTCCTGTGCATAGCTGTAGCTTTTGGTCTTCTATCACAAGTTTTCCATTTGTTATAAAACAGGCTTTTTGATGACAAGATGCTTTGGAAGTACTCATCAACTGTAGGACAGTTTGCAACTTCTATCCTTGTATATAGGGCAGTCTGTCTTTCCAGTCATTTACTCTGTTTCTGTCTAAATTCCATATCGTTACTGCACTTACTAATGTTGCATGGTAAAGTGTTTCACTTTAGAGAAGGGAATATCTGTCAGGGTTTGTCCACCACTCATCTGTGCAAACTATGACTGCCAAAGAAAAGCCAAAATCAACAAAACTTTTCATTATATGAACAGAGAAGAAAAAAAAAGATATGTAACTTTATCTTGAAGAGTAAACTAAAAGGAAAGCCTAAACAACATTCTCTTAATCCTTAAATATGTCTGACACTCTATGGCCTTCATTTCACGAGTACTTAATCCCATGCCTCATTTATAGATCTGTTTAAGCAATTGCTTAACTGAGACATAAGTGAGGTGTATATGTATGTACAGTATAATATTTTCACTCAGGGTGGCAAAGTTAAATTCATGCATGCAAATTTTTATGAAGGATTTAATGAAAACTCTGATAAAAGACTTTCTGGCCTTTGAGTCCTTGGTTTTGTAAATTTAGTGTAATAGTAAAAACCTAGTATTTATGCACTGAACGATTTAATTTCTTATAATTTGGAAGTATTAATAGAGTATTCAATAACTAAGTCAATGCTAATTGCATCACAGAAACTCTTCAGCATATTAATAACCCTGTGTATTCTTTCATCTGTCTTTCATAGATGAAAATGGCAAATAAATGCTGTTCTCCCTCAGACCAGGTAAGACTTCCATTATATTATCCAATTTTTTACATTCTTGTCATTAAGTTGCAAAATTTGTAGAGCTTACATACTCACATTTAGTCAGTTTTAAAATTCTAAACCCAAGTTTTCTATGGTTTAAAATTATGAAATTACTGACTTAATACTGCAGATTCTTACGAATCCACAGTAATGAGTAGAATCCTCCACTGTAGACCTAAAAAGTGGATTGGATGGAGCCATGAAATAAATGAGAAGGGGACAGTGGAACTCACAGCCAGGTCTTGGAAAGCACAGTACATGTTTGCATGCAATATTGCACCAGTGAGTCTGACAAGTTAACTCTGTATTTACATCACATATGGTGCACAGATAGCCAAGGAATGTATTACAAATCCAAACTGTTTTGTGTGTGTGATGCTGTGCAGACTATGTTTGCTATGACTGTTTGGGACTTTTGGAGCTCAAGAGCCTGAGATATTTCTTCTGCTCCAACTAGACAAATGTCCTAAAGATCCAGAAGAATTTACTGCATTGGAAAGTGTTCTTACTTCTTGTAGTATTGCGAAGAGTTTTTTCATTTACTTTGTAAAATATAATAGCAGCATTTTCCAGGCTAATTCTGTAATTCTGGGAAGTACTTTGAAGCTTGTATTATAGAACTAATGAGTTTCATTTACGTGTGCTTTCATTTCATCAATCTGGCATTGAATCATTACTCAGGAACAAAGAGCCCAGTCCCTGCTGTTTCCAAAAATGCTGGGTTTGTAGATTATAAAAGTGAAAATTAGACAAGGTGTCGTATATACTGTTTTACTGCAGAAATTTATTATGGAATATTATTACAGAAGTCTGAGTCAAAAAAATCTTCATATAGGGATTAAATAAATATTTATTAGTTTGACAACTTGTGTATTCTTTCATATATCACCATTTCATCATCTTATTTGTAAAATCTGCTTGGACATTTATAGACTCTACTAAAAGTTATTAAAAATACTTAACCATTGACATTTTCTTACACAGGAAACTTTTTTCTTATATTTGGGCCAGTACTTTGGAGGAAAAAAAAAAAAACAAACCTCAAAAGCCACTATTGACTTCTATGTGTAATAGATAATCAAGTTACCCCCAAAGCCAAAACAAATACCTATTCTGTGTAAGAAGGAGGCATTTAAATACTCTCTCTGCCATGGCTTTTAATTATTAATGAAACTGATATGAAAAACAGGTGACTATAAATGCCATGGGAAAAGGTATTGAATTTGGGTATCTTTTGTGGGATGAACTCTCTACTACAAGTACTTTTATAAGTATTCAAAGTTTATTCATATCAGTTTGGGCATACATAATGGGTTTAGTTGAAAAAAGGAAGACATATTCTTCCTCAATTTTTACAAAGTATTGGGGACAGTCATACAACCTATCACTAAATATGTAATTTTATTTACTAAATAAATGGACTAGTCTCCATAAATTGCATAGACAGTCAGTGCAGCAAATTATTCTGTTACAGAGAGTTGTTCAAATGTGGGACTTGATATTCATGCTTTAAATCATCCTTCTTAGGAGCCCCTTTTTCTGTCTTGACTATACTGAGGTCCTAAGAAGAGTAGCCTCTTAGTGCATCAGCTAAAGCAGGTGCCTAAAGTTAGGCAGTACAAGTCTATCCCATTTTTCCCATTCCAAATATGAAAGAAGGGAAGATACAAATAGGACCCTAATTTCAGGATTTTAGAACGTAAGATGGGACTGACAGCAACAAACATTTGATTGTTCTCTGCAAAAAAAGTGAGAAAAAATTAAGTTTATTATGAATTTGGGCAGATCAAGTAAATAAAACTAGCCAATATAAAAATATTAAAGGAGCAAATGTTAAAAATTCAGACTTTAACATGTCCTGAGAAAATCTGCTTTAAAAGCAACCAAAATGTGAATCTCTCATATATATATATATATATATATATATATATCACAAAGGAATAAAATAAAACTTGTCCGTGATAACTGAAAGCAGAAGAGGAGTTGATCTGCCCTAGATTAATGGAGCCTGTTAATGTCAGTTACATAATGTTTGTACAAACCTGAATAGCTCTTAATGCAGTCGATTTAAAATCTAGAGAAAGGATAAGTTTAAGAGATTGAAGGTCACTTGAAGAGCTGCCTTGGAGTAAAATTGGTGATAGCTGCAAATTTGTCTTGACTTTTGAGTATAGACATTCCTGAAGAATTAAACAGGTCCTTAGAGTTTCATTATTGTGTCGCCTGCGGTGAGTTTTCTTCATTATCATTAGAGTTCAACCTAATCTTTCATAAAGGGACGAGGTTGGATCAGGAGAGTTTTCATTCAGATTCTGTTTTTCATAGGTCATTAACAAACTGGGATTCAGGGTCAGGAACGTAAACAGTGACTTTGCTAAATCTCGCTTTCTTCCTTGTCTTTCATGTTGCCCCTGACTGGTTTTACTGGAGACTGAATCTCCAGAACCTGATGCATCCCTGAGCACATAACTCAAGAAGATTGGAAAGTGAAAGGACTAAGATATTGGTTCCCAGGTCTAAACCAGCTGTATTTATGGATCTCTTTGCCAAAAGAAGTCAAAGAGTTTGGACTCGCCCTGTCTCTATGGTCCAAAGTTAGAGGTAGTAAGAAAGGTAGTAGTAGTTGTAATTATTATGAATATATTTGTGCTGTTAAAATAAGCAGTACAAGGTCATGAAGCTAATTCATGTGGTCTGGCTACCTCCACACTTTTAAATTCTCTTCTCCCACCAAAGCAGGGTTTCTCCATTTAAACTGCCTGTTGGAAATTATTCCCGCCAATGCTTAAATCCCAGACCGTCCTTGGGAATTGTTTGGAGAGTTCCGGTTGTCCCAGGGCATGTCATACTAGTTAGGCCATGTCAAGAACTACAAGGATTTAACAAATACGCAGGGATTACATGAATTTGAAAGGTATTAAATAAGTACCACTGCTGAAGCTCTGGCTCTTAAGTGTATATATAACTTGCGTAGATGACAAAGCACACAGCATCTACGCACTGGATACTTTTACAGCATGTTAGTGCTCCACAAGGAAAGAGGGGAATTGAGCCAGGTTGTGCATTATTTTATTGAGTGTGGAGCATGTTTACAGCCACCATTCTCCAGATATTGTAACTTTTGATTCTCCTTGATATAATTTACTGCAGCGCTCTAGGGACTTGAAAACACTTGATTCTGTGTTATCAGTAGGCAGTTAGATTTGGGACTCAGTTTTCAAGAAAGCACACGCTGCTGGATTGCTCTATATTTTTTATGAAACAGTAAATTTGGCAATTCTCTCTCTGCACAGAAAAACTACTTGCAAGGTTTTTGATTTTGTTTGCTGTGTGGCTTTTTTAGGGTTTTAAGACTAATACGATCATTTTCTGTTCTCCACTAAAACAACAGAGTTTCTTCTCAGTAGAAAGAGGAAAATATTGATCAGATATTAAATAAGACTATTTATATTTTTTCTTGTGATGCTGTAAAACAGATTTGCACTACTTCCAATGATTTATCTTCCCTTCTTTGTTTTGATTTTTGCAATGACCTCTTCATCGACCTCCAAAGGAAATCATACAGAAGGTGAAATCTGGAGGCAATGATTGTAAAAGCGTAGCATGTGATAGTAGCAGGAAGACCAGGACACAGATCAAGATGCAACCACCAAGGGATAGATAGGTAACATAAAATTACCCTCTAAGTGCATTAATAGCACGAAGACAAAGTTTGTCATCTGCTCAGCATATCAGACGTCAGCCTTCACTGAAAAGATCATCTGCAAAAGATGGTTGTTGCAAGTAATACTATCAAAAAACAATAAAATCTCAGATTACAATACAAGGGGAAGTTTTGGCAGTGTGTATGCTTTTAATGCCTGGTGACATTTGAAAAACTGGTCAAAATAATCTCAGAGCTATTATCAAGATATTTCAGGGAATTTGTGTCTGCTAGGTGACACATCAAAAGATTAGGAAAGGGCAAACATCATGGCTGTTAATGGAAAAAGAAAGAAGTTGGAAATCAGAGACTAGTCAATTTGACTTCAATCTCCAGAAAGACGTTTTAAATAAATAAACGAAATATTTGTATGCAGCTGCAAGACAGCAGATGAATGTCTGCCCTGAAGGATTTGTCAAGAATAAATAGTGACAACCAATCTAATTTCTTCCTGTGATAGTATAACACATCTTGTGGATGGGTGACAGGCAGTTGCTGCAACATTTCTTGATTCCAGTAAGGTTTATGACATTTCTTGACATTACAGTATTTTAAACAAGTATTATCCAGATTTGGTTGTACAGACTTTGTTGAATAATCCAATAATAGGCATAAATGGTTCGCTTTCAAAACTGATATATTGACTAGAAGTCCTGAAAAGGTCTGTCCTGGATCCAGTTCCCTTGAATACTCCCTTTATGGTGTGTTAGCAAAAGCAAGTTTACTAGTTTTGCAGACATGAAGCTTTAAAATGCAGTGTTAGACATAAGAATGATCTTGGCATATTGAAGAATGAGTCTGAGAAACAGGGTGGAAGCCAATTAAGGTACAACACATAGGCAAGAATAATCAAGTATATGTGAGAGGCTGTGGGGAATAACTGGAGTTGTTGTTACTGGAAAATACTTGAAAAGTATCTAGGGATGTAAATTATTTTAGGAAGTTTGTTCCATTGTCCGTCGCTTTGCTAGGCCTCAGGGAGACCATCCCAGATGCCTCTGTCTGCAGAAGCCAGTCAGATAGAGATAGTAAGAAAACCAATAGGTTTATTGTTAAGATTTATTATTATAGTTTATTATTACATCAACCTGTGGTAATCAGGTACAGGGCTGATCAACAGAGACACCCAAAAGCCCCATTCATATGCTTTATCTTATATTCCTTTTTTCCCCCATTTTTGCCTCTCCCAAATAAGGAATGCACACACATTTTACTCCTTCTCCATTGGCCCTTACTTTTTCTGATTTTTACATGCTTATTTGGTTATTTCAGCCTTTATCTATGATACCACCACCACTGCCTGTAAGTCAGCACCCCCTTTTCATTATCTTTTGGCGTTCTTCACTCATTCTTCACTTTCTTTTCGTGTATTTCACCTGCTAGTTTATCCCGTTATTGTTTTATTAGTAGCACTGCCCACTTGAGTTGGCCGGTCAGCTTCTCCCTTTGCATTGTATGCAACGTCCAGCAGTTTCTCACGTTGTTACTTTGTCAGTTTAACATCATGCCAGGGCTGGCCATTTACCAGCATGCCATAACAACTGTCTCTCCTTTGTGGCTTTTGAGAAAGAGGAGTCAAGCGTTGTGGGCTGTACCTAAGTGAGTTACTGCGAGACATGCTAAGTGTTCCTTTTGCTGAAAGGCCTTGGCAAGAGTACTGCATCTGATCTTGTGCACTATGTTTCCTAAAAGATATTGACCAGGGGTTTTCCATGGCCTCCGTGGATACATTGAAAGAAAGACAGAGAGGGAGATATGAAAGAAATATTCAGGAGCGATAACTTTGTGCTCAGAGAATAATATGTGAAAAGAAGCAAGGAAAGATGCCACACAACCTACATATTCTTGTTCATGGATTTTTGCTCCATGTATGAACTGAATAAGCTTTTTTTACTCTAAGGTCAAAATCATTTGAGACTGTAATGGCTAGGGCCAAAAAAGTCTTAAATTGTGATTACAGCAAGAGCAATTCATGTTTGACATGAGGAATAGACTTTCTCGTCACTAGTAAATATAATAAAGTGCTAGAATAGATTCTTGAGAGAAATTATGAAGTGTCCATTACTGGAGATTGTTAAGACGTTAAGGAAGCATTTTTAGAAACAAAATAAGTATCAAGGATACTGCATTTTGGAGAGGGCAATGTACTACATTTCTCAGAAGCCTCTTTTCCACTCTGTTTTTGACAATTACATGATCCTAATTCTAAATAAGGAACTTTTCAAATATGGAGGCTTTTCCTATTGTTCCTCATAGCAGAACTGCTGCCCCAGGTATGCCACGAACATGTTTGCTTGGCTTCATCTTTCAGAATAAAAGAAACCCTGCACATACTCTTGTAAGATCATTTTCTGTCTTGGTTTTTTTTTTTCATTCTCTGAGAAACAGAGAAAAATGTTTTAAAAATATATCACGTAGCAATAAAATTACTTTCTCCTAATTGTTAGTCTGGAAAAGTTAGATTCTTGCAGACAAATTACACCTGTAGAAAGAGAGCATGACTAAATTCCTTTCAGCATAAAAAGAGACCATGTAGAGATAGAATTGAGATCTTCCTTAGTAATTGTTTTAACTTTTTTGATATGGGGGGTCAATTATGTAATTCCTAATGAAACTCTCTTGGTCTGCGTCAGACATTTTTTCTGAGACCTCAGGTCTTCCACTGAAAAAACTTACTCTAATGGAAGAAGTGCCACTTTAAAGCACTTACTTAAACTTTTTAACCTCTAGTCAGTTAGCTAATACGTAGTGCCTCTGTGATGTAAATAACTATTACTACTATACAAGCAAACTGGAAAAAAAAGAAAAAAAGAGATTTTCCAAAACAAATCTATACATAATAGAATTCTGAAAACTGTGGTTGCATTTCCTAACATATTTCTCGAAATCTCGCTATGCTTTATAAAACAAATACATTCACAGTATGTTCATAGTATTTCTATGTCCCATTTTTTTGTGTTAATGAAATAGTTGATATTAGATAAGTCTTTGAAGTTGTAAGACTTCAAAACATTGAATTCTAGAAACTGTATAGAATACGTCAGACAAAGGAAACCTATTCCTATTTAAGGAAAGCTTTACGAAAGAGTACATTTAAGTAATGTTTCTTACCCTAATATGTTGGCCACATCTTCCAGCAGTCAGCTGGGTCTATGGTGTCTCTGGCAGAGAGTGGCACAAGGCAATTCTGTCTTTGGTGAAAAATCATGGTCTCTGATTAAGCTGTCTTCCTAAGCTTCCCTTAGCTGTTAGAATATTAAAAAAAAATATATAAATAACTCTTCTTTATTCTCCTTTTCTTTGCATATTTCTGATTTGTGGATTGCGAGAAAGATTTTAGAGCGTATAATTTTCTGCACAGGCATCTGCTCTTCACAGCTTTTAGAACCCATTGCTTTTCCATTCGATATTACAGAATTGTGATTTCATTGGATTACTACTATGAGATCAGTCCTTCTTCAGGATTATTCTCCAATAAAAATTATGTTAACACATTTTTAAGCAGAATTATCATGTTATTGATTGGGGCATAACATGTAGAAGGAAGCTGAGACTGAATTTTCAGATTGAGTTTTCTTCTTTGAGGACTCTTTTGCAACAGCTATAGCAAACAGCTGTAGTTTGAAAGGCTTTCTTTTTTAATTTTCCTAAACTGCAGAAAAAAACAATTTGAGGCTTTATTTGGTGAGGAGGAGAATAGCTTGTTAGGTGTATTTTGCTACTGCTGTTTAAATATTGCAAAATAATTAAGTAGACATACAAGACAAAAAAATGGTGAAGAGCCTGAGTTTTCTGATTTTATTTAGTTCCTGCTGCACAAATAATGATACTGATTTAGTATAATATAAGAATGTATAACCAGTAAGGCAACTTACTGTCTTCAAGAGTGAGTTTTGCGTTCTGGATCCTAACTTGAACAAGAAGGCTATTATAAGAAAAGGTGAGTGACATCAGCCCCCATTTTCCCAGACTCCTTGTTATAACAAGCAAAGAAGAGAAACAAGTATCGCTACCTAAAGGACAAGTAATCCAAATTTTGCACAGGCAGCCCATTCCTGGGAAGGTGCACGAATTCAGATACATACCTGTCTTCATAGTTAGTGCTAACTAACCCTTTGGGTTAGTACAGACATGTTGCTATTTGTGCCATTCAAACTGTGCCCAGCTTGGACTTATAAATTTCATTCTTGAGCTGAAGCACTTAAAACACTCAAGTGTGATAATTTCTAAGGTTCATCTGTAGTTTAATCTCTAAAACATTATGTTTTGAAGGGTAGCCATTTGGACATAAATGAATGCAATTGATGTAATGCATCAAAACTTCTAGCATTCCAATTTTTCAATTTGTTTGTTTTGTTGTTTTGTTTTGGTTTTTTTTAGTTAATCATAACGTATGTGAAAATACTGCACTTTTTCCCCCCAAAATCTGTACTTTTCAAAACATGCAGTCTAGCGCTTGCTTTAGAAAAGACAAAAAAAAGTACTTAAGCTACTTCAAGACGTACTTCTCTTTGCTTTCTTAATTTTCTATTGTTCCATTGTGCTTCATGGTACAACACTGGTTCTTAACTTGCAGGCTAAGCTGGTGTCTGTTGTAGATTCTTATCCCACTTTAATTACATAAGTGTACCCATCTGTTCTGACATTTCATACATCAGAGATCTACTTGATTTTCTTTCTTCATTTCCCTCTGGAGTGTTTTGCGTCATTTACTTTTCATAACTATTTAACTAAAAGTACTATATACAAAATATACTGGTTGCCTTATTAAATATAGCACATTAAGTTTCCAGTCATTGCAGCATCTAGATGCTTTATTGCTGTAGGAAAATAATAAGTGCAAATAAGATCTTTCATTTATCTGCTGTGATTGGATTACATATTGTTAGTGACTTGTTTTATCTTCTCATAATGAGTGCCATCGCTCATTTTGTTCCTACAGGAACTTTTGGAAACTGTATTAAACGTGTTAGAAACTTAATAATACATCGATGATGTATGGGTAATTTTCCACGCAGTTTCAGATAGCAGTCTCAAATTGATTATGCAGTATGGGAATAAAGTGGTGAAAGCAATGCTAAGAATGGGACAGTTTGTAGTGTAATGCATTATGAGCACTCCTTAAAATTTCAAATGGCAGGTTTCAATCCAAATAACAACAGTTTTTATCCCCGGATTAATATTTCCATGCACATACTGAGACCCAATTAAAATCTCAGTAGCCTACTTACGAACCACAAACAGCTTGTTATTGAGTACCAACACTTTGTTGCTTTTGTTCCATACAGACTTTTGTTGAACTCAATAATTATTCTTTCTCCATGTCTATGGACTAAATGACCATCAAATAAACCACTCAATAAGAAAGATGTGTGGAAAGAAAGTAAAAAATATATTAGATTTTTTTAATATCTCTATAAAAATATGCATAATTTTATTATTTTTTCAATATATGCATAAGTTAACCAAACACTGGTTCTGATAAAGGAAATTCTGCTATTTTCCTTCTTTACCTTTTTAAGGACTTTGTGTGTTTATAGGCAAGTAGACATTTCTTTTCTTTACATTTTTTCCTCACAAATATTTTTTCATTCGATTTCCTCTCTTTATGTACTTGTATGGTGTCCTTCCTTTTGTTCTTTTCATTTTAATTTCATATTTTTTCATGTATTTTTGATCTTAGCAAATTGATTCATTTCTCCTCGTAAATGTATTTTGCTTTGTCTTTTCTTCTTTCTCTTTCATAGTCATTAGTACTTACTTTTTAGCTTGCCGTCCTGTTCTCCCCCACCCATGCAAATGGCAGTAATGCAGCTCTGAGCCCACTGAGCTCACCACTTAACTTCCAATAAAAATCCTTCTTCCCCTACCTAGCCTGACTATTGCTTCTTCTCCAAGAAAGTATCTCATTCAGTCTTTCATATTTGGTGGAGCAATCTGTATTTAAATCAACTCAACCCTTGCTTTTCTCCTAGATATACAAAAATTCTAAAACAAACGAACAAACAAAAAGCTTGTGTGTCTTCTAGCTGTTCTATATTTCTTTTCTTAATTGTATGTACATACAGAGACTTCAGTCAGTATTCTGCAGAGGTACTCTTCTCCAAATTTTAAATTGATCTACAAATATGCTACTGGAATTTTTTCACACCTTCATTTAAAAAAAAATGGAACAACTTGATGTAGGCATTCATTTTATAGGTGTCTTTTAGAAAGTTCAGGAAATGCTGCAGCATTTTGTGTCCTAGCATCTTTAATAGTTAGGTAAGTGTTTCATGGTGCTAATACACAGACCATAATCTTGGGATTTGAAAAACTTTTGGAAGGGTATTTACTTCATGGGTTTTCTTAAATGGCATTGAACTATTATATACCAGCTAGTTTTTCCAGATAAGTTTTTATTTTCTTTTGTAAGATGTAAATCAGCAGACCATTTTTTCTTATTTCTAATATGAGGTATATAACTGGTTCCTTATTCCACAAATTATGTTGACAATGCAAAGCTAAGTAATGGATTTAAAGAAAATGAAAATTGAAAAACTTTTTATGAGTTTCTGATATCTTTTGGGAATTGTAGTCAAATTTAGAAACAAAAAAAGGTCTTTATATTTGTTAATGGTTCTAAGACTTTCTCTTTGTTTCGATGATCTATTATTTGGAGTTTTGTCTGATTGAAGTTATTTTTTCCTGTTAGTCATTTAAATCATGCACAGTAATAGTGCAATGTATTCAAAATGTAGCTGAAGTATTGCTGTGCAGTTTTGTGTAGACTTTGATGAAGTGGAATGAACAGGTGACTTTATCACAATCCATATAGATCAAGAGGGATATTACAATGTTGTAATAATTCAGTGTGTAGAAAGACCATTCCCCCAAAATCTATTCTTTTTTTGTCTGAGGTTGAAAGAGATTACAGCATACAGAACAGTTTAAGATTGAGTTTATGGCTGTTAATAATTGTAAAAATCTGTTTGCCGTGTGGAGAAGAGTATACTTCAAACCAAATTTCTTGATTCTGGTCTACCACAGGTAGACTGGTCACAGTATGGTGCGACTGCAATAAAAATAGTAATAATAGAGTTTCATTTCAGTAAAACACTTAGAACACATGCCCAAAAAATGTCTGCAGCTAATTAAAAAATGCAGTCTTCTGTTTGTAACTAGATACATACTCAAGAGTATTATCCAAAACATTAAGTGCTACATTAAATTGAGGCTATAAAATTTGGAGCTCCTATCACATCTTGCAGCTATAGATAAGAATACAACAGTGATAGGGCCTTCACATGAATTCACAAAATACATAAAGGAAATTCTTTCCATTTCATAGACAGAAAACTTTGACATAAAGCACATTTTCATTGAAAAAAGAAAAAAAAAAAAACATTTTACTTCAGTGAGAAAAATTCAGTGCCCACTTTCTAAATTTAGAATTTTATTCAAAGAAAGTTGCTTATTTATTCAAAGGTAGTAGCTTAAAGGAGAGAAGTGAATGGAGGCAAGTCCATTCTCGGAGCAGCAGACAAACCTCCCCCTTATCCACCCCGCCTTCCCAAGTACCTCTCTGCAACAGTTATGAGTCTCTGGATGTGGAATACCAGTCAATGGATGATGTGGATGACAGTCCATCTTCACCAGAGGTGTTGCCAAGGTCAGAAAGGCCTACCCCCCATATCACGACCACCTCCACGAGGGAAAAAGATAGGTTATAGTTGTAGGCTACTCCCTTCTGAGGGGAAAATAGGGTCCAATATGCCAGACAGACCCTCTTCTTAGGGAAGTCTGCTACCTGCCTGGGGCCAGGGTTAAGGACATCACTAGGAAAGTTCCTAGCCTGTTACGGCCCTCAGACTATTACCCATTACTGCTCTTCCATGTGGGTGGCAATGAAGCAGCAATGCGTAGTCCAAAGGCAATGAAAAGAGACTTCAAGACTTTGGGGCAGTTGGTAAGGGAATCTAGAGCACGGGTTATTTTTTCCTCTCTCCTTCCAGTTGTGGGCAACGACATCGGAAGAAACAGGTGGGCCCAGTCTATCATTATATGGCTCCATGGCTGGTGTCATCAACACAATTTTGGGTTTTTTGATAATGGGATGGCCTACACAGCACCAGGCTTGCTGGCATCAGGTGGGGTTCATCTTTCTGAAAGGGGGAAGAGAGACTGATCACACGCTAGCAGGGCTCACTGGCAGAGCTTTAAACTAGACTTGAAGTGGGAGAGGGATAATATCAGGCTTGCCCATGACAAGCTGTGGGATGTCACACCAAGGTTAGAGGAACGGGGTGCTAGCGAGGGCCCTCAGCATGTTGCTCTGAGACATTCTGGCAGCCCGCTTGAAGTCTTACAGAGATGACCCAGGGGCTCCTTAGGTAATGGGAGCCAAAAGGGATACACCAGTGACATACTTCAAAGGAATTTAGGGAGCTTCCTCTAAGGTGACACACTGACAGCCCAGCTGAAGTGCCTCTGCATCAATGCACACAGCATGAGCAGCAAACAAGAGGAATTTGAAGCCACCGTGCTGCAGCAACCTGGTTGCCATTTCTGAAACTTGGTGGGACAAATCCCATGACTGGAGTGCAGCTATCAATAGCTACAGGCTGTTCAGAAGAGTGATGAAGGATGAAGGAACCTTTGCCCTCTGCATTAAGAAATGGCTAGTGTGTGAAGAGCTGTCTCTGAATAGCCACGAGCAGGTTGAAAGCCTATGGGTAAGAGTAAGAGAACCAGGCAACAAAGGGGACATTGTGGTTGGTGTCTACTACAAGCCACATGATCAGGGGGAGCCTATTGACAAAGCCTTCTTCCTCCAGCTACAGGAGTCATTGCACTCGCAGGCTCTCATCCTACTGGGGGACTTCAGCAACCTGAACATATGCTGGAAAAGTAGCACAGCGAGCGGTAGGCAATCCAGGAGACTCCTGGGGTGCATCAGGAATAACTTCTTAAGTCAGGGAATAGACAGCCCACCAGAAAGGATACGATACTGGACGTGATGGTCACCAACGCAAGCGAGCTAATCAGTGATGTCAAGATTGGAGGACTTAGTTTTGCCATTTGACATTGTGGATAATTCCAAAATTATTTGGTAAGTGCTGCTGTAAGGATAAACCTGCTGTAAGGATAAAGTGATGATAATGGTGATGAAAGAAGAACATAATAGATAGTTACATCCTTTCCTTATCAATTTAATTTAATCAATTACTAAGTAAACTACTTTTTAGTAAAGATTTTAATGCTGTTACAGTTCAATAGATGGTGTCCATTTGCAAGTCAGCAAACGTGACTTTATGAATGTAAAGGAGAATATTGTATTGTTTGTGCCCTGTGATTTGGACAGTATTCTTTTTGTCTGTATTATTTGATATTATATTACCATGCTGATAAACTCAATGTATAGTGTAGTTTCTAGTAGATTATCAATGTAACTATAGTATATTTTGATAAAATAACGACGTGTCTGAATATCCTGTTTCTAAACCTTTGCTGACTACTATAGAAACAGTGTTTTGGGGAGAGTTATTAAATTTACAGAATAGCAAATTGAGAACTGGAGGTCCTACTGTATTTATTGTGCTGTTTCTTAGATCTCCTTGAAATGTTAATGCTGGAGCTTGGTAGAAGAGTACAGAGAAGGACTGTCTGGCTCAACATATTGATTTATTATTTATTTCTGAATAAATTTGTTGGTAAGAGACATAATTGATACATTAAATAACAAAGTTAGAAAACAACGTGTGAGATTTTCATGATATAAGAGCATGAACATGCATCTAAACTACCATTCTTTCCACCTTTCTGCTCTGTTGGTAATAATGACAGGTACGCACACTTGAGCTTTCAATAGAAAAGCATTCCTGAGATCATCACATTTTTCCCAATTCTGTCTGTAGAACAAGTGCTGAAGTTTTCATGCAATTTAATGAAATTTTCAGGCTGTTTCCACTGACTTCCAGCAAAGTTGTGTGGGCTCAGTGTATTCACAAGTGTTATGATGTTTCTGTCCCTGTGTAACTCCTCAATGTTTTCCTTAATTGAAAATGAACAAGCCTGTCAGCAACAGCTGTATATTCTGATTGGTAGATCACTCTAGATTTGAGTACCTGTTGCAAGGGCAGTATGTTCCTCCCAATGTATGTAAAATGAAGCCTAAAATGTTTTCATTTGTTATTTTTGGTGGATAACTACAATCACGGTATTCCGCTACCACACTATGGGATTATTCCTTTATAAATTTGCGTTTACCTCAAAAAGGAAGCATGCAGTTTTACTTCTTAGTTTTATTTTTTCTTTAAATTATTTTACCTGAAACATAAAGGCATGTACTGTTAGAGCAAATAACAACTGAATTTGACACCTAAATCATCGTGAGATAAAGTGTATATAAAAAAGTATATAAACTCTGAAAGACAATCAGTGTGACAAAGACAGTTTGTTAACAGTAGCAAACATGACTATATAGAAGCTGTTTGATTTCAGATAAATCTAGTGATTTGTTCAGGTGTATTTCTTTAGAGGTACATGCAGAAATGTCAGTATGTCCATGTTTTGACTGTAATATAGAAAGTGTGGGATCACGTTTTTATAAACTGATGGCTGAACTATTTCAGTACATCTAGATTTTCTGCTGGCTCAAGTGGCAGTCTGCTGAGACATATATAGGTGGCTTTTTAAATGGTGATTATTTCAGACAAGATTCAGACAACCTGTACTGTAAGTTTAAGTCTCTTCGAGGACTTCTGACACAGTGGCATGATACCATATACTTCAAGAGCACGGGAGTGGTGGGAAGGCAAATGTGAAGAAGCAGATGATGCATCCACTTCTAATAGGACCACTCTTCCTTGTGAAAATACTTGACCTATTCAGGTATGTCTTATGCTTCACTGAAGAACAGAGCTTTAATTTTCAATTATTTTCTTTTACAGGTTATACATATGGGATGGGTAAATGAGAGACTTGAAGGAACTGATTCATCTCAGCTCTACAAATTCAAGTTTCTGGCACTGAAGGGTTCATCCTTCTACATTTTCAGCACTCCACCGGTAAAAAAAATAATATTTTTGTAACGGTTTCATTGTAAATGGAAACCTGTTTGTTATGTCTGGGTTTGTTTTTCCTTACTAAGTGACATTGTCAGCTGAGATTTCAAAAGAAGTTAAAGCCATAGATGCCACTGAATTTTAATAAGCTTTAGATATTTAACCTCTTTCAAGGTCCTCTGAAAATCTTACCGTACCTGGATAGTTCAAAGAATTCCAAATAGGGATTAGGATTTTACTTTTTAAAGTTGTCCAGTTCAAATTTTTCTCTGGTTTGTTGGGCCAAATATTTCTTACCTTGTTTATTCTAAGGTATTTGGCAGATGTAATGAGCTGGTAGTTACTCTGTTTTTTTAAAGACAAGATACATCATGAAATACACCATCCATAGTATTAGTAGATACTTGCGAATTTTGCATACAGGCAAGGGATTGAACTGTTACAGAGAATCCAATGCTAAGAATACAGTTTGAACAAATGACACCATCTTGCTTTGATAATTTACGTAGGTAGTAACGAGAATTCTGTTTTACAACAGATGACTTATCTAATACGTCTCTAAAGAAAACCCTAATAAAAATTAATTTAAAAGAATGAAACAGAAATGAGCTGTAGATTTCTCAACTTTTAAAAAGTGACCCGTATCACATGGTATTGTTTTATCCTTTCTTCGTTTTTTCTCCAGAGAGCCTTTGCTTTAAACAAATCAAAAAGAATAAAATGCGGAATTAGAATGCAATTTCAATTCATTCAAAGCGTCCTTACGGTTTGGCTCAGGGGGTGGTCAGTCTCCAAATTTCTTCAGCTGATCCAAAGAAAATCTGATCCTTTACATGTCTACCATCTGCAGTACCTTTGGGAAATACATACTCTTCAAACCTCATTTATGAACCGCAGTGAGAAGCAATCAGTAACATTTTTCTCTCTCTAGATTGAAATTCTAAATACAATGATTCCTATTAACTTCAGGCACTTTTAAATGGCCAATAGTATTCTCTTTAAAATGAGACAATGCATCTGTGAAAAGCTGGGTTTTTTTCCCCTGTAAAAAATTATTTGCCTATATGTTGAGTCAAGGAACTAAAATTTGATTTAATTACTACAATCCAATTAAAATGCAAAAACAATACAAAAATATTAAACAAATAAATAACACATCACATGAATGCTTTTCCTTTATAAATTTTATTTATTGTTTTCAGACCTGTTCTTGAAGAAACTTTTTTGATATAATTAAAACTATCCATCTACTTGATATAATTGGTGATAAACTACTTCATTTATCACGTTCAGCACTCTACTAAGAACAGACAAGTGAGGATGAATGTTTGGTAGTATTCGTACCATGTTACTCGTCAGTATCTACTGTGCTCTACTGTGTTTCTGCACAATTTTTTTGTAGAAAAAGTGCCTTTTCGAAACAATGAACAAAGGGGACCCCTTTGGTGAGTCTGTTATGTCATCCCGGTACTCAGATACAGCAGTAAGTGGGACAGGGCCTATAAATCATAAAACCTGTTGACTAGTTTTCATGCTATTTAATCATTACACAGAGGTTTTCTGTCAGGGGAAAAAAAATAAAACAGGAAATCGACAGTTTCCAACAACCACCCACCTGGAGAATTCAAATGTGTATCTAAAGCCACACCTGGAAGCTGATTATCAGTGTCCTGAGGGCAGTTCATGCCCGACTGCCCCTGACCTCTTTCCCTGGAGCTCCCCCCACCCTTCCCACAACCCAGGACCCCATTGCAGCATCCATTGTCAGCCTCTACCCCAGCAATACAGCAGGACCAGTCTGTAGCTCCCCAGAGCCCTGTCCTGGCCAGCCATGGACCCCAACGAGCCAAGACCACCCACAGGCCCATGTTCAGGCCCAGCCTCAGCCCGTCCCTGTCCTTGGGGAGGTGCCTGGTGCCCAGAGCTGGGGCTGCCCCCAGTCCCCATGGCTGCCCTGCCCCCAGCTGGGGCATGTACTGGGCCTGGCTGGGATGGAGGTGACTTTTTTATAGCAGCTCATATGGCAGTGAATTTCTTATTTGTGACTAAAACAGTGCTAACACACCAGTGTTTTGGGTGATGCTGAGCACTGCTTGCACAGCCTTTCTCTTGTTTCTCACACTGCTCACCCAGCAAGTAGGCTGAGGGTGGACAAGAGTCTGGGAGGGGAACATGGCCAGGACAGATAGGCTGACGCAGATAGGCCCAAAAGGATATTACGTAACAAAGAACATCATGCTTAGCAATAAAAAGCAGGGATTTGGTCTTCAAAAGCAGCCATTGCCTGGAGACTGGCTGGGCATCGGTCTGCGTGGGGCAGGCAGGGTGCGATCAACCTTTGCATCTCTAGGTTTTTTTCCTCTTTCCATCACTTATTAAACTGTCTACCTTCACCCATGAGTTTTCTTGATTTTGCTTTTCCTGTTCTTTTCCTCCATCCCACTGTGGGGATATGGGGAGTTAGCGAGCACCTGTGTGGGCACTTAGCTGTCGGACTGGGTCAACCCACTACAGGGCGATGGGATGGGCCCTGGCTGGCGAGGACCCTGCCCTGCCAGACCCCAGAGGAGCTCCCATGGCACCCAGGGAGCCACCAACCCGCACTGTGGCCTGGTACTGGTTCTGTGTCGCATGTTGCAGCTCTGTAGCTGGAAACACAGGTCCCCACACAAAGCCGTGCATACAGCTGTTTCACTGTTTTTAGAGATATTTAATTGTACTGCTCTTACCATTACTCCTGCTTACTTCTTTCTACTATGTTAAGTGAAGCATTAAAAAATCAATTGTTCTTTCACAAAAATGCAGATGTTTTAACTTGCTTGATCTTTAGAAGATGTTTAACATGTTTTATTTCAGAGATGTTTCTCTGATGTTATTGCCATTTGTATACTGAATCAATGTAGTGTGTCTATGTACCAATGCAGTGTGCACAGAGTAGATGACCTACTAGTCATACAGTTATCTTTAGTTGTAATCACCTTACCCATAACTTTAAAACTGCTTGTAAAAGGATCTGGTACAATTTCTACTCTTTTTCTATTTCATTGTGTGTAAAAGATGATATGAATGTAAATACAGCTGCTAAGTTTCGTAAGAATGGAAAACATAGTTACCCATGGGCAAAAATAAAGAAAATTGTGGAAAAAATGTGGATATTATAATATGAAAGAAATTACTATGGTAAGTAATGTTCTATTTATACTCCATTTCAACAATATCTCAGATGGTGTTTCCAAAAATGTAGAAGCTTCACCATAGAAGTAAATATCAAGAGAGGTGTGATTAACAGAGAGTGGTCTTTCTGCATCCCTGAAGTAGCTTATCTGACTGTATTTAAGAAATTTACAGATTTCATTTACAGATGGATATATTGGAATTGTGACACACGTGAAAAACCATAGAACAAATAGAAATTATTCTTGTCACTGTTAATATACAAGCAGTATTTTATTACATTCTAAAAGCATCTAATAAACTTCTGTCAATTTTCAGATCTTTAAAAGGTTCTGAATTCATATCCTAGGAGAAATTGGGGAGACAGTATTCACAATTGTCATTCAAAACTAAACCATTTTTTATGTCATTGAAAATTTCCAGAAAAATGAAATGTTTTATTTTTATGGAACACGGGCTATAGGTATGGGAGGATTGTACTGTTTGATTTTTTTATGTCTTCCTCATAGTTCAATATGGTTCTTAGTTTCAAGTCTTCCAGTAGCCATATCTTTGGAGCTGTTGTGTTACCCTTAATTACAAAAATGTCTTTTTCAACCTGATTAAATAAATAGCACTGATGTGCTTTACATGAAGGCAGCTAGGCAATCACTGCATGTGCTCTTTATCATTTTAAGAAAAGGAATAAATACAAGAATAATATGAAAGTCATAGAAATAGTTCCATCTTTGAAAAACCCTACAGAGAACATAAGCTTGCATAGCGTAATTGGCACATGAGCAAGTGCTTTGAATGTTAGAGAATACTGCTAGGTAACTTCCAAATACTTGTATTTGTAGTTTACTTTATATATATTGTCAGTGTAGCATATTAGGAAAGAAGTGATAATGAGTTGGAGGGCATAGACTTGGCCACAAATGCTTTTGGTGAATTTTCTAACTCTACACACAAGCCTTTATTTATTTTGTTCACATATTTGCTAGGATCTGACATGGGACATGGATTAGTGATGGTTTTGTCAGTGTTAGGTTGATGGTTGGACTCGGTGACCTGAAAGGTCCTTTCCAACCTGGAAAATTCTATGATTCTACATGTTTGTGTCAAAATGAGTTTAACTTTACTGTTTTCTTTCTACTTCAAATCATAACTTTTTAAAGAGAAATCGATGATTAACACACATATCTAACGCTAAGTATATTTGGAATATGAGCCTGAACTGATGCTGAGATCGCTTGGTCTGGCTACATAAAACTAGATTTTACTAGTTTATTTATTTTCGTAAAACCACTTTAATGCCAATTGTTAAAACATGAGATAATTAGGAGAAACTGACACTGAGGAAAAAGTACTTCTACAACACTTAGCACTTTCATAACTGTACATACTTATTTCAGTCTCTCATTATGGACTTAAAATTGTAACTTCAGGTTCCTATTTTTCTATCTTTGTTCATTTTTATTATCTCTGTGATCTGCTCAGTGTTATTGATGAGTATATGAATGTGTTATTTTACAATCTTTATGGAAGGATTAATATAGCCAAATACCTACAAACCTAAGTATTGAATACAATGCACATAATGCATTGAGTTAGCTAAGGAGTTGGTCTTCCAATAATAATAACATTCAGCTCCTGTTGGTCACAAATTCATATATTAGACAAACAAGAATTAAAGTGGAAGCTCAGTGGATGCTAACTGGTACTTTCATGTATCTTGACACTATTTTTGACACCTTGTCAGAACTGAATTCATATGAATGAAAGTACGTCTCCTTAGGTGACCCATTCTAAATATATCTTTTTTGAAACATTTTGTCAAATGCTTTACTAAAAAATAATTATTTTGTCATGCAAAAATAATCTCAACAAATTGCAATGTAAAGAATACCTACAGGAACAATTCCAAGGGGGGATAATGAGAAAAACTTTTTTATTGCCTAAGGAGTATATTTCAGTATCTCATTTATCTTAGTTACCTATGATTAAATGATTGTGTTAAATGTGTGATGATGGATAAGCCTGCCATAAACTGAAACATCCTCTAAAGCAAATGAAGGATATTGCGCTTTTTGTGAACTTTTGGGATTCTTTCCAGCTTTTCTCTTGACGAGAAGTATGTGATCATTTGTGACTTTTTTTTTTTTAAAAGCAATGCAGTCTATAACAGTAACATTTTAAACTTAAGACATACTATGGTAGTTTTGAGAAAACTGTAAATAATGTCAGCTGCCTGTTTGGTTACCAGTATCCCTTTGTAGTATGTTTGTTTCCCCTCCTCCTTAAAATCCCTCTCAACATGTCATTCGTGTTCTCCTGATGACCTTGCACACTGTGGTATTCAGTCTGTTTCACTCTTGGCTTTATGGTCGCCTGTCTCTGACATACACAGTAAAAGAAAATCTTGGCTTATATAGGTGCTGACAGTTACCATCATCACTGGCTATCTCTGCTGAAAACCTCCTAAGAGGTTACAGAGAGTCCAAGGATAAAAGAGAAGCACAAGATAATGGGCAGAAGGCTGAAGTACTCAGAGTGAATTTAATGGCACAGCAGTGTCACCATTGTCCAGAGTAGTATTGTTAATAGCAGCAAAGAACCCCAACAGTTGAAATTAATCTTCAGGAATCAAAACAAATGAAAAGAGCAAATGAAAGTTTAGTCACGTCTCAACAGCTTTTAGGTTACAGCCTATGTCACTAAAATCAGTTTCATAAACGGCAGGTTAAGTCGGTGCTTATGCTTTTATATCTTGTCTAGCCACTAACAGGAATGAAGGATTCTCCTGCTTTTAACAGAGATTGAAAAGAATCTTTCCCTTCGAGAAATTCAAGACCAAATAATGACCTAACCACCATTCTAGGCTGTAAACCTATTTTGCAAGAAGCATGAAGATCCCTTTTGAGGATCAACAGTAATGGCCCAAAAGCTGTATTATTTAATTATTTTCTTTTCAAAACCGCCACCAAAAGTAAAAAATATTTCCCTGTAAATAAGATTAAGCAAAGACCTGCTGTACTTGCTCTATGTGAGCATGTTTAAATGTATAATATTGCTTTATGAATCAGCTTTATAATTCCTCACTTTCAGTTATTTCTAAACTTGTGTTATTGCCTACTTGTAGCAATAATTACAAAGCAAAACTCAAATAAAATATTGAATGAACCTTACTAGAAGCAAAAAGTAATAGAAATCTAAAAATCAGAAATGTATGACTAAAAATTGTAACATTTTATTAAGTGATGGGAGGACAAGTATAATATCTAAAATTGCTTTAAATTAATTTTCTAAACCAGCTAACATTAGATTTAAATTTGACAATGTTCCTTTAAAGCAGCACCAAGTACTTTTAAAGTTAGCTATAAGCAATGTTTTGACCTTTAATTTATGATGAGAAATCGCTCATAATAAAACAGAAGGAGAAAGTATATAACATGCTTTTACATATTCTACTGCATGCATTGTGTTCAAGTGATGTTTTTTATTTGATTGTTAAAATATAAAACCTTTCAAATGGAGACCCCTAGAATATGAATCCCTTTATATCCTGAGAAGATGTGGTGATACATCTGTCTCTTCTAGTGGTGTTCAGTCCCATTTGCAATAGGGGATGCATCTCATCTAAATTTAGTCATCTTGAAGGTAAAGATCTAATCTGAAGTTAAAGATCTAATCTAAAGTTAAAGAAATGGGGAGAAAGCACTGCCTTTTTTCTTTTTTTTTCTTCTTTCACAATATGTTGAAATTAAGATCAGATTATTAAGAATTAGATTGGGTTGTTAAGGTTAGATGCTTCTGATGGCTAAATTTAGATGGGATGCTTTCCACATTAAGAAGAAAGAATCCAGGTGAATTCTGAAACACCGCTTTGGAACACACAGCTGTGAGGTCTACTCAGTAATCACGTTCATTAGTTTCAATTGGAGTGGACATAAGAGCATATAAGATTAGAAAGAATCGAACACCAAGTTCACATTACTCCTCCAACAGCACTCTGAAATAACATTTAATAGTCAGCAGAAGTCACATCAGTCTGCTCCTAAGTGTTGTACTGGTTTGGATCGTCACCATTTAGTTACCATTTTACCTAATGGTTTAGAATTTATGAAGACCTGGAAATTCAATTGAAAAATAAATTTTAAAAAATCGTGTTGATCTTCGTGCAAAACATCAGTAACAAGATTGGTTGTTATAGGTGAACTGTGTGCTACTGTGGTGAATACAGAGAAAAAGAATCTGTTATTGAATGTCATAGGTTTTTTGTAGTTAAGTTTCATCCACAGAAGCCAGATGTTTTACAGCGAAATTTTGCTTTACCTAAAGTATTTAATTTAATTGTTCTGCTTTCGTTCTTTTGGGAGGGAGGCGGCAACACGACAAAGTTGCAATTTACGGTATCCAATTTGCTATTAGAGTCACCAAAACACTTATTTCCACGTGCTAAAAGCCTCAGATTTACAATTTAGTCAAATTCTTCATATATCTATGCAAGTATTCCTGTGCATTCACCAAGAGCTAGGATTTTGCTCTAAAATATGTAAGAAAAATAATGTGTATTCCCCTTGTATTTTTCTTATGTATAGGTTCTTCTTTTTTTTTTTTTTTTGAACTACATAGGCTAAGCACTGTTTTTAAAAGAAAAGAGATTATCACATTATATCATGAACTAGAATTTAGGCAAAAACTTTGAATATCATTCTAACTGTCAGATTTCAACAGATTGTCATGTCAACAAGATTAAGTAACGAAATCAAAAGAAAACAAAAAATATGTCTTTTCATATTCATTATTAAGCACCTTCTTCATTTCAAATATTGCAGTCACATAATCCTTTTCAGTTTTTAGTATAAATGTTAAGATATTGGTACCCTAGTGTATGTAAACTCAAATCTGAAAAAAGGAACACATCTTTGTCTGTTGATTGTAAGATTATTTTTTTTTTTTTAATTGAGACATAAAGCTGAATGACTCTGGGTTGGAGACTCTGGGTTCTCTGTGTTAGCATATTGGAAAATAAATATGCTGATGTAACTCACCACAGAGATTACAAAGAGGTTTCCATCATAGTGTAGTAATAATGGGGGAAAAAAATCAGTGAAATTATTTAATACCTTTTTATTATAATAAGACTCCTGTAGGTGGTGCTTCTTTAAGAATTGAATGCTGTTTGTCAGTCTTTTCTAAATGCTTCTAAACGCTGGATATTAAATGTAGTAATGCGCCTTTATTCCAGTAGAATAATGATGGGTGAAATCTTTTTAGTTTTTTTCATCTGCACATGATTTTAGAGTAAAGAATGTATTGTTAATATTGTCTTTTGATGTTATAGGTAAGCACACTAGACTGGGTACGAGCTGAAAAAATCTATAACCTCTGTGAGGTTCTATTTAAAATTCACAAGGTAGGTTTCCTAATGATTACAATGATATTATGCAGTAAAGAAAGCTTGCTATTGCCTGTTAATGATAAACTCAAATTAATCTTAACTAGGATTAGCTAACATTCAAATGGTTCCTCTGTTAAAAAAACTATTTGTAATTGCTAGTGCATTAGCTATGCAAGTCTAAGGGAATATGGCAAATGGATTAAGCTCCAAGTGAACAAGTTAGTAACATGCTTCCACATTAAAGAAAATGTTTGATACTAGAGCTGGTTGTGTGAAGTACAGGTGAGATGCAGCTGAGCATAATGAAGCTGGATATTGCTTTTTTTCTTAGTGGTTCAGATTTTTAAGTGAGTGGGATGAAGAATGCTTTTGGTGTAATTCTTGATCTGTATAAAGATACTTTTATTTAATTTCAGTTATGAGAAGTATAAAATTATGTCCTTTTTAGATCATCTGAATTTGCAAATATTGTAGTAGGCATTTGTGTACCATAGAATTCTTCATTTTTTTCCACCACCTAGAGACAGTGCCATGTTTTCTGTTTAGCTTGTCCCAAGCAAGAATTTGGGCAAAACCTTATCAGACTGTTTAAATAATTGATTTACAGAAGACATTTTCAAATAAGTTGCATCAAACAGATTAATTTGGTTCTCTACCAGCTAATCAAAAACTGCTTTGCAGGTGAGGTAAGGCTAGATGAGAGCCTACTTGCCCAAGAGCATAAAAACAAACATATTATCAAGAAAAACAAAACAAAAAGATAAGTCTTTTCAGATAAAATGCCAGTTCACTGAAAATATTAAAAATCAGCTTTAGTTCTCGCCAGTTGCTGTCCTTCTCTCTGCTGTTCCTCCTTTGACCATGTACTAGTGTTACAGAGAAGGAAGGTTTTTGCTCTGCTACCTATACAGATCCTGATTTGGCATTGCACCAAAGGAGAACTGCTTAAGTTTTTTGGGTTTGGTTTGGGTTAGGTTGAGTTTTTTTTTCAGATGCAGTGCAGTTATTCAGGACAATTATCAGAAGGAAAAGTGAAAAAGAAAAAAATAATTACAGACCTGACAATAACACTCCATTCTCCTTTACTGCCCTGTTTAGCATAGAGGGCATTTCTGCTTAGCGCTAAATGACCAAATTCTTCAAAGAATGGGGTGGCAGGGAGTTTCCATGTCTTGATTGCTCAAACTACTTGTCCCAAACTGACTTTCAACAGCATGTTCCTACACCAATTTTGTTAACTGTGATTTAAAAAAAAAAAAAAAAGAAAGAAATTGAAAATATGATGAAGTTACAACCAACAGAGGAAGGAGCACACCGAATTTGGTAGAAATCTGAAAAAATATCTCTCAAATATGAACTGACGTCTGCATTTTACAGAGGTGTCGGTCCCATTAACTGGCTTCTAAAGGAGCTTCTGCTGATGTCAGCTGGCAGTTTCGCAGCCCCTCACTGCTGTTTTTTCTCTGTTGTAAGCCTGCTGTCACTGGGCAGGGGAGGAACGTTCCCTTCTCTGGCAAAAGTGGGAAGAGGGAAGGGTCTTGGCTAGTGCCATGCCAGGAAAATAGCAATCCTGGAGTCCAGGACTTGAGCTCAGCCCCAGAGTGCAGGATGCAGGAGCACAGACGTATTCTTGTTGGCATAGCATTATTTTAATGTGACCGTGTCTCCAGCTGGGTACACGTGGGCAACTTCAGGTCCTGCCCTTCATTGTGACAGCAGCAAAGAGCAGTGATTCTCTCCCAGATTATTTATTCAGTCTCCTTAATCTTTTTCAAAATATACTTTTTCCTGGTAAACAAGTCAGGCACCGATGAAATATATACTCATTATAGCTTTTGAAATGATTTTGCTGTGGTTTGGGTTTTGTTTTTGTTTTTTTTTCTCCTTTAAATGTTACCACTGATTTGAAACTCAGGCCTTCTTTGAATACTCTGGTAATTTCAAGGGTAATCTATCCTTAAAGCAAGTTCTGTGATACTTTTTCATTAAGAAAAAAGAAGTGCAAAACCCAAGATTTGACTCTTTAATGTTCTTGACATTTTAATAAATGAATGCCTAATTGCCAGTCTTCATGAATGTATTAGCTAAAGTGCAAAAGCTGAAATTCAACACTTTAACCTCTTTTCTGTTGATTCTTTGGTATAAATGACAATAAGGCAAACTAAGCAAATCCAAAAAAGATGGGGAAAAATCTTGAGATTATGGTTTCTACATTGCAGACTGAAAAACTTTATCTTGTAAAAACTGCTTTTTGAGGAGGATTCTAACTAGTTAGTACTAGTGCAAAGCTGTGGTGGAGAGTGGAGTCTTCTCATGAAAGATGGATTTTAAGGCGAGGTGTGTTTGTTACCTAATTGTAAGCTTCTCACCTATGTTTATTATGATACAAGTTAATAATGAAAAATAAGAATCCAATATAGAAATTAAACAAAATTTTTGCTATGTTTTAGATTTGTGTGTGTATGTATACATACATATAAATACGCACTTGCATACACAAGCATGCATATGCAAATATATTAATTAAAATTCATATATGTATCATGCACTTCCATATTCATGGACATTTAGTGGTAACAACCAGATGATTTAAAATGTGATCTCTTTTATCTCATGTGTTTCTTCTTATACCTTGCCTCATACTCCATATTTACTGAAACTGTACTAAAAACTTGTATTTTTCAGGGGCAAGAATATTAGATGCATTTTTAAAAGCCACCCATCTTTAAAACATTTTATTTTCTTTTATTGCCTGATATTTTCACACATCGCATTTTCACATGCAAAATAAAAATTTTTTATATAGTAGTCTATGAGCCAGGTTGAGCAGCGTTGAGTCTTGAAGCAGATGTAGATGTAATGCCTGTCACTCCATAGTTGTTGAACAGCAGATGATTGGCTGGTATTTTGTTCAGCTTTCTTTTCACTAATCCAAAGGAGCATCGTAAAATACCTTTGAACTTACTCAAGACTGTTCTCTCCTTGGGTAGCTGCAGGGCCATTTTTGACAACAAAGTGCCATGTACCCTGGTGGTATCATGTGCTGCTGCTGAGGTGCCCCACAAAACATCTGTAACTTAAAGAGACTAGACTTGGGTAAATTGCATAAGGTTAGATTTTCTAGCTTTGTGTTATTCAGTAATTCACCAGCACAAGAAAAATTTTCAGTTCCCATCTGAGTGTTTTGATCCTGTTTGTGAGTAGGGGAGCAATCCACAGAGGAGGGTGTGCTAGCACAGCGTTTGTTTCCTCTGTTTTTCATTACTAAAAAGTGGGTCTTCACTGCTGTCCTGTGAGGGCCGTTGTGTGTGCATGCAGAACAGGAGAGACACAAGACCTTGAACATTTAAGTATTTATTTTACATGAACTGGAATATTTTACATTACATTTGGATGCTCAAATTCCAGTTTTTTGTTTGTTTTCATGTGCATGGAGTTTCAACTATAGCTGCAAAGCTGCATTCTGATCTTTTCAAAGCCACCTAAATCCAATCAAATATGACTGGTTTTACCTCAGATGTGCTTGACTAGAGTTAAGTCTCCTAAACCTAACCTGGAGTGCTAAAGAAATTTCTATTTGCAGGTGACTTTAGAAAATAAGAAATAACATTCTCTTTGCAAATTACTTTTTTTGTTCTTTCAGTCTTTTCTGCCCCATGCCATCATGGAAAAATGGAGATAGGAAAGGACCGTATCTGATAAACAGAAATTTTAAAAAATCTGTAATTTGTAAATTCAGTCAGTGAAAAAACGTAGATATATAAGTGGTAGCTTTTTTATTTAGTTTTCTTTTTCTCTATGCTAATCAATGAAGTCTTGAAAGATTAGGGAAGTTTCTTGTAAGAATTTGTTTCCATTTTCAAAACATTCTGTTACAGGGATATTTTTTATTATGAAAGACTAATGTGAAGTTTGTCTTCTTCATCTTGAAGGTGATGGCAGGATCTCACTTCACTCCCCTTGTAGTTGCAGAGCAGCATTGGCAACTGTTAGGGGACATGTGAAAGCTCACATTATCATCTCCAGAATTAGCCCTCGGGTGCTTGATAAATTACTGCATTCCTTGGTGTTTGGCATAATGGAACCCAATTAGAACTGAGTAGTTACATTCACCTGTAAAGCTGGTACACAGTTCTTGAATTGTATTCAAACAATTTAGGGATTTCCTTCCTTTTCACTGTAAACAATGTATTGCTACAAACACCTTTTAAATTATGAATATATTTTTTAGGTAATTTTGACAGTCTTTTAGAACTGCAGAAGTAGCTCAGACTACATGATACAGGATAAAGTGAATAAGATGCAAAGAGAGAAGTTGTCTTTGAAATTATTACTTAATTCTCATAACATTTCTTCAAGGTAATTATTAGCATAATGACATAATGTATCCAAGTACCCATCACTTACAGAAGACAATGTTGCTTTAACTGTTTGTTTTTGCTAGATGAAGAATCACATACTGAAACATGTCTTTCAGCTCTGGCTTGCTGATGATTGCTGGCTACAAGCAAACTTGTATTTAGGTATTCATCAGGACTTCGATCTTGAAGACCAGAGGCCATATTGTTTCAGTGTTATGGTTGGACATGGCAAGAGTCATTATTTCAATGTAGAGCTGGGCAGCGAGTTGGCAGTGTGGGAGAAATCGTTTCAAAGAGCAATTTTCTTGGAAGTTCAAAGAACAGGGGTAAGTAATTAATAATTTAAATCCTGGAGCTGATTCATCAGTAAAATAAGTATTATCAAGTCAATTATTTTCTCAGATCAGAGGATGCACTTCCAGTTAAGTGATTTTAAATTTAAAATCAAGATTCATGGTATAGTTGTCTAAATGTGGGTGTCTGTTTGCATTGTGGTAGCTAAGCTCCTATTAGAATCAGTGAGTGGGGTACAAAGAATGATTGTGCTTGCCCTGAAGCAGATACTTTCTTCTAAAGGAGATATTTTGTGGTATGAATACAGAAAAAATAAATTGATTTTGATTTAAGTTGCAACTTAAAGCACCTCTATACTGTTATATAAACAAGTTCTTTCCTGAATATCTAGATCCATACTACTAAGTGAACTGTACCAATGGTATAGGAATGTATGGATTAAAAGTATAGGCCTTCTCCAATTAAAAACATATTTACACAGTTTAGCACAAATGTAGGCTTGATCTGGTACGTTCAGGCTTTCAGGGATCTCCTAAAGATGTTTACAATAGCAAGAGCACTGGATCACAGCATTGCGTTAGCACAGCTTGCAAGGAGCAGGAGTCCTAGCACAGGTGTTGAATCAGCTCTTCTAAATCTCCTAATCTGTGGGATTCTGATGAGGTTTGCAGGTGCTTGCTTAGAACTCTTCCAGTTGTCTCTTCATGCTGATGAGGTAACAAAAAAGATTTTGTAATGGTGATGCTGTTGCTCCTGCACCTCTGAGAAGGAATGCAGTTCAAAAAAAAAAATTGATTCTTCCTGAAAAATTGCTGGGCATCAAGGAGGGATTAATAATTCATAATGATTATGCATGAAGTATTTTCTCACATGAAACCTTCAAGAAATTATGATATGACTGTTTGACCAACCATTCAATGATCCTATTTATTATCAGTATCAAAAGCAGATAATATATAGTTTAAATTAAGTATAAGAATGGAGATTAGCTGGTTCTGTAGCTGATTTGATTTCTGAAGTATTTATTGTTAAATCTCAAAACTTATCGTTCTTTTACAACCTAACAATCTTAAGGGACGATTCTTTGCTTGTGCAATGATCTTTTGTCATTTGAATCGAGCAATCTTCTATACCGTTGTCACACAAAAGACATTAGTATTTCTCCCTGCTGTGTTTTAACCTATCTGAAACCTCCAGGAGAGGCATTCAACTGAAATCCTGATTACAGTGCTTGTCTCCATATGTTGCATACATTCAGGTTTATTATAAACCACTATGTCAGTAGGATGCAAAGCTCTGCAGTCATTCTCCAGCAGTGAAAAATCTTTTGGCTCCGCTATTTTCTTTCTTCCTTCAAAACATAAATGCTGCTTTGAACATCTTCCTTTTCAGAAGGCTATCAAGAGCAGCATGAATGAGGTGCAACTTAACCTTATATAGATTATTTCAAGCCATAGAAAAAGAACTGGCATTTTTATATCCACAAAATTGAAGGTTGTCCATTAAAATTCTTCCTTTTGGAGGAGGACCATAATTGCAGGTGGAAATTCATTTTTATTCATAAATGATTGGGCAAGATTCATGACAGGTGTCATTTCAGCCGTTCTTACTTAAATGCAGTTTGGTTCTGTTTACTGAGGGTCATTAGGATCTTGTCTTTGACAAAGTTGTTGTTAACCTTAGCCTGTGCACATCCTTTATGTTTGATGTTTCTATAAGAATTCTATTTCTGAGAAGATTCTGTCCTTACACAGCTTATGAAAAGAAATGTTGAGGCGCAATAATATGTTCAAAGGTGCTTTTGAATTTTATACTGCCCATGTTGTGTGGGTTTTTTTACATTTCTTCTGAAAATGGCAGCAGTGTTAAATGACAGAAAGAATGCAAGGAAGAATGCAGGAAGAAATACCCCTCACAATATCGTTTCCCTTTCAGCTATCTTAAAGCCGTATTTCGATCTGCAAATGCTTACAAAAAGGAGTCGACTGAGAAACTGCGAAATTCAGTGATCCTGATGTAATGAATCTATTCACGAACAATTATAGCAAGCAAACTTATGTTAAATCCATGTGCTAGAAATATCCGTATTTTCTTTCTATAAAACACACAGGCAGTGAAGTCCTCTCAATCATAACTAGAAATTGAATCATCTCCCACAAGTCCCAACAAACCTCTCTGTCTCACCTGGAACATCCTAAACAGTGCAAGACCAATTAGTGATGCTCAGCTGAAGTAATTTTTTTTTTTTATTATTTTTTTTTAGTTTTTTACAATTTAGACAGTCTTCAAAAGAAAAGGCTAGCACGTTTTTTCGGATTTCTTACTAATTCTTTGACTCTTCAGGGTAGTCTTGTCAGTACTATGGGATTTTATTCCATGTTTTTTCAATGTTGTCTTTTATGTTACTTTCTGAGTATTCTTCCCGCTCCTCAAGAAGTTCTTTCCAAAGGAAATTGTCTTGTCTCATCTGAATCTTGGATGTGATTTTTAAATTAATGCAGAAACATCTTGATAGATGATTTGGATCTGGGGTCTTCAATTTTCTTCCACAGAAGGACAGAGAAGGATATTGCAATAGTATTTGGTAGCGGACAGAGGAAAGAGTGACAGTAATACATTTTACTGTCAGCTGAAGAAAAGTTGGGCTGACTGCTTGGGCATCTTAAAACTTTGTACTTGTTACATGGATGGCAGAAGACCATTCCAGAAGCGGAATCTGCTTCACAAGATGGAAGAGCTTGTGAAAAAAAAACATGCAGGGGGAAAATCGTCTGCTGCAGTGTCACTGAAATGCCTGCAGTTGTGTATCATGAGGATTCATGGTTACATACTCTCCTCATTTATCTGGCAACTTTTAAACATGAAAGAAGGTTTTCCCTTCATGCTTCCAGCTGTGATGCAGATGCTGCAAGCTCTTTCAAATCCTCATACAGCTGAATAACCTAGTTTGATGAAAACATTTACTTTGCTTAGACAAAAAAAGTTGTTTAATATGAGTTACTGCAAGAATTAAAATAGGTCAAAAGTTGGACTCCACTCAATCATGACAGAATAATCAAGAAGTTTTACTGCATGATTATTTTCTGGGCTTAAAGGCAAGTACTGCTAGTGAACTTCCCATTTTGTTCTGTCACTCAATGACTGATCTTGACAGACAAATAAACCCTGGAAATATAATATATAGTTGTTGAGGACAGGGATACGAATGTATTGTGCTAAGAGGAATGTCAGCAGTAAAATTGATGTTCCTGGAACTATACAAATTCCTCCTGTGAGGAATATACATTAAAAATAGCAACAAAAAAAATATTCACAAATGTAATAATGTTTCACTTAAATCCATGTCATGTGACTGTTACTGGAAATCCCAAACTAGTTTATAATGAATATAAATGTATGATGCAGTTATCCCATGTTTTCCTTTATCTTTCAGTTAACGTGTATCTGCTTCTGTGGACATTTTATATTTTCGTATGCAGTTTTAACATTTAGTTATTTTCCTAAGAGTTAACAACAAACCTTTCTCTATAGTGAGATTCTTGATGCTGAACATGTAAGCCAGAAAGGCTCATTGTGACTCAGAATTGCTTGCTGATTATGTCTCTTCCTGGATAAATGCAAATGTAATTATTGGGAACAATCATGCATGCAAACCTGGAGCTTTGTTTCTATAGGATTCCCATTTCAGTTTTCTTTCCACAAATATTTGCCACTAAACCACCATGATTAAAATTCCTTAAAAAAGAAACAGTAGTTAATGCAATTAATCAAATCATTTTCTGTTTTGTAAGCAACAGTGAATTCCTTTTCAATATTGTTTGATCCAGCCAGTCTCTGTTTTCATCTGTGGCCATGAGCAGCATTCCACACTTATGAAAGAAATGAGACATAAGAGTAACATATCTTATAGTATCCTTAGTTCACCATCTTCCTGTTGCAGACTTTATTATTTCCCTCTAGACACTGTATGTTCTTCGGGATGATCTATATGCAGTGCCAGAGGAGTCTACAACCACATTGTTGATAATTAAAACAAAACAAAGCAAAACAATCACATAATTACTTTGAAGAAGTGCTTTACACAATATTCTTTCCTCGGCTTTGTATCTTTTTCCCTTTTTGCTTGATAGACTATCTCTGATTAAGTGTCTAGTCCTGGTTACTTTTTGATATCCTCTCTTCTATTTGTCTTTTTTAATTTCATTGTAATATCTTGTCATAGATTTTACCAGTTCATCAGTTTTAATTAATTTCTAGCCCATTCATAATATTCTCATCTGAGAAAGATGAAGTTCCTTTCCATGAAACATACATTGTTTATTGTACAAATCCTTTCAGAACCCATACTGTTGACAGGTTTGGGTTTTCACCTCTTGTTTTTCCAGTAAAGATTTATGGTTTTAAAGTTTTCTTTTGAAAACTTACTCATGTAATGCTTCCCTCTCATCCCTCCTGTGCAGCTCAGATCTATGCAATCTCCTCGTTCCTACAACCACTCGCTGTTTGTTGCTGTATGCATATGTACTACTTCTTAACCTGTCATAACCAATAATTGGTTTGTAGCATGAAACGTAATGCTTATATTTCAAATCACCTACTTGCTTCTATGATGTGTAAAATCGCTGATAACAATGAGAGATCAAAAAGAAAGAACTGTGCAAAACTGCACTGACATTTTAAAAACCTACATTTTCACCAAAATAAATGGACAAATAGCTCACATATTTTGAGCAGCTCCAAAAAGAGCCAAAATTAATTTATGTATTTGGGCTTTTATTCTGAGTCCACTGGACATAACAATAAACTCTCAGGATTTCAAAATCAGGAGCCAGCTGGAGAAATTCCTTTACATGAAAGTTCAAATAGCTTCTAAACAATTTTTTGCCACTGAACATCAATTGGTATTTTAGCAACATGCCTTTATATATGCTTAAAGTTGAGCATTCAACAAGCCACTGAGAATGTGAACAGTGATGTGTGCTGGTCAGTGGTGCGTATTCCTTGCATTCCCACTATATGGTGGCAAAGCTGCAAGGAAGCGTGAAATTAGCCCCATTTGAAACTCCTCCTCAGTGTGAAAGGTACAAGTCCAATTGAAGATTTTGGATTTAGAGAAAACTGAAGAAACGGGTTTATGATGTTTGGATTCAGGCAGCCGAAAAGAAGTTTAGTTCTTGGGTCTTCTTCCTGGAATGTAACACAAAGGTATTTTCTAGTCATTTTCCAGTGGCATTTTGAATTGATCCCGTTACAACTCAAGTTAGATGTAATCAGAATAGATCTTAGAGACTGTTTCCCCACTGGGACTTGGGCAGAGATTAGGTATCTTTCCACTCATCTTTCTATCACAGCTAACCTAACTCTTCCGACTGCCTGATTTCTGAGATGATCAGAAGACTTTGGGTGTCTCAGTAACTCTATGGTCGAAACAAACACACTCATTGTTTCTAGGCATCTTTGGGAATGAAGGGGTGCATGAGAAATGGTAGTCTAAATCACCCTCTGAGACTGAACAAAAGAATTCTGCATAAATAAACAAAATCTGGCGGAAATTAGGCAGTCTGAATAAGAAGTAATTATCATTTCTAGCTTATGAATCTATTAATTCTTCATGGTAAACTGAGAGGATGAGTGAAACAGGATTGGTTGATCATAACGTAATCCTTGTGAGTTACAAATAATATATTTAAAATGCAAAAATATTAAATACACTTGGCAATGCTATCTTAGTTTCATATTCTGTGATGATGACAAAGCATATATGAAACAGAATTGTATATAGGAATCCCTTTAAGAATGGAAGCACCACCATATGCTGATTTCAGAACTAATTTCTGAAACAAAAAAATAAGCAAAGTGAGTATCCTCCTTAAATTCAGGTGGAATATTAAATGGCAGTTAAATTAGGCTAGATTTACAGGGTCATTAAAGATACTTATCAGTTTGTTACCAGGAGCACTCAGTTTAATTACACAATTAAGTTTTAGATTGTTTTCATTATGAACAGAAAGCTTATTACAATTCCACTTTAACTGGTCATCTTTCGAAATACTATTAGATTCTAATTCGTTTTCACACTGATGCAAAAACCCCATCATTCTCCAACACAAAGAAAGGTGCTGAGAACCATGCAGATTAATGGTAAATACATTTGTAAAAATTATTAATAATTCAACAATTCAGATACGAGATGAGAATCAAGGAATGCACCTATATACTTTTTTAAAAAAGCAAGAGACTGTACCAATTTACAAGGCTATTGAACAACATCTTGTTTACATATTCTGTATTTTAAAAACAACTAATATAAAGTATTGATTTTCCCAAAGCTGCACCAATATTTCTAAAAATAGTACTATATTCTTAATATTATAAATTATTCTTATGGAAAGGGTAAAACCAAAGACTTGCATGCATATCTCTTAATATATTTATATTTATTTATAAATCCAAAGATTGAGATAGCAACTATGTGGTGTGAGTCTAGTTTTGTTATTGTTTTCCAGAGGATCTCATAGACTTGAATAAGGATGAAACGATAAAAGCTGTCAAGAAGATACTCTCATGAAATTTCAAATTTATGGAATTATATTGCCTTAGAATTTTGATATTTTCTTTTATGTTTTCAAAAGTTGGAGTTCCCTATTATTCTCCGCTTGTGATTTCTTTGTAAGAGTCAGGCAGAAAAACAAAATCACAGACCAAGAATAATTGATTCAGAACTGAATTTTCTAGTCAGGAATGTCTCTTGTTGATATTTCTATTTAAAATCCTTTTTCAACTGCAAGATTCCAGAAGGTATGGATGACCAGAAAAGAAAAACCCCCTTATTATGTAATAACAAACTATATCAAAAGCAAGTCAGTGCCTTTGCTGAAGTAAACCAGTAGAGTTCCATCCACTAAGATGAATGATGCCAGCCTGATTACTATGGTTGCTACTGAGAATCTGTCTCAGGTATGTGAAAATATGCTTGGGACAATCTACAGGTAGGAAACTGTAAAACATTTAAGTCACCGTCATATCTTGCTTTTCTTTATGGAAAAATGAGTTGCTACAAAACCACGAAGCTGTTGCTCAGGCATAGAGATGAGGAAGCACAATCTGTTCCTGACATAAGCCAAGGCTAAAAAATGCACTTTGAAATTTCACTGCTAGAGAATGACCACCGCTAAGCTGCTGGCCTTTGATTTTGTCCTTCTACCTCCATTCCTCTCACTAGTTTTTCCTACAACCAATTTAAGCCATAACCTGCCTGTTTAGCAGAGGAGGCAGCAAGTCATCTTTCTTCTGTCAGATTTACATTAGCTTTAGGTTCATATTACAGAGAGAATGCTGTGGCCGTGAGTAGGCATCCATAACTGCGTTATCAGCTCATCTTGCAAGTAACTACTGAACCTACAGCGGTTTAGGAGAAATTAGGTGACCTATCAGTCTTCGTATAGGAACGCAATTCCCTGCAGCAGAACATTTGCTTCAAGTCGCACGTGCATGTAGTCTGTCTTTCTGGGACAGTGGTTTAATGCTTAATCCCAGTTATGCTGAAGTTTTCTGAAAAGGCAGTCTGCCCAATGAGAGCTCTATTAAGAAAACCATTTTTGCAGTTAGCTGCTATAGTGTCACAAGCATTACAAATTACAAGTAGATTAGATCAGATAGATATTTATTTCAGCCAGAATGCTGTTGTGTGACAGGAATTTTACTTATAACTGTGTCTCAGATTGTAATAGATGACTGAAAGGCAAAAGTTTCAAGCATGGCGGTATCCTGAGAAAGCCAGCATTAAAAACATGAACATATTAAGCATAGGTGTTATTTTCTAAAGCACTAAACACTGAACTAGCACCACTTCTACTGAAATCAATAGAAGCTTTCTTTGAAGTCGGCGAAAGTATAATGAGCCATTATTTGAGTCCTTTGAAAAATCTTACTTTTAGTGCCAGTGTGTCTCTTGCATACATATATGCTGAACCACAGATGTGTTTAAAAAACCCAACTATAACATCTTCTTGAAATCATGAGATTACTGCACCATGTTTTACAAAAGAATGTAATTTTTATACTAATACCCAGTCAAAAATGTAAAAAAGAGTCATTTTAGGGCACTAGATGCAATTCCTTTGATTGCAGCAACTGCAGATCTTGAAGAAATGTACAAGATTTTTAGTCAGATCTGTTTTGTTTCAATAAGGTGGTTTTAATTGTATCTATCCATAGTTATGACAGTTCTATAACCTTTTAATTGTGACGTGATGAATTCCTTAAAGGTATGGCCAAATGAGTGAATCTGCCACATTTTCTAAGCGCAGATGGTATTCATTCCTTCACTCTCTCAGAAAGTATCTCACTGAACCTTTTGCACAGTTTTCTGGAACAGAAATACACCTAAGCTTTGGAAATTTGTGGGTGAAATTTCTGAAAACTCTCATGCTTTTGATGAATATCCGATTTCATTGTCATTTCATTTTCTCTTATGTAATGTGAATTCAGAGTGAGAATGTTTTCAATATACTTTATAAATGTCTTCTTAAAGTTTTGCTTTTTAAAAAAAAATAGTGCTATATAATGTAAAATATTTTATCCTAAAATAACGATCAGAATTTTAAAATATGGGAAAGCCAAAATATGTGCATTTTTGATTCAACTATTTTGGAATTTCAAAGAGTTTAAAAAGCACATCGGTTTAGCACAAGTAATTCTGTGTGGAAAGACTGTTGAAGAAGATTGTGCAGGCTGTCTTCAGAATTAAGGGGTTTAATTTTGTGCGCCTCCTAGTACACTCTCTGTATGTGGGCTGAGATATATTTCTCAGTACAACCATAACAATTCTGGTTTCTCTTATCATCTGCACATCCTACTTGGAGTTTTTTTTATGCTAATAGTGGAATTTTCAAAAAAGCTTATTCTTGACCTAGCTGGTCCCGTATTAAGGCTTTTACCAAACTCTGTGTTTTGGTAACTACATTGGATGCATTAAGAAACCTTACTCCTGTCACGCCTGTATGATTTAACAGCTTGTAAAAAGCTGCTATATAAAATGCAAGAATCTGTGTTCCAAACTGTCTGTTGTTGGTATAATTTTTTTCCTTACCCTCACAGTATTTTAAATGCTCTAGTACATTATTTTATTTCTAATACATAATAAAAGAGCAGATCATTTAGGTCCATATGTTTCAGGCATTTAAGTTCTTTTGACAAGTCCTACAAACTTCCTCCCATTTTTTATAGATGCCCAGACTGACAGAAAGACTAAAAAATATTAAATGTAATATGAGGTGGGTTTTGGTCTCAGAAATAAGAAGAAACAAGTATCAATGACAGTTGGATGATATTAAAGTGTTATTAGTTCAAATTGGCAACCCTAGAGTCTCCTGTTAATATTGTTGAAATATGGGACAGTAATTGATTTCTAGGGAAAACTCTTACAATTAAATTCAATTATTATGTTAATCTGCAGTTTAATAGAGAATGACAAGCAAATAGTTTCATGTACATTTAGCCCATTAGAATTCCAGTCCCCTCCTATATACAATTCACTTTCTTAAGTCTTTATGAGATCATGGACTTTGTTGAAAAGTCAACTCCTTTAATAGGGAAAAGTGCTCAGTTTGGGGTGTTTCTGGTTGTTCAGTTTGAGATTTTTAGTCACTTAAGTTTGATCTGCATATGGCTAAGCTTTTATTTTATTTTTTTTACATTAAATAACAACAGACAAATCTTGAATAGCTCAAAAGCGCTTTGCCGTTAACTTTAATAGATTTTTTGGGGTTATCACTAAATTAAACATGCTAAATGCATGCACTATTGTTATTGGCTTGTACCTATATTCATTGGTAGTTAACTATAAAAAAGGAAAAAGACTAGAACCTGATGATGATGTCTCTTTTATAATGTGCAAAGTAGATTCTGTTTTTACTGAACAAATAAAACTTTGTTCTCATCATGTTATTTTACATGTAAAATAGATGACTTGTCTCTGGAAAACAATATTCCAAAAATATATTCATTAGATTAATAAAATAATGCTAATTTAATTTTAATGGAAATAATCCCTTATTCTAAGCAAAGTCAAGGTTATATTAAGATTTTAGCATTTAGTATATCGATGGCATATTATTTCCACAGAGAGGCATAGCACGTATTTTAACTCAAAAGCAAATAGGTGAATAATAGGAATACAGTGTGCAATATGTGTACTCTCTACATATGGATATGGATGTGGTTCTTGCCCAAAGGCTTTGCTGTCTGGTTATTTTTATCATTTATTTTTAGAAAATATGTGTTGAATTCTATATCATGAGTATAGTGAGAAATAGTGTCTTTGTTCCCACTTACATGTAATAAACCTTTACAGCCCGTCTTAGAGCAGTCGTATGTATACATCTAAAAAGTAGTTGATGGAGTAGCAGGGAAAATGTGTAGTTTAAGCAGTAAAGTGTAATGATATTGTCTACTTGCCAGTTGCTTTTTGGAAAATAAACAAGCAAAATCATCTATGTGCCAAATTTGTATTCATTTAGAATAGATGACCAATATTTATTTCTGTATTTTGGCTGATCAAAAACACTAGAATTCCTGCTCAACAGAACATAGCTGAGTCCAGAATGCACGAATATATTGCATATAAGTGCTGTAGATAAGGAAAAAGTGAGGTTGGTCTTCATGCAGGACAATAATTAAGAACAATGGAGCCAGGCATTAGCTGAATTTTTGAAACTGTAAGCCTGATGAGGCATTAGGAACAACAGCACTAGAGTTCACTAAAGTGAACTCCATTAAAAGGAGTATACACTGTGTCATCTTTCTGTGTTGCCCTTACATGAGCAACATCACTCATTTGTTCCTTAGAAACTTTATTTGCTAAGGAAATAAAGGAAATCTTCAGAAAAGGAATACTGATTGAAAAGGTTGGTAACTGACCACCCTGGTTCTTTAAAAATTATGTAAAATGGTATTTTTTTACTATGAATCATTGTGGATCTCAGAATGTAACATCTCAACTACAGTCATTATTGGTAATCATGATTTTAAAGAATTTTACTGAAAAACATAAACAAGTGGAACCTTTATTTCTTAGACAATCCCACGTCCCATGTCAAAGTAACATTAAAAGATTGTATGCCTTGAAAAAAATCCATAGGCACTACATTGGACAGCTATGACAGAACTTCAGCAAATTTAGCCTCCCTGCTAAAGCATTTCAATAAAGACAAGAGGAGATGGCCTCAAGTTGCACCAGGGGAGGTTTAGACTAGATACTAGGAAAAAATTTTACACTGAAAGGGTTATTAAGCATTGGAACTGGCTGCCCAGGGAAGTGGTTGAGGCACCATCCCTGGAGGTATTTAAAAGATGGGTAGACATAGTGCTTAGAGATATAGTTTAGTGATGGGTTTTGTCAGAGTTAGGCTGATGGTTGGAATGGTTGGACTAGATGATCTGAAAGGTCCCTTCCAACCTAGGCAATTCTATGATTATGTGATAGTCCAGTAACCACAAAAATCTATTGCATATCTGGATTTATTTAGAAGCATTTGGACTGCACAGTCCCTGGAGCAACCAGACTTCCTTCTGACTTCAGCCTGCCTGGGAGACCCACAAGTCTGTGCCAAAATCAGAAGGCCTGTGATCTGATGGGCATGCTTGCTTCCTTCTGGCTTCATACTATGGCTCTGTGTGGCCAAGGACCCCTACACATAGAAGGCAACTCAAGAGTAGAAGTTATCTTTTTCTTCCTTGTAACTCCTTCCAAGCAGCCAGTGTCTGGGCTGCTATGGTGCCTATTACCCACCAAGGCTTTGTGCTTCCAACCATGTCATAGGCCAGTGACTACACATGAAATGGTCACCCTTACTGTTTGTTGCCCAGGCTCTGTCTCTCACTGTACAGATATTTGAGGTATATTTATGCCCTCCTGTCTGAGTGGCAATCAGGAAGTCCCTCTTGTAGTCTTTTTTCCCATGCATTCATTCTCCAGTTTTAGCATTTACTCAGCTCTTGACTTGGGTACCTAACAGCCATGAACCAAGTTTAAAGCCCTTCTTGTTAGATTAGCAGATCTGTTCTCTACAGATCTCTACACATTCGCTCCTTCTCACAGAAAGATTCATCGTAACTGATGATCATAAAAGCTGGTTTTGAAATTAATTGGCCTGTCATTGAGCACATTTGTAAAGTCTCTTCTCATTGTTAGACAGAATCCTACATCGGTCTTTGTTTTAGAGTACTGAAGCAACCTGTCCCTTATCCTCTCCCTGTTGTAAAAACTGATGGAAGATAAGCATGAAAGAAGCCTTTCTGTTTTTTCCATTAAGAGGTAATTGACCCAAGCCTTCAATACTAATTACCTTCTGTGGATTACAAGATGTGTGCTTAGTCATGGAGGATATTAATTGATGTGGATAGCAACAACAAAACAAAGAACTAAGTTCCTCAAGCCTCATATTATTAGTTAACTGCAGGATCATGCAGGGATGGAAGTGTCAAGAGTTTTGTAGATGGGAGTGAAAGGCCAACTACTGACCAGCTGAAAAGGCTGAAGTCTTGCCCCAGGGTAAATATAGGGACTTCATTTCATTCTGAAGGCCACAGTAGAAGGGCACTTACACACTCTAGCCAACACCTCCTGCTCCTAGATGCAGGCCCTCTTTTCCTGTAGTTTAGCTTCCTGGGCTCTCTTTTTTCTACCACTCTGCCCTACCCAGCCTTCTTACTCCCCTTCAGGAATCTCAGTCCCCTGCAGTTTGTGCACAGACAAGGTTTCGGCTTTGTATCACTGATTTGCTGAGAAGAGGCAGAAATTTCATTAGCAAGAAGGAGAACTGCGGCCTGCTCTTAACATTCCCCTTCTGCTTTTGGAGCAAAGAGGCTTGCTTACTTGTACATGAGCTACTCTGCTCAAGGGGACCCAGTGTGGAGGCATGAACAAGACAGGCAGAGAGCACGTGCTCAGGACTGCTCGTGACTGGTGTTAGAAGTATGTGATATAATGCTAATTAGTGCATAATGATATTAATATCGTGTGATATTACCTGCATTTACAGTGTAGTGCTAGCATGGTAGCGTCATGCTGGCCACCACAAGTCAGCCCAAAGAAGCAGCTGGAACGTCCATTGGTTCCGCAGAATAGTTCCAATGGACCCTGTGATCAGGAGAGCCGGAGCTCCAGGATACTGAGACAGTCTGCTAAACAAGGAGGATAGATCAAAGCTGAATTATTTCTGGGAAACAGAAAACAGCTAATTCTTTATACTTTGACACGTCAGGCTTAAACGTCAGTCTACATCCCCATAATGTTCAGAATCTCCAAGGTCAGAACTGGAAAAACTTGTCTGGAACAGTGCAAGCCAAAGACAGTCACTATACCACATTTGCTAACGATTCGAATTTTCATACGTATATGAGCTGTGTAAATTAATGTGGCTTTTGGGGTGTAGCTGTACGACGGGAAAATATTTTAATGCATATCTTAAGGTTAATAACCTTGTAGATTCTCATCGACCTCTACTTACAATCCACAAGAGTTTTGTGATAAGCTAGTAGTAGAGCTAAGCCCAGAAAAATCTCATTTCCCATCAGTAAGGAAGATTTTTTTAAAATAACCTATTGCAAGTGTACAGGAAGCTTATTCTAAAGGCAAGAACGAAAAGGGACAGTGCTCTGTACTAGTGTTAATGAATGGAGATGGGAGTCCTTTTCACAGAGGTGTCTGAGAACTTGTTCAAAGTCATTAAGTAAATGCCATAGGCAGGCTTTTAAATTTATACGGCAAAACCCAAACAAATTCTGTTGTAAAGAAAAAGCTATTAGTGTTTTGTAAGTATAAACCTTATATTTGAACTGTTTATCACAGTGAAAATGCAGCATATTCTGTTTGTCTAGTATTTGTCTGCAAATAATTTCCAAACCAGTTCTGTTATTTGCAAATATTGAATATTTGTAAAATACCCCAGGCTAATTATTTGTGAAAAGTTCATTTTAGTATTCACCATTTGTGGCTGAGCAATTAGATGCTCACCCATTGGGGGAATCTAATTTAATATATTTTAAAAATTGCTTTGCTGAGTCAGAGCTCAGCTAGTATAACATTTTTAATTGGAAAATAATAGAGAATAAGTTATGACTGGTGCTTAATGCCACCTTATAATTACTGAATAAAATGTAGGGATATTTAAATGTCCTTCTAATTGAATATCAATCACTGAAATCGTTTTAAATGCCAAATAATATGATCTTTGAACACCAATGAGCAAAATAATTTATTCAGAAATAATATACATCTTTGTCATTGTTGAGCTGATTATAATACTAATGTGTACTAATAAATTAATTTAATTCCCAGCCCTTTCAAAACCCTGTATAAAATGTCATATCTGTAACTCTGAAATGCTTATTTTAGTAACTCTACAATTTTTTATTAATAGTGGAATGAGGAAACATTTACAATTACTAAATACAGAAGTTTTATGTTATACTAAAACTCTTTAAAAAACAATTAAAAGGACAATTTTCAACTTAAGCAGGTTTATTAATGCTTTCAATCTCCTCTAGGCCATTCTTGCGTTAAAACCATTTTTTGGAATTTAAAGAAACTAACCAGATAGTAAACACGTAAACAAATGTCTAAGCATGAGACAACACTGCAGCTTATGAAATATCAATGAAAGCAAAGAAATGGTCCCTTGGCAGAAAAAAAAATAGCGAAGATTTCATAAAGCGCAAGGGTATCATTTTTTCTGTGGCTGGTAAGGTGAGGTGAGGAAAGGCTGGAGACAGGTTCTGATGTTTACTCCTACTGAATGCAGTGGGCTTTTTGCCATGAACCATGAATGTCATCAAGCTTTTTCATATTGCATCATCATCAGAAGCACTTTCGTGTGTCTTCAGAATCCGTCACATACCCAAGTTAGCTAGCCTTAAAACACGTGTAAAGAAGAAAATTAATTGACTTTTTACTATAAAGCTTATTGAGAAGTTTAAGCAGAACTTCTGCGTTGTGTTAGTAAAACAGAATTTTTTCTTTCTAACCTGAAAGGTGATCAAAGAATTGGTATATATATATCTACCAACATATAATTGGTGTATATATAGCACTGTCTAGCAAGTATCAGTGCTAATTAATGAGTGATAGTTATTACTTCTTCTTATTAAATTACATTAACTAACATAGTGCTGCACTGGCGTGTCACCCAAGTCTACAAATGAAAAAATGTTGCAAAATGAAAAAGACGGTCTACAAAGTTTAAATCAGATGGAGAGGTCAAGTAGACAGATAGCTTTCTTGTAATTAGATTGCAATCACTAAACATTTAGGCACTGTTACCAGCACATTTGCTGGAAATTATGTCAGAAGTCATTAACTGGTCAGGTCTAACCAGTTTTCCAAAAGCTTTGAAACAGTCAGATTTGGCTTGCTTTGTTCTGTGTTTCATTTTGTAAGGGATGGTTTGCAAGAATATGATCTTTATTTTCTGGAAGAGTGACCCGAAATATAGAAGACCTCCAGTTAGCGTCTATAGCTGACAGATCTGATACTGACCTTCATTCAGAAGTTTTTGACAATTTTAAAATATAATAATACAAAGCAGTACCAGTGTTGCCAGCTGAATGTCTTCTCACAAAAACGTGTGTGATATATGATAAATGACAATAATGGTTGTTCTCTCAAAAATCATGCTTTTTTCTTTTTTCCCCCAGTCTAAAACATATATGTGCAGTTGGCAAGGGGATACCCTGTGTTTCACAGTCGACTTTGCTCTGGGATTTACCTGTTTTGACAGTAAAACAAAGGTAAGAGAAAAAGAAAAGAAAACACAGCTCTCTCTTGCTTTACTATTATTGACGTTACCATTAACTGATTTTTTATGTTGATCAGTAACAGTAATTTTTTACGTTGATGTCGAGTATTTCTTCCTCAAACATACTGTACTTTTTATTTATACAGCACTACTGAAATGTAGTCGGTTTGGGACTAGAAGGGCACAATTATGCTTGTGCCTTAATATGTAAAGATAAATTTTGGAGAAAGATACAAAAAAAGTAATTTCCTTTTCAAGTAATAAAAGCAAAGCAAGGTTATATTTAGCAGAGAACTTGGTTTCTTAGTCATGAAGAAATGCCAAGGTTTTTAAAAGATCATCAGTCATGAAAAAAATTGTGTCACCTGATCCTATTTGTTTTGAAGCTATGGATATAAAATAGGATTAATTATTCTTCCATCATGAGAAATTTAGGCCATGTCTAAAATAAACAGAACAAGGGCAAATGCATTTCAAAGTCATAATCTATAAGATTAAATTCACTTATCTTGCAAAACAGAGTGGCTATATATAAAGTGCCTGCAGGGGATGGTTTATGATACATGCCAGCTTCCAAGCCCTCTCTTTATATATTATTTAAAGTGATACTTTAAATTATTCTAAATGGACTCATACAATTGTTTGCCAGTAGAAGTAAACATACATACAGTATTTGTGCCTCCATAGAGCTGTCCTCTGAAATACGGTCTTCAACACCAAACTGAAAGGATTAATTTAATATATATTAAAGAAATTCAGTCAGTCATTCTGAGTTAAGAGGAAATAATACTGCATTTTGAAATATTGACACAGGATACAGTTTTTGTGTGTTGATATTTTGTGAGTTTTGGGCCAAAATGCACAAATCTTTGTGCAGAGAAGTAATGACCAAGATCATTATTTGAAAATTTGGACTAATTGCATTAAGTGTGCTATCCTATGAGGTGGCATAAAATTTCAGGAAATACGTTTCCTGAACCTGAGCCATAATTAAAATCCTGTTCCTACTGCATTCAGTAGAACCAAGATATCACCTATAGAAAGGATAGGACTTTGAGCCACAGTGCCTACCTTCAGTATTGATGAGGAGGAGGATTTAGATCAACCTTTCTTGCTTACCTAAACAGAAATACAGAATAAAGTCAGATAGATTGATTCTGTCATTAAACTGTAAAAATTCTGGAGAGCTCAAGGCATTTATTGTGTGAGAGATGGTGATGTCCTCTGCATCCTCAAGCCTGAGTAAGGCAGCAACGTGTGGCTTCCGCAATACTTCTTACTTCCCATAACTGTCAGCTGGAGCTGACTGTGTTGCCCAACACTCAGGGATTTTTCAGTATATTTCCTACCAACACTGAATAGATTGTTGAAGTGGTCAAGCAATTAACAGTTCATTAGGGACATGGTAATTTTGCTGAAAAAACCCTTTTTTTTCCTTGGAGATAATGAATTTCAAATTCAAGTCACCTATTGATGCAAAGAATGGTCTTACACCGCAGCAGGTGTTCATACAGGCTTATTAAAATGAAGGCCAGTCCCCCGTCTGCCCTACAATTTTAAACCTGGATCTCAAATTTAGGCCAACCAGCTCATGTAGTCATTAAAACATGTTCTACATTACAGTCTGTAAAATAAAATTAAAAGGGCCTTCTTACTACAAGTGACAAAACAAAAAGAGAAAGAACTTCTGCTTAGGAGTTTAAGTGTCTTTTAGAAAGCTCTTCTCTAGAGCAGTTTTGGGGGATTCTTAAACTTATTTGAGAGAATTACTTCACTTCATACATGTTCTGTTCCATGGGTCATCATGGGCTTAACTCATTCAGCTTTTACCATTTTGGGCCCTTCACAGACATACTCTTGTGGCCTGCTGCTGCTTTATATCTGATTGTAGGGATTTTTTTTACTGCTTGGCTTAGTTGGTTCGTCTTCCCTATCCTGTGCCTCCAGCTGCTCATCAAAGATGAAGGGATCCCAAAGTGTGCATTTTCTTCCACCTTCCAGAGCCATTTACTTCTTTTCCTTTCCACTCAGTGTCAACTATTGGAAGAGATGATGACTCCAGCAATGACAATTATTGCTAAATTGTTCCTTAGTTTTTGTGTTATCTCCACCCTAGCAGTTGTATTATATAGCGAACATTCCTCTAACCTATTTAGATCCAAACTCATTTAAGCTTTGAATACTTTTCACATGGTTTAATTAGGCCCTCTGGACCCAGTTAAAAATCTGTTCATGAATGTAAAGTTTAAGCACCATCACAATGCTGTAGCATAGTTGGGTTTTTCTTCATCTGTTATATTTATCTAAGGCAGTGACGTTTATTTCTGCGGGGAACCAGGAGATGGAATCAGGCTTTTTGTGCCTTCTGTAAACAATTATTTTTGTTTATAAGGCATTCCTTTTCAAAGGGTAGGGTTCTGAAGACCACTGGTCTACATGAAAAAATATTTTGCAATGAATTATATCAGAAAATGGAACATAGCAAACTTTTTTCTTTGTCTGCTTATGAAATAGCCTTCAAAATATTTAACTTGTGTTTCCTCAACAGCGTCCAGGGACTGAATCACATTTCAACATGTGCATAGAATTTTCGTTGAGATTACAGGCATTAAGGAAACATCAGTAGAAAGTCTGGATGCAAGTTGCTACCTTGTGTTTTTTTAAAATTATACATTTTCAGGCGATCAATAGAAATCCTTCAAATAAAGATGGAAAATGACATTCGTTTCAAAAATAATTTCCCAATATTTGTTTTTAAAAAGTATCTCCATAACTATTAAAAAATACCTGTCCATCTAGGATTTGCCAACAGTAGTAAGATGCCATGCATAAACCTGTAGGAGACCAAGAAGCCTAGAATTCTTACGTATTTTACAAACTACTGTAATGTAGAGTATATTTTTTGTGGTTTGTGAGACTGCATTCAGTAATAACGCTTTTGCATTTCTATAGCTTTTATCTGAGGATTTCAAACCACGTTACACACATCAGTAATTTCAGCTTTGCAACATCTCTGTAAGACATTATTATCTGTGTTATGCAGATGAACCAGCTGAAATCTGAAAGATCGAGATACAGTGTGGAATAGTGTTCATAGTGAAACTGATATAAATATCCCCATGGATCTTTCCACAATTAAGATTTTGCCATGGATTTTGATATTATGTAGGCAACTGAAGCATTTACATTTCAGAGAATTTCTACATAACTGTTTAATTAGCGAATATTAATATTGTATATTTTGCTTTCATATGTGATACAGAGATGCTAATTTTATTTGCTCTGCAACCAACCTGTTATCATGCGCTATGTTTACTGTGCTAATGCTTTATACTGATACATGAACATTGATCATCAGTCTATAGTTCTAGGTAAGGATATGTGTAACAGAGTCATTAATCAAATTTCTTTCTCTTTAGAATGTGCTGTGGAGGTTTAAGTTTTCTCAGCTCAAAGGCTCTTCAGATGATGGGAAAACAAAAGTAAAGCTGCTTTTTCAGAATCTAGACACCAAACAAATTGAGACAAAGGTAAGCAACATCCTCTTTCTCAGTTTAGTAAAAAATGGAATGGAATTACTATCAAGGCATCAAAAATTCCATTTACTACTGCACATGGAGATGGTGAACTCCACGTCACAGTTTGTCTTTTTTTTCCTATTCTCTAGAAACTCAAGAAACGGAAGTGAATGTAGTTATCATTGGATTCATTGCACTGTTTGTATAAGCCTGTTACCGAATTGTTTTATGATGATGTTTTACAATTGCAGAAAGATGATTGCTGTGAAGTTGTTTAGCCAACCCATAATAAATATAATATCTAAAAACTGCTTTTAAAAAGGATAGAGGAAAAATAAAACTATTTAAATGTTAAATAAATTTTTAAGTTGCTATATAGTAGACTTAAAATTTTAAGCAAAAATTTTAAGTTAAAGTTTTAAGTTCAACTGGGATTTGGTGGACAAAAGCCAATGAAAACAAAAGAAAAATAACTGAAGATCTCTGAAAATTGTCAAATGCTCTCACTTGGGGTTGTATATTACCTATCCTTCTGATGTTTAATAACCTTCCTTGGTTATCATAAAGTTACAACAAATGCAATATGTCTGTCTTTGTACATCTATATTAGTAAATTAGTATTTCATCAGCAACATAACTTGAGTTTTCTCTTGGCTCTACTGTAAAAGATATTATAATATCTGTTACAAAGGTATAATAGTATAACAACTTGAGAGGTCATTATAGTATTAGCAGGTCATTTCCACTTCCTTTCTCACCGTCCTGCTTGGAGACAGGAAAAGACAAATATCATCATTTTATACATGATCATCTGTCGCAGAGAGCTCACGTAACTTGTTCCAGGTCAGACAGGAGGATTGTACTGGTGCAAAACCCATAACCTGAATATCTGAATCTGTGTATTAAATGATTAGGTAATTCATCTGTGTGATTGGCCAAGGGCCCTCATTCCATGCTTGCAATGGAATTCCATTGCTTCAATACTGGATCATTCCTCTTTCTGTTGTGGCAAATAATCTGATTTCTTAAAATTTTTTTTTTTTTATTTCTGTGCTCACTTCAATTGTTTTTAATTGGGTTTACTCGTATTGTACTCTTTAGATTAAAAAATTGTAAATTTTAGCGTTTTTATGAAAATTTGATTATCTGTAAAATAATGATAAAAATGAGTCCTAATGATAATTTTGTAGCAAGTTGTGTCCAGGAGACTGATTTTTTTAAAATACTAAAAATTATTCTTTTGCATCGCTCTAATGAAAACACCTTGTAGTTGGCAGAATTTTTGTCAATATTTGTGAGATACCTTGAAATTACCAGGTGTAAGATGATATATGATCGGTTCATAAAGAATTATAAGTGTGTATGCACCTAAATTTACATATGTGTTGTAACTTTTGAAAGAGCCTAGGAAAAGCTCATTAAAGGCCAGAGGAAAGGCTGATACTAAGTAGCTGAGGATTTATGAGGATTTCAGTGAGTATACCCTTTACCACTGCCTCTGCACAGTGCAGCGTACCCACCAGGATTTCACCTTAAATGGGTCTGGGATACAGCTGTGCAGCCTCTCCACTTCGGATAAGTGGCGTGTATATTCAGGTATATGCCCACCGCTTGAATGGTATTATTTCCTAGAGTTCAGAGTTACAGACTAGTCGGGAAATAGCAAACATTAATCCCATAGTGTAGTACAGTATCCGCCTCAGTTTATTGAACTGAAAGAGATTTCACTGAGCCAGATGGTGCTGTACGGTGAAATGCAGCCAATAATGAGAAACGGAAAATGTCATCAAATAATAGAAGTTTCATTTTTCCTGAGTAAATGAGCCACTACATGTGAAATAAAGCTTGATACAGATGACTTATGTTCACTTGGCAGTAAACAGTACAGTTAAGGTTGCAAAAGAATTTTCCAGATTATCTCTAATTTTATATGCTTATAAATTCTTAGGTAAAAAAAAATCACATTTGGGAATTTTATTTTCACATCTTGGTTACTACCTAGAGACGATGTTTTTTCTCCCATAAATTTTAAGCCAAGTGCTTCTTCCTGTGCAGTTCAGTTTTAGGTGAAGAACAATACATTTTTCCATTTAAAAAATTTTCTATTCGAAGGAGCTAATAAGGCCTAGATTCTTGTCAGTTATTTCTCCTTTAGTTCCTTTGTATTCCCTACAACGTCCCTTCATAGTTTCCCATTTCAGTACTTCCCTGAACTTACCCTGCCTTTAATACTTCCAGTAATAACTCCGCGTTGACTCCTTGAAGTCCCCCAAAAGTCATTGCAATGCATTCATACTACTGCCAAGTCCCAGCATATTTTTATCCAGCCTTACAATAGGGAAAAATTTGTTGCAGCTGGTTTGTGTGTATTACCAGGTTAGAAAACCCACGTATAATGGGTAGCCAAGGGACCTCTGCCCCAGCTGCTGGTCAAGGCAGGGAAGGACGATGCTCTCCCTGCCTTCCCTTGCCTGCAGGGTGGTAACAGGACCTCCCAGTCCCTGCCAACAACGTGTGCCACACTTCTATAAATTCAGCTCCTCTGAAGGGTCCACCTCTTCAACAAATAGGGCAGAAGTTACACACGTGCACAAATATGGGATTTTACCACTTCATTTCTGTAGGAAGTCAGACTTATTTTTTCAGAAGGCAGACTTAAAAATTCTGCAACATAGCATGCAAATTGATCTGTATGAAGCAGTAGCTCTGCGACTATTTTGAAAGGGGGAGGAGAGTGGTTGATTATGAAGTATTCCTGGATTGTGGCATTATTGTGGAGTTTGTATGGGCTGTGGACTCTTCCTTGGATCAGCGGTTTGGAATTCTCTGAGCTGGAGATGCCTTTTTGTGGGGAGCTTTTAAACCTGTGTGCTCTTCAGCCAGATGGAGCATGTTGACTACACATGCAGCTCTTACACATGAGAATTTCATATGCAAAAAGATACTTGCTTTTGTCTTTTCTTAACTATTACAACTAAAATAGACATGAAAACAAGAAAAAAAAAATCTCTGAATACTTTAATAGTAGGAGGCAGCTGAAGGCATGAAGGCAAGTAATAATTCATAGTTTACTGTGGAAACTGAGGAAATAGTAAATGAGAAGAATAGGTTACATACTTTTTTTTTTTGCTCCAGTTATTAAAAATATGACATTGCATCCTACATTACAGTTAAGATCAAGGGGTTATAAACACAAACCAGACCATGGAAGGATGGTGGCTGAAATATTTTTAAACGTTAGTTTTTGCAGCATTTAGGAACTAGTGGAAGTTAGGTTTGAGAAGTTCAGGTTGATGGGTAAGATTGCAGAGAAAGAAAACATAGCAGCTTTTTTTTTCGTTGGTTGGTTTTTTGTTTTTAAAAAAAGGGGATGAAGGAGAGACAAAGAGACTTACAGACCAGTCGGCCTAACTGTTTAAATAAATAATTTGTAATTATAGAGAGAATAATAAAGTGATCGATAGGAAACTATCAAGGTGGATTTTTGAGAAGAGACTATAGCAAAATTGCCTCATTTCCATTTTGTGACAGGCTAACTACTCTGGAGGGAACCAGTACGTGTGATCTGTCTTGAATTTGTTAAGGTTTAAACATAGTCCTACATGATGTTCTCATAAATAATTTTGGTCAATGGTACCTAAGTTAAGTTACCATAAAAAAAGTTAAGAGTGATTGAAAAAGAAATTCTAAAAGAAGATTCCATCATTTGCTTGCAAAATGGAATAGTATAATGTACCCAAATTTGCCTGATCTAGATTCATACCTCTTTAATTTCCTGTCTGATGGAAGTTTGAAGCTGGAGCATGCACAGTGAAAATTATATCTTTATATAATATAAATTTTCCAAGTAAATTTTCCAATGAAAAATGCAAGCAGATTTCACAGGAATAGTAAAAAGCGACCGCCCGATGTAAAACTCATAGTCCTACCAAATTTCAGAGTCTCGGGAGTGAGTAAACCATTTTGGCTAAAATTTTCTTTTAAAAAGTAATCTGTTGAGGAAAACTCATATGGTAAATATCAGCCAAACTGTTTTATATTTGGCAAATTGTATATAGCTTGTGTACCAGAATACAGGATCCGGTACTGAGAAATTACAAGTAATCCTAATAATAGTAGATATTCTTAACCAACATGACATGTATCCAGCATTTTCAAAGTTGCTGTAAAAAATAAAAATTAAGATTACTACTTCCAGGATTGCATTGATGCTTTATCTCACTTAGCTAAACTATAGCTACCTGGAAGATAAGATTTCTTTTTCCAAGCATATTTTAATTGTGCATTTCCCTTTTCTACTCATCCTCTTCTTTTTTGTTCGTTTTGTACTCTGTGGAAAAGAAAAGATGGAATTATATTTTTAAAATTCATTCACCCTGGGAACGGAAAGAGAGTTTATTTATCTTTCTTTACTAAATTTGCTCCCTTACTAACTTGGTCACAAATATTTAATTCAAAAAGGAAAGAAAAGAAATCATAGTGTCGCTAGACGATCGTAAGCTGTATTGAAGCTTCAACTAAATGTTACTGGTCACATCCACTTCTTTGTTACACATATACCTTAAGAGCCCTGCATGTTTAGCTGAGTGCATTCAGTATGCTTTCTTCACTGGCTTCAAGCCTCAATTCTTCTGTAATTTCAGAGTGGTAGCGTGATACAATGTGATCTGATTTTGCAATTAGACTCTGCAGCAGTTTTGCAATAAATCCTATTCTCTTTAAAACAGGAGAACTTCAGGAGAGTGATCAAGGACAGGTCAGCAACTGTATTTCTTTCTTTAGGTTTACTGTATTCATCTGAGAGCGTATCTATCCCATATTAGTACTGTTGAGAGATATGGCAAATCAAGGAGAGTGCAAGCAAAGCTCTCTCTACAGCATCATTAACCTCTAGCATCAATAAACCATAACCTAGCACTCAAGCCCTTCTATATTTTTATTAACGTGGGTCTTTTGTTGCTGCAGGCTGGCAGTTCACTACTGAACATCTTGAGAGCTTGAAAAACGTTTGCAAGACGATGGTAGATATGAGTTAAGATTTTGCCTGTTTGTCCGTATTGGACAGTCTGATTGCTGTTGGAAATTTATTTTCATATTTGCTGGAATTGGTGAATTTAGTTGGCTGCTCTTAGACAAGCACCTCCAGAACGAGTTTTCAGATGAGTTTCTCGTGCATTAGCAAAGTTTGCATCTGCCAATGCAACATTTAAAAGTGTTTCAGATTTAGCAGTAGACAGTGGTATTTGCAGTCACTCGAGCTGAAAGTGAAGAGCCATCTGACTCTTCCAGATCCCTGTAGAACACTGTTAAAAGAGTTACGTACAATTGATAAATTGCAATTCATCTGGCACTGAATGTTGGCATCATAGATCTGGTTCTTACTGTTGCAGGGTAAGAACACCATTTTAGCTCATCCTTCTGCTCTTTGTGCAAATGACAGTCACAAAGTGGAGGCCAAATAAAAGCTTATAGCTGAAGAAGCTTTCATACCATAGCCAATAATTTATCTTTACATATTTATAAGAGTCTTAACAAGCTGTACAATACTAATACATTTGTTCTTCTCAACCATGATATGGCAGCCAAGCCCTGGCATACTTGCTGAGGTATAGAACTGAATTTAGAATTGTTCCTGTTTTGACTTCCATGTGGACTGGAGCTAAAACCTAGATATTTTTATCTGTTCTTTTTTTTTTTACAAAAGATATGGTTATCATTTCAATCTGATTGAAAAAATATGCTGAAGAATACAGTAGTAATAGTTGTGCTCTTGTCAACAACTAATAAACACTGAGGCTTACCAATGTCCTTAAAGAAATCATGAAATGCACAGGGCACAAGAACACTGTCTGTCAGCGTCTCCATTTACCTGCCTTTTATGTGATACAGGCTCATGTCTTGTTCAAACAGAGATTCAACAGCTCTCGGAAGTAATCAATAAAATTAAGGTGTGTGTGGTAATGATGCAACAGGCCTGTCAAGCTCTTTATGATATGTAAGAAATCCAACTCTCATAGGTGGGTGGACAAAACAAGAACATATATTTTTCTTACTTGGCCGTGCACATACAGTGATCGAGGTTAGTGCAGTGTGCACATCTTTTATATTCTCAGTACCAGCAGGCAGTTTTGCAGTCTTGTCCTCTCACTGTTTTAATCCAATCTTTTATGTTCTGCTCTTGCTGTCTTCCTTCTAGTGTTGTACTTAATCCACTTATTAAGAAACATTTAGTAAACTGAGATAGCTTTGGTTATTGAAACATGAGACATTGCATAGATTCTTCTATATATACCAAAAAATAAACTGATAATCTTAATTAAAGAAAAATGCAGCAATCACGGATAAGGCAAGCAACCATAAGGGTGGGTGGTGTTAGATGATACAGAGCAAATAAAATGATCAGTTACTCAGTCATCTGCCTGGCTGGGTATGGAGAGAAATGGTGCGTTAAAAAAAAAAAAAAAGAAAGAAAAATAAATTATCAGAGCAATGCATTAATGCATTATTTTGAAAGAAGTGCCATTGGTGTTATTTTCTAGGAAAAATTCCCATTGCATTCTAAACCTGAAGAGGCCAAATTTCCACCCTTAAAACCATATTCAAGATAGTCTCTTGCTAAGAGACATATTGTGTCCATGTCCTCTGACTATGCAACAGGAAGATGCTAGGTTACCTCCGATTGCTTATCTTGATAAACATGCATAGATTCAAAGTGCATCAAGCCAGAGTAGAGAAATTTAAAGCTTTGTGAAAGATTCTCTTCTCTCAGTTCATTTGCCTGCATTTGGTCAGTGTGTTAAGTGTCAGAACCCGAGCTGAAATTTTTGGATGATTTCAGTTGATTTTGGAGTGGGTTTTTATTTTAGATGTTATTGGTTTTAAAGATGGTAATTCAGGAGATGTAAACCTCTTTTACTTGAGCCGAGAACTGATATACTGAGGCCTGTAGTATTTCATATTGAGGTGTATTTCATTAATAATCGTGAGTTTGTACTTCATTTTAATTTTATAAAACTTAGAAAATGAGAGTTAAATAATGGCACTATTTTTTTCTGAAAGGGTTTATATTAATTTTATATTAATATTTACAGTAGACATTATTGTCAATAAAATATATTTTAAGATACTTATTGCCATATTCGCTCCGTAACTATCAATCAAAATAGAAAAAGTAGGGGGGTTATGCCCCCCAAAAAAATCAGAATAAAGATTACAAGGGCTTAAATTCCTCAAACAATTTCAACCATCAGGCTTCATTTTTCTTTCACAATGAGATCTAATTTTGAGTATGAGGCCCAAATGATTACTTCAGCAACCAAATATCAGTTATTAAAAGTTGCATAAGTGCTACGGTTTGATACAAGTTCTGAAGAGATTTTTCATTTAGGATAATTATTGCTCAATTTGTTGACTAGCAAGTATGCAAACCCAGAAGTCTGAGAGAGTTTTGCCTCTTCTCTCAATGTTACCTTATTTTCTCCTTATTTAACTAGGTATGAATGATAATAAACAGCACATTCTGCTTATCGGTTATATTGGTTTATGCCCCTGTTTTTTTAATTAGGAGTGTTTTGTGTTTGCTATTCTTTTATAATCTTGAAGTGTCAGTTTGTAGTTTATAAAAGATATTAAATTATAATGATATGTTTTAAATTGCTTATTACTTCAACTGTTGGCATCAAAAATGGCTACGCATTGTTTTGGAATTCAGATATTTTTTTCTTGGAAAGTTGTAGGAAAACCAGCCAGTCATTTCAGAGAAGAATTTTTGAAGGAAGGGGAGAGTAATTTCATTGATGTTAACACATTCTCAAAGTTATTTATTTGTGAAATTCTTGTGTTTTGAGGTTCTGGAAGGATTTAAAATTTGTTTGTCTGATGATGACCCACCCAAGATGATGACAGACATCTAAAAATCTCTGCTTGCGTATTCTTTGCAGGACGTAGGGGCTGAAAGCATTGTTCTCTTAGGCTTCTGTGTACACTGAGCAAGCACTATAAGGAAGACAGCTTGCTGCCAGAACTTTCTCTCTTCCAAGGCTACCATGTCTAAGAAGGTCTTTCCCTGTAATTTTTGTGGATGTTTCATAGAGACTAAATTTGTAAGCCCTGTTACACCACGGGAGGAGCGTATATTGGGGGCTTGTTGAATATCATTCTATTACTCTTACTGTCCAGTAGTAATGCTTATTGTCACCTTATGCTGGAGAGAGTAGTCGGTAACAGAAAATTACATTTTTCTGGGAATAATAAATTTGGTTAATGGGAAATAAAATCCCTGAGACAGTAAACTATGTGTGCCTGAGATTGTAAAGAAACTGTGCCCCACAAATACTAGCGAACAATTTTAAGACAGTCATTACAGAATCATAGAATGGTTTGGGTTGGAAGGGATCTTAAAGATCATCTAGTTCCACCCCCCCTGCCATGGGCAGGGACACCTCCCACTAGACCAGGTTGCTCAAAGCCCCATCCAGCCTGGCCTTGAACACTTCCAGGGATGGGGCAGCCACAACTTCCCTGGGCAGCCTGTGCCAGTGCCTCCCCATCCTCACAGTAAATTCTTCCTGATATCCAATCTAAATCTACCCTCTTTCAGTTTGAAACCATTACCCCGTGTCCTATCATTACACTCCCTGATAAAGAGTCCCTCCCCATCCTTCCTGTAGGCCCCATTAGTAGTGGAACCACTCCTGCCTAGTAAATACATGGCCTCTGATGGCAAAATGGTGTGATGGTGAGCTTTTCCAGAGCAGTAACCTTGAATTCCAAACATTCTGTTTCTGGCAACTGTGTTGAGCAGATACGCTAAAATACTGTGATAGGAAAAGCAGAAGTCCAGTACTTTGCTTTTTGTTTAAAGGCAAACGTATGGAGTGTGCCGTGATAACCTACTATGTAGCCAACACATTGTTGAAAACAAATGTCTTCTCCCCAAACCAAAAACTGTCCCAAGTGTCCCTACAGTATATTTACCAACGGCAGACTTTACAAGTAGTAGTATCATGTAAATTGAACATGTTTCTTGTATTATATTTGTTGTCGTTGTATCAGAGTATCACTCCATTTCTGTCTGGGGAGAATGGGAAAAAGAGATTTAACTTGTGCACAGAAGATGAAATATGTTATAAAAAGGCAAGGGAATCTGAGGACTGGTTAGGAGTAACTCGTGCCTGCCTTTGTGAATCAGGGCATATGAATTTCATACCTAGCCATATTTCTATATGCAGGCTGTAGCGTGACTTTACCTTAGCGTCCACCCGGCCTCTGGCCTCCCAGCTTGCGTATCTGACTCTCTTCAGAGGCTGCCAAAGTATGTGTCCTTCTCACCCTCCCACACCACCACACCTCACTGGTGTGACTCACCCGTCACCCTGTGACTTGACACTGCATCATCCCCAAATATCCTTAGCTTATCAAATACTTTAAAATACACTGCGATATTTGAATGTTCTTGCAAGTTGAACACTTTCATTGTCCAAGCTGAGTAAAATGTAAACAATGAAGTAGCACAGAGTGAAAACTAAATTGACATGCAGCACTGCCAGTGAACAAGGTACCGAAATACATCTTTTATTCTTGACACTTTTGACTTTACAGTTCCCTATGAAGATTCAAATTTTCATTTAAAGTCCATTGTTGTTTGCTGACTAGTCTGTTCTGTATTTATGTAATTCCTGTATTATAAAATGTTTATAAACCTGAATATGTATTCACATTTTCTCTTTTTTTTTTTTTTTCTCTTACTTCCTCTTTCAGGAGCTTGAATTTCAGGATCTGACGGCAGTTTTACACTGTATTCACTCCTTTATAGCAGCAAAAGTGGCATCTGTGGATCCAGTATTCATAGACAGTCAGAGTATTGCAAGAAAATATATGTACAGTAACTGATATCAGATTATATGTTGTGACTATGGAAAATAAATTATTTTCTTAAAGAAAGTAGATATTTCATGCACAATATTGCAACTTTGTGATTTTATAAGAAGTCTATAGTTGTGTTATCTGTAACGTTAAAAGTTTTCACAATCCGTTAAACATTTTGAATCTATGAGTTAAGAAATATTAAGTCAAACTGAATCAGTTTGTCATCTTCAGCATTAATCTAAAATTCTAAGTGAATATTCATTCAATAATACTTGTGGTATCATTTTCATTTCTGCTGTCATGGTCATACATACTCCCCCTTATTAAATAGAAATGTGGAATAACGTTTGAAAAGTGTGTCCAAAATTTGGCTTCTAAGTCTGTTTAGAAAAGTGATGGGCACACAGAAAATTCCTACAGCCTTCACTGTAGAAAAGAGCAAGAATTACTGAAGACAACTGCCATAGGAATCGAACTTTATCTTGCTTCTGCATGTTTGAAAAATTATAGTTCCACAGTCCTGTAGTTCTTTCGAGGCCTGAGAGTTTAGCTCTGGCAAAACACTAATTACTCTATTTTATACCAAGGAAAAGACTTAAGCACACACTTGACTCTAAGCATATTAAGTAGCCCCAGTGTATGCACAAGGTGATATTAAGTATGTACTTAAATATTGTGGTAGATCAACTGAAGAGCTTTAGACTCTGCTAAGAAGCCTCACTATAGGCACTCAGTTTTAGAAAACTTGCCATGGGGTTTTCTTATCTATTAATAAAGCTTCCATGAATCATTCATTTATTCATTCCTATATTGCCTTGATGCTGTCCTTTGATGTGATGCTCTGTATGGTTGAGAACAGCTTCTCTAATAATTGTTTTGTTTGGAGGAGGATCCTCCCAGTATAGGGTGATCATAACAAAACATAAAGATTTTTCTGGGCCATCTACCTTTTTTTTCCTACAGCTCTAATCCTGACATATACACAAGTAAATTGTTTTTTGTCCTTGCTAAGGAATTACTATGGTTCTACTTTTGATGGACTCCTAACCTTCCTTCTGAAATCATCTTCTTACATGCACAGATAATACATCCTGCTATTGAAAAATTATATAAAAGGAAACCATTTTAGTCTTGGGGCATGTTCCCTGAAAGTAACACCACATGTTGCGGGTTTCAGTGACAGGAGTCTCAGTTGTTCTCAAGAGCAGTTTTGAGGGAGCATCAGGCTTTTTTTTTTTTTTTAAGAAAATAAAACAATCAAAAATCAAGCAAGAAGAACATCCTAAATAGATACAATGGATATGGAGCAAATTCATCAAAGTCCTCCCTAAATTTTCAGAGTCTAGTAACGTGTCCTGCTAAAGCAAAAGCCTAAAGCTACTGTATCCTAAGGAAAAGAGGTAGGTGCCTTTAAAAGCTCTCAGGTTGAGGAGGTTTTTTACATAACGTCAGTGCTTAAATTTAGTCAGGTTCCCTCTCTCCGGTCTTAAGGTAGTTAGCTGTCTTGGCAGGCTGCACAGGGCCTCAGGCACTTACTTTAAATGGATGCTTATCTGTCTGTCTAAAGCTTAGGCACTAATGAAGGAGGTGATTTGATCATATGGTAAGGATTACTTTATGGTAGGGATGATCCATAGAGAAATTCATTTCAGCAGTAGGGACTCTGCAATTCCAGTGTTGTTTACGGTTCTAATAGTTGTTTGCAAGAAGGTATAGTAGGAGCGCTAGCTCCTGTTAAAACAATGTTTAGCAGAGCTAAGAAATATTTTTATTAATTGTAAATAAATATTTATAGTCATTACGGTATTTTTAAACAAATAGCATCTCAATTTTATATTACATTTTTGCAAAAAAATCAACCAAAAATTATCTTTCTCAAACGTGCTTTTATTCAAGATGTTTCATTTAATTTTCAGCTTTACATTTTATTTCCAGCTCTTTGTATTTACTGAGATTTTAACCTTCACAAATTATAGCATTAAAATTAGAATAGCATTCTTACAATCAATTCTCAGTTATTAGCATGAACAATTATAAATGTCAGCGTGTCTGTAGGATGAATAATGATGGAATCCTTCAATTTTGTTTTTCTGGTATTTTCTCATACACAAAGTTCAACACTAACATGGGACAGTAGAAAACTGTACCAGCTAGTACTGAACTCGTGCTACGTTCAAGCTTCTAGACTTGATGTTTTAAGTATCATGTGATTAAAAACACAAAGTATCTCCCTAAATACTGTAAATAAAAATTTAAAAGAACTTAAGCTTAGTTTCTTAAATAATCTTTAATTTCTGCCAAAAAGTTCTGCAATTCAAAATGAGCATTATTAATTTTTTTTTTTTTTTTTGCAAGAGCAGCTGGATATTGCCCATTTTCATTAGCCACCTTCAGATTTTTTATATGAAGTTTCTTATACTGATTTGAAGTAATTTTGTTATTTGTTTCGTGGAATTTCTAAATTCTTTTAGTCTTTTGGTGAGCTACGTTCTCTACCAATTTTGCAAGGCAGTAGTTTTCTTCTGATACGTCCAAATCCCTCTTAGGGAATATTAGAGAAAAATTTCTTACAAATTCACCCTCTGGACTTTAGGCTTGTAATTTAGAAATAAGTCTCCAAATGTATTTTTAATGAGAGACCTGCAGATCCTTGTTAGCTCATTTGCTTTTTCCTTCCTTTCACATTCTGCCACAATCTCAAGGTGGGGACTAAAGGCCAGACTTCTAAGGAAGTTGCCGGAGCCTGTGAAAAGCTAGCGGACGGCTAGTTACTCACCTGTTACATAGATTGTGTAGGACTTTCATAGCACCTTACATTTCCTTGTAATTCTCTTAATAGGGTAACATACCTCATGTGTGAAAATGTTGCGCTTCCAATTTGTTTGCTTGCTTATGTTCATTTGTTACATTTTTTTATTGTCAGTAAAGCATATTATTTTATCATTGCCTTCAGAATGTGTGTCATATAGCATGCATATATTTTTTCCCCATCAAAGTTCTTGAGTATTTGCACCACTTTTCAGCACACTGAAGACCTCAAAATAGTCGGACTCACAAACAGTAAATAGATCTGATGGAGGGTAGGTACCTTCCACGGTCACCCCTCAGGAATTGCACACTGAGGCAGAGGACAGTTGCTTTATGGTGAATGGGCAGCTGGAATGTCAAATATTTAATTGCTAATCAAAACAGCAAATAAATTTTAATATGCTTTGTTGCGTACTTGTGCTATATTGAGCTTTAGTCTTACTACCTCATTATTCAGTTGTGTATGGTTTTCCATTTTTTCTAGGGAGACAAAGTGGTACCAGAATTAAATAAGGGGTAGGAGGACAGAGGCATTTGCTTGCTACAGCAGTTCCATAGACATCAGGCTGGGGAAAGAAGCAAACATGAGAGTTAGAAATTTGTGCACGATCACAAAATCAAGACTTATGACAGGAAACAGAGTAAAACCAGGATAATTCCTACATGTCCAGATTATCTTTATGTCTTTAAAAAAAAACTTGGTTAAAAGGCTAAAAATAATCCCGTTTACAAGCATGATTTTGAGCAAATAAGTAGTACTGTTGATTTAAATCAGAGCAAGGCTCACCAGTGACATAAATTAAGGGGTGGTACAGCATGGACTTGGACACTGGACTTGAATCATATTGTTGATTCGTTAAAATAATTTCTGGCCTTTCTTGCTCTACGGTGATTAAAATCTGCAGAAAAAATCCTGTGCATAGTTGAGCTAGAGTCAGCTCAGGTCTGTTCCCAGAGAGTGGCTTGGTTGTGCTACCCTGTTTAAAACACGAGAGCATTTAATAGAGGCAGAACTTTCCCCAATGGTCTCAGGGACAGAAAACAGGCCCTGACAATTTTAGTTATAAATGTAGATGTTTCCAGAGAGTCTGACTGACTTTAGTGAGGTGTCCCAGACATGGGGGCAGGGCCTCATCTGCTGTATCTGACCTACATTATTTAATTTTATTTTTTCTTATAATCATAAAGCATAGAATTATAATATTGAGGCTGTGCTGATCCAAAGCTCAAGTTCTGGAAATCTGACTTAATTCTTTTCACATTAGGATCTTAGAAAAAGTATTTCAAAGTAATTTCCACCCTTGAGCCAGTAGGCCTGAAGCTTAAACAAGATTTTGGGGGCGGGGGGGAGGAGGGCTAAGCTCTGACAAACTTTGCAACCATAAATATAAAATCCCATCTTATATCTGAACTACATTAATTCATAAGCAACTTCAGACAAGGCATGCCTTTTTCACAAAACCTTTAATGTGTAGTCTGATCTTTGTAGTGGCATAAGCAGTATTTAAAAATGCCTGAATTTCTTTTTAAGTAGATTTCCATAAATACTTCTAAAATACTGTCAGTATTTTACGACACCTCCCCGCGTACCTGAATGTCTCCTCTATCACACTGTTCAAAGTGGTGTGTGTGTAATGGCAATGCAATTTTTCTGTGTTTTGTTGACTGCCGTGGTTAATATTTGGTTTAATATCATTTTCTCATGTCCTCCAGTAAGCTTCCAAGGGCAGAGCGGGTGAACACGAGAAAGGAAACCCTTTCGTCCATGCTCTCATGAGAGGCGAGAGAAGTCAGTGGTGATTTCTGTCCCATTTTCCAATGCATGGGCAATGGACCAGAGCACTGCAAAAATGGAAGCAGGGGAGGCATAGACAGGCAGGCAGACTGTGCAACCTTAAAAGCCTCCTTTACTTAGGCGTGCAAGCTAAAAGTACCTATCACTCTTGGAATTTCATAGAGAAATTCTTCTTTCAGTGTAGTTCTCTAAATTGTTATTCATTGAGTTATGGCTGCTGAATAGGAAAATATTTCAAAGAAAATAATATAAAATATATCATGTAATCATGTACTTTATTTATTAACCTGTGGTTCAAAAGCGTTTAAGTACTTTTGTGTTGAAGCGTGTAGAGAAGCAATTATCTCATGTGAAGTAAAAGACCTTCTAGTAAATTTATTAGAAAGTACAAAAGGGATTTTTGTAGCATGCAAGATGAAATCGAAGATGTAGTTTAATCTGGTTCAACCAGAAAAACTCTACAAGTAAAATCTTTTCATTAAATTTGAAGTTATCAGATTCCATGGACTTGAGCCAAAATCCACTGCTGTTGTAAGTCCCAGTGGCTTAAAAGAGACTTAACCTGAAAAATGACAAGATACACAATTTTAAATAATCCACAGGAGAAGAAAAAAAACTCCTCTAATATTCCCTTGGTGCACAGCTGCCTACGCTGTCAGTAAAAGGCTTCATTCTTAACAGAAAAAAAAGCTGCTGACTTTTCAGTAAGGAATCAAGCTCAAACTATTTAGGCTGAAAGCTGTAATCTTCTATTTGGAAAGGCTGCCATGGTGCCGTGTAAGAGTTGCAGTAATGCAGGTATTCAGACCTCTAGTCTAGATGTATCGCAGGCTCTTGTTTTCAGTGCAAACCCACGATCTGTTGTGCAAGTCTACACTACATCAGGAGCTGTGAGTGGCAGAAGGGTCTCAGCTGTAGATCTGCAGGATTACCAGACAGCCAAGCAGGGGAGAGAAGTTAAACGTAAGGAGAAATTTGTTTTTCTTTCTTGGTTACAAATTATTCTTGGGACATTCGTTCTGTTATATTTCTAGGCTAGGTAGCTGCCAGGTTTTTACATGTCTCTAAATCCTCAAATAGGATGGAAACTTCATACTCAATGCTTATTAATGAATTAATGTGGAAATTAGGTGTACAGTCTGTGTTAGTCAGATGGTCTCAACTCTAATCGGTAGAAAGAGATTAGCTGTTCCAGGGAGTGTTTTACTCCCTCCTGCAATAGATGCCTAAAACCAGTGGATTGAATCACGTTCTGAAAAGGCAGTCATCTTTCTCCATCGACTAGCCTAGATTTTCGTATGCGATAGCATAGGGTTTTTTGACAGCTCAATTTCCTATAGATAGCATTAGTGTCAGATTTATATACTAATACAATAAAAAGTAGCAATCATGTGCAATGTTGGAGGATTATGAGAATAAAATGAAACAATCCTGAAGTGAATTGAGCGTAAATCAGAAATTTGTCGTCCCCTTAAACAGGTAGGGGGAGGAGAAAAAGCCTTAGCCTATTTTTCCAGCTAGCAGCTACTACCTAGTGCTTAGTAGAACATATTTCTAAAATGAGGCAGTAGAAATTCTATTAATTTGTAGATGATTCTATGTCCGAGGGAATACACTGACTCTTGGAACATTAAGCTACTCATAAAAAAAATACTTGAGACATTCTACTGTGTCTTTAAGCACTTTGTTCAATTAACATTCATAAGTGAGCTAAATTACTGCCCTTTAGTATACCCTGTAACATCCATAAGTAGAGTACATAATCAGCTCACTGTTTTCATTTTGCACAGAAGCTGGACAAATATTCCCCAGCTGAGTTAATATGAGTATTTAATTGGCTTTAAGGCTAAAACTTTCCCTGTGTTTTAAAGTAGAAATCCTTTACTGAACCAATGTGTTTAGTCAGATTACTTTATTGTTGGATAAAACTGGGAAAAAACCCTATTCCTTAAATGTTTCACAGCAAGACTTGGAGAAATGCTATGATTTGCATTTGTCTTGTAGTCTAACTATATTCATTACTATGAAGACTTTTCAGAGTAAAGGTAGCAGTTTTCCCCATTTGCCTGCTACTAAAAGCACAGTAGCTTCCACAAAAGCCCCAGCACTTACTAGCACATATTCCATCTTGGTGTTTGAGATATACTAGGGCTTTCATAGAACTCAAATGGGAAACGTATGCAGTCAGGGAGAAATAGGAAACAGTAACATCAAACCACCTGCAGGGTTGAAAGTCAAAGACGTTTGTGGTCTTCAATTCCTTGAGGCAGTCAATGATGTTTTTATCAGCATTTTTAGCATTATTATAGATTTATTTCTCCCCATCACCACAATAATCATAGCAGGATGAAAGGAAAAGGAATTATATTCATAACCAAACTTGTATTTAATTTGGCTTTCACCTTTCTTTGGATCAAGGTGCTGAGGAGTTTCAATTAACTCACTCCATGTGGTAGGTGAGAATGCTGCTGTAACAGCACCAGATTCTGAGTTTGTGGTCATTTTAACTTACACAGAGTTAACTTCTTCCCAGTCCTACTACTAAGCTCCCTGAGTTTATTTGCTTGTTGCTTTGTTTTGCACTTTAATTTTTTAGACTTTTACTAAGATCTCAAAATACTCTTAAATGTTTTTTTGTTTTACAGTCTTTGTCATCCTAATTCCATAAAGCCAAGTTCTTCTAATGCTTTTTATTGCCACATTCATCATTTCTGTTCCCTCAATGTGTTTTTCATTTCCTTTTCATCTCTTAATAAGTTTCTCACGCACTGTTTTTATATCCTGTGGAGAAAGACCTGCAATTGCAATCAGGAAATTACCCCAAAAAACATAGGTTTTGAATGCTCATATGAAAAGGATGTAAATAAGGTTTCTGTGTTTTGATCATTAAGATCTTTTACTGATTTTCCTCTTGGAAAAACTTGCACCATACTTCATTCTTCTCTGGTATGTTCTAGTAGGCACAGCAGCGCGGTGCGTCTTTTCCCTTGCTTATTAGTATACCTTCCTCAACAATAGATGCCTTTTCATCAGTAGTAAATCCATTAATATGGCATTTGCTCTAATGATTTTATTTAATCTAGCTAAAAGGCATGTAGGTTTCCTGGCTTTTCTTTGCTTTCGCTATCTAAATAGCTTTGCCAACCATCATCAAGTGGTTTTTTGCACTCAGAATTGCTTAGCTCTCTTGCCTTCAAAGAAAATATTCTCCCATTTTGACATGACTGAGATTTTGTTTCCGAAAAATACAGGCGAGTAGGCAAGGTATAGGTTTTTATTTAAAGAAAAATATTTTCGATATTCTTTTTAATAAGCACAATATTTTCTTTACCATCCACAGCTGCACAACTTTTCCGACAGTGCTTGCAAAAGTATTTTGGCTGAAAGTGCATGTATGTTGAACTGTCTCTAATAGTGAGTCCCATTTTTGCCTAATGCTTGTTCATCAGTTTTGTTGGTGCATCTTTATCCGCGATATACATTACCCTTTTATTTATCATACCACTTCACATTTTTTTCAAGGTCATTTTTCTGAAAGATTGTATGTTGTGTTCATTTGTCATAGCTCTTTCCAAAAAATCAATCAACCTTTGTTCTTTTATAGTTACGTTCTCATCTCTTGGTCTGAAAAAATTCAACTGCCTGAAAAAAATTCTCTGTAGTTCTTCTCCAACAATTTGCTTCATTGATGTTATTTTTGTTTCTCTTTTTTTTTTTTTGTCAAAAAAGTGAGAAGAAAGTTAAGATTTGGAATTTTTAGTGGTATGCTTCGTCCTACTCTTTTCCCTCATTCTTTTTTTTTAATTTGACATTCAAAGCACACCCAGCATTTTCTAGAATACAAATTGGAAGAATTATGTCTCTGTGGCATAAAAATGTCCCCTCCGAAATCAAATACTAGGAGTTCAAATTGTATGAAGAAGCCCCACAAGTATTTACAAAGGGCATGTTAATGTTCACTGTTCTTTGACACCACAGAGTTTGGAAATTGCCAGAACTACGTACAAATGTACTTTAATTTCTTTTGAACTCCAAATAAAATTGAAACCAAGGAAATAGGCATTTCATTAAATATTATTTTATTGGATAAGGAAGAGAAGGTATCTCGGTATCAGACAGGTGATTTTGTTATGTTAAGATGTTTTCCAAACCATATGGATATAAAGAACTACCATTTTATGCCTGGCTAAGATTTACATAACCTAGAAAAGCCAGGGACCAGTATCAAATACTTAGGAAGGAGTTTATCAGACCGATTCAGCTCTTGAAAAGAATCTCTTGTGTAGACAGACCTCTTGTCCCCATCATTTTAAAGCACCGTATACAAGATTTCTAAAAGCTGAACTCCAGCACCTGGCAGCATAACCCAACACCGTTCACTGTGTGCTATTTGCAGTCTGTTTGCAGACTGCCTGGAGGATTTCCCAACGGACAGCAACCTCCAGCTAACTAAGAACAAGAAAATGATGATATAGAAAAAAATGATATTTAAAACACCTACAAAAAGGATACATAGCTAGGAACCAGGGTAAGATATGGATAAAATTGTAGTTCCTCTATGAACTGTAGTTAGTGACAACATCAGAGACCAGACTCCAGGCTGTTAAACGTCCTTAAGAGTTCATCCAGAGGCAGCTTGGGAGACAGAGATCCATAAGCAGCTATGAACAGATCTTGCAATGGGAAAAAGATCTAGCTGTTCTAGTATCACATGTAAGAGGTTACTTACCTTCCCTCAAATGGACCTAATAAAGTTGCTAAATATGCAACTGTCTACTCACTACAGTTACTCACTTTGAATTCCTAGACCTTCACAGTTGTTTACTGAGCATGTTTCATTTAATATCTGCAGGCGGATGGGAGTGCGCGTACAGATGATTGCTGTGCCTTAGCTGATGAGTGGAAGTCATTAAGCTGTAATAGCTTGGTTGCCTGTGGTTGTTTATCTGTGAATCTATCGTTTGACCTTTCAGGTCAAATAGATTAGCCCCACTAGAAGTGTGCTTCAGTGCTGGGTTTGAAACAAAATTAAGAATATAGAAGATTTTCTGCAAAATATCCTTAGTGTGACAAGAGCAAGCAGAAGTAGTTACATTATGAGTAGAAGAAGAAAATAAGCATACTTGATGGACTTCAAAAGTCTATTAAAAGCTATCTTTATTTTTTTCAAATTCTAATAATTTCTAATCATATCAAACCAAACCATTTATTTTGTACTCATGGCAACATACTTATGCAGAGTAGGAAGGTCACACTTTAAACTGTAAAACTGTAGCATTTTCAAATGTGAGAGGTCATTCAGAGCATCTGCCTGTTCAGTTGCATCATCGCTTGAGGTTTTACTCTTCAAATGCATGCCTAACTCCTTTGTGGCCTTGTCCAAAGCCATCCCCACTTTTTCTGCTGGAGGCCCTACATCCTGCACATTCCCTATGCTGCGTCAGAAAGCAAAGGTTCACCATTTCTTCTATGCATTTTGTTTCAGCTTTTTGTTTGAGGGTGAGGAACAATTTTATGTTTAGATCCAGAAGAAAAATGCTTTCCTTCCTTGAATTAAAAATGAAACAAAATGGGGCAAATATTCTGAAAAGCTGTCTTTAGGGGGGAGAAAACCCCTTTCTTTTATCACAGAGTTCCTACATCTTTTCTACGCCCCCCCCAAGCCTCCATTAGCTGAACAGGATTACGAGCAGTTTATATCAGCAAGGTGCTAGCAAGTGAGCTCGCCTGCCCTCAGCCCTGGTCTTCTACGCGCACTGAGTCGTTTCACCACCCAGCAGTGAAATGTGTTTAGCAGACTGCTGGGTCCCTTGTTCCCTGTCACAAAATGATGTGTCATAAAACGAACATGAAATGATTCACTTCAGTAAATACCATTCTTGCAAAATTCGGTGAGGAACAGGAAACTTGATGTCGCTGTAATAGCTTTAAAGGGCACATTCAATTGTCCCTGCACAAATGTAAGTAGTGGAAGGCTGAGTTTGAGCTTATGAGAAAATGATTTGATTAACTGATCATTTAAAGTGGAAAAGGCACGATGACTTATTCAGTGGCTTTGTGTAGCACAAACAAGATTGCCAAGGGGCAGAAATATTATTGACAACAGAAGCAGCTTCTGCAGGAAAGACCCGGTGTTCAATAAAACTTTGGATTAGTCATAACAAGTAGCAGTATTGCTGGAGAGGTAGTGCAAGATGAGAAAGGAAGAGAGACCAGGAGTTGTATCTAAGTGTCTGAAACAAAGGCATGATTCTCAACTGTTAGAAGGAAAAGGAGGATGAATCTTGATAGGAAAGCATATAATAATTTGATTTTTTTCTTGTGCTTTTTTTGGTTGTCTATACTTAACTCTTGTTGTTGGCTTTTTTTCCTGGTTGAACTGATCTGCCTCCACAAACAAAACATTTTCTGATACCCTAACATAAATTATAAGCCAAATTTCGAAGTGTGTGCTTACAGGGATGAATTAACAAAGTAGATTTCCATTCATCCCAGCACAACTGATGCGCATCTGCCAATTCCTCCCATCCAGCAATCGATCTGCCTAAGCCCAGACAGCAGACACTTGAGGCTCTGGGATCCAGCAACTGGGGAGTTCTCAGCCTGTTGGTTTTCCTGCTACCATGCTGCATTTCAGAACACAGGCCCTAGATTATGAAGGTGTTTCCAGGTTCTTCCATTTTAATAATAATAGAGCTTTCAGGCTGACCAGCCAGGCATGGAGAAATACTCTCTCCCATTAAAAATTCCCATACTGTGGATCAGGGCAGAAACAAATTCACTGTCAGGAAGTACTGAAATGAGAGGTGTCTGATTCTCGTCTTTCTCTTTGTGTTCCCTAATCATCTTGGCTCTGCGTTATTCCATGATTTTAGCTGTGCATTCTCAGCTTGTTCATCACCGTGATGATCAAAGCACCCACCACTCTTTTGTCGTCTTTGGAAATGATGCCTAACGCAGAAGACTTCCAGAGTGAAATATCTTGGGTTCATTCATTGCCTAAAATTTGTGCAGTTGTCTCTTGTTCACTGTGTACAGCCAAAAATGGGCTAGTTTGAAGTTCATAATGACAGACAAGCGTACTTCATTTGGAATGACTTGCCATTTAGTTTCAAACATTTAATATTTACGTACTTAATTTTTTGTGAGAAAACAATATCACAGTACAATGTGATTACAGTCAGAAAGACAAAACTTAAGTAAAACCATGTTGTAAATGAGCTATAACTGCATTTACAGGGCTCTTGCCCATAGACCCCACAGCTTTGCATAAGTACTTCTAACCTCCTCTTATATATGGGGTAACTTATTTCTGTTGAATCACTGTCCTGTATGCCATAGGTGAGCGCAATGCTTGTAATAAAGAGCAGGACTGCATACTCTATAAACAATTAGACCACTGATACTTAGAAGTAATTTTAAATATGAGTTCAATGGTGGGAAATAAAATTATATTTAAACTGTAAAAGCACTCTTTCAAATGAAAAACACAGGATGTGAACATAAAAAAATGCAAACTAGTGATGTCCGCTGGAACAGCATGCAGCCAGGTGCTTGGGAATATGCTGAGTGTGTCCTGAGAAGCTGTTACGCGGACTAGAGTAGGCAGTGTACACGATTCCAAACATGCGAAGAGCATGAAGAGAGAATTACGCAACAATTCCTTATATAGCATGAGGAGAAATACTGCTCAATTATTAAGCAACACTGGTCCTATCAGTGAAAGTGAAATATTGGTTGGTTTGAGGCTGGTTTTTTTTCTTTTTGTTCCAGTGAGTGATTTTGCAAATGCAAGCACTTTCTGTATTTCTTCTTGAGGCATGTGAATTGATATCTCACTACCCTGCTCCCCAGATTATAATGTCATCCGTCCCTTTTGGGAGACATTAACATTCTTTCAGAGGATGAAATGCCATTCTCCAAGAGGTCGGTTCACTGCTGGTCACCCCAGGTACCTGTTCACTAGTCATATTTCTGCTATTGACTGTATTTATTCACCTATATCAGCAGCCTTGGGTTGCTGGGATTCATTTATATCTGGTCTAGTGCCTCTGTTCATTCCCCCTGGAAACCAAACATTCTGTTCTGTTAAACAATTTATTCAAAATTTCTTGTTTCCAGCCATATTTTGGAGTACTTAAATCTCTCAAAGACAGAGGGAGATAGGAGTTTAGCCCCTTTTTGACCTTTCTGATAGCTCACTGTATTTACATACAAAATGTCGGTTATTTGAAAATTTTACTTTGACATGATACCATCTGATGTACACAAATTATTATTAATCTATGCTTATTGCATTATCTTTATTCAGTTACATTTAAAAGGTTGCGTATTTGTTAAATAAGCCATTATTCTAAAAACAGGAATAACATTTTGTGATGTTAGATGCTCGAATCTGTATTTCACTTTATATCCACTGGAAAATCCAAGAAAATTAATGAAATATTATGCAATAAGACTGGAGGTTTTAATTTTAATTAGAGTATTTTATCTTCTTTCATAGTACATTAGTCTAATACTAGTCCTGCTTCAACAGAAACATGACTAATGGCTTAGGTTGGTAAAGATAACATTCCATAAATCACTTATGATTTCAAATTAAGGGGATTCAAAGTTCTCAGAATGTGCTCAGGTTTCACTTAGCTGTAAAAAAATGGAGACAAGATGTTATTCTTTGTGAAAGCGGTAAGTGAAAACAAGGGAAAGGTAACTGACTTCTATGTTATTTGAAAAAAGTAGTTGTTGTGTTCCTGAGATTTGTATGAATTGCATTCCCACATGTATCAACATGTCGAGGAATTTCTGACTTAAATACCACAGGAAATTTTTCCACTGTGGGTGGCAAACACCGTTAACAACAGAGCCATGCACTACAGCTGTGGGAATTTCCATCAAAAATGACCACTTGGTGAAAACTTGCAGAAGTACATTATGGACATGAAGTGCAGAGGATTTTAGTGAAATTAGTGCTTTTCTCCTGTGTATGAGCGTCACCAACAATGAAGTCTAGGGTTGGGTCACATTCTGATCAGCAACCCACAATACGGCGTAAGGCTGATTGCTGCATACTGGTGTTCATTGGAAAAACTGTATATTTCAGATTTTCCTTTTAAGATCTTCTTTTTCTCACCCAAAGAAGAAAAAGATATGTGAATGTCCAGCGGACACTTTATTAGAAATGTTTCAAACCACTTCCAGACATGTCTTTGAAAGTCAGTGGGCATCTTCCCTAAGAATTCAGGGCTTCTAGGATTAAATCATCAATGGTGACATTAGCACTCAGGTTTTCCCCACTAATTGCCATTTGTTCTTTTTCGCACTCTGTAAATCTTTCTTAGTTGAAAGAGAAAGATCCCCTTTTCTTCAGTAATTGACATAAATTTTGAAGGATCGAGTTATAGTGAAGTCTCTGGCACAGGAAAAAAAAAATCAAACTGAGCTCCACCAGGTAATTAGCACAAGATTTTCAGTTTTAAAGCTTTACACAACATAAATTCAGAAGTTCTTTTTTAAGAAGAAAAACATTTGAATTAGTATACTCTATTGCAACCAATAACTGTACCTTGTTAAACGTTTCCTACTCTATTACAGCCAATAACTATGTCTTATTAAACGTTTCTTGGCAGTCCACTAGCTCTCTCCTAAATTCATAAATTCATAGTTCAGCAGTTCATAACAGAGCCAAACTTAAATAGATATAAAAATTCTGTACAGGCAGAGAGACTGTTTGAATGTTGTTCATCTTGGCCATGTGGCAATTAAACGTTTGTTGATTTTCTCTGAGTTTTTGTATATTGCAGGTTTCTTTCCCTTTACCTGGTAGGTTGCATTGAGGGCCAAAATATTGTGCAACAAAATGATGCCGTAAATGTGATCATCCTAGTATAGGGAACTAATTACAGGTAATCCCATAATTATAAACAAAGAAAAACAAACAATATTTTTTCATGTTCATAATGTTTCACATCTAAACAGTATTCGTTATATATTTAGTTACACATTTCATGTATTTCAGTTTGCAAATTAAAAAAGGCATCTGAAATGCAGTTTTTGTGTGCGTAGCTTTGCTTTTGTTCTTTTTATTGAAAATGCAGCTTTGCAACATGTGCATGATTGTAGATTGTAGATTTACATAGTGTAAAATTACTGTAATTTTATCTGTTCAGTTCAAGAAGTCAGAAAGGGATTTAATAAAGATTAAACTAAGAAGTAATATAAAGGCAGAGTGTATATATTTTGCACTTTTAAATAACATTTTATAACAAGAGAACCTATTACCGTACAGTATACTGTAATTCAACTTTCTAGTGATACTCTTGCTATTGTCACAGTGTTGTCTTTACATCTGTATATGAATAGTTTGTATATGTACACATTTCAAAAGTGATTTCTATAATGGAATATGTGCTCCCTGTCACCATTATTAACATTAAACTGGAAAAATATTCACCAATTATTTTTTTTATAAATTATGAATGTACAGTGTAAATTAGTAAATCAAATATTGTAGCAATGAAGAGATGCACTTTAAAAATGTAAAAGTGTTTATCTCCAAGAGTGTTATTTTGTATAGATGTTTTTGAATAAATAATTTATTGCTCATTGCTGTTTTTTTCTCATTTATGAAATAAATATAAGGGATTTGTTAGCAGCTATTTGAGGTTTATATTTTATCATCAGCGATTTGGTGGGTTTCTTAGTTTTTATAATGAAAGCTTTGTAATTGGATCAGTAAAGGACTTAGTCAACATTTCACCTTTCGTTTAATAAATCATCGTTGGCTTGATCTAGTTCCTATGACAAAGCCAGGTGTGATCCATGATGCAGCCCGCAGTCCTTCTCATGGTCAACCAGCGAGGGGACCTGGCCACAGCAGCTTCCTGCAGCCGTGAAGACCAGTTTTTGCCGTGGAAATCAAGGTATGGGGAGAGGGATACATAACAAGCGCTTTCAGTCTCAGGCAGGACAAGACGGAGTCAGGGTCTGGCCTTTGTCTGTAATCTGGAATAAGGAATTAGAACACTCCCACTTCCTATGGTTTAAATGCAACCAGTTGACATTTATTGAGAAACATAATGGCCATGATATACATTCGTTTCAGTGAGAGATCAGTGCTGAAATCCTCAACTGAAAGGTGCTAAACAGCAAAATGTCCACAGCCTTCAAAGCTGGGCATAATTCAGATTTGAAATTTGAGATTTCTTGTATACTTGTTCCTTGCTTTGCTAACAGAGGAAAAACATTATGCATTAGGCTCAACTCTACTGGGCAGATGTTTGGAAAAAGGGACTTCAGAAAAGTTTTATAAACAATTTTATTTTTTTTAAAGTCTTCTATTATATCTAGCCTCTAAGAAGAAAACATATTTACCACCAAATAGGTGATACTCATATTGTTAATAGCGGAATCATCCCCCTGTAGGGACTGTTAATTGTAGAAAGAAATTCTTCCTAAAGGAAATAACAGTATTTCGAGAAGAGGAGAATATATTCTGAATGAAAAATAAATCCTGAGTTTAAGCCTAAAAGAAAAACAGTATGTGCTAGTAATGGAGCTGAGGTTTCTTTCTTTCTTAGGTAATGCCAATACACTGTAATCCAAGACAACCTGTAAGTATTTAACCCCATCTCTTAGTCTTTGAATCAAGAGGTAATCCAGTTTCACGTAGTGTATCTGATGTGAGACTTAGGCAACTGAACTGAAAGTAGAGATTGAAAAAGCAACCACAGAAAAAGTCTTCTGTCTGTCACCAAACCTGAAGGCTGTAAATCTTTAAGCGTCCTTAATACCCCAAATTTCCATGTATGTTGACGTACTTTCCATGTAGGCAGAGGGCAAACAATCAGCAGGAAGGCTGCTTGGTTTCCAGGGAAAGGGTTGATGCTATAGTGCATCTTTAGAGAGCAGTCAAGCCAGCCTCTTCACACAATGACACGGTAGCTGCCATTTCAATTAAATATCTACTTCCATGTGGGGAGAGGCAGAGTGACCCCGTTATTGAACTGCCTGTTGATTACATCACTGAACCCAGAGGGGGGAATGTTCTTTTAAAAAGCAAGCTCCTTGAGCAGCTAGCTTTTTAGACGGTGTAGTTTCCTGCCTGTCCCTCTTCTCTGCTCAGGGCTACCCCCTGAGAAGCAGCAGCAGAGGAGAATGTGTCTGCACCGCGGGTCACAGCGTGGCATTTTAGCTCCAGCAGTCCCTGAAGGGGGCTCGTTTGGTTCGCCAGCCCCTGAGCAGCAGCACTGCGGGAGGGACAGGAGGGCCAGGGCAGAGAGCCAGGGGGGCTGCACGCTCTTGAGGCAACTGTTCCTCTGTGCTGGAGCCCTTGAGTGCAGTGTGGAAGCTGCCGCCTTCATCTCAAGAGGCTGCTGTGAATGGGAGCACTATTTGGCCTCCTGCTGAGGCTGTGCTGCTTTTGAGGGGAGGAGGCAGATTTGCCGAGGAGGGAGAGTAAAGCCAGATGAAGGTGCAAGCTTTGGTAACCCGGCAGGCAGGGCAATCATCTGGGGAGGTGTATTCCTGAGTTCTGCTCCCCTTTCCAAAGAGAAAAATGCAGAGATGTGAAGAAGGTCTCATTTATGTGCGGCTTAAATTGCATTTTACTATGACATATTGGACTTTTTCACTTCCCTGTGGTAGTAAATTGTGCTTCTCATGGCAATAGATGTAATTGCTTTGCACTAAATTATATTAACTATTTCAGATGGTTTGTTCTGCTTCATGCTTGAAATGACAGAGCTGAATTATTTTCTGCAGTGCGTAGCTCAAAAGAGAAGAAAATTCCTGCTGATTGGGAAAAAAAATGGGTTTTTTTCAACTGCAGAAAAAATGTTTAGACAGTGGTTAATTTTAAAGTAATAACATCTCTTTTGCTCTTTGGTTTTTAATGCTGGTTGCTACTATTTGTAAACTTCTTGACTTTTTCCAGAAAAGGGAGCTGTTCTTCACAGTTCACTCATATTAAACTAGGTCACACTCAGTCTTCGCTGCAGCCCATGAACTCAGGACTGGTAGTGTTGGACCTGGCAGAGAAATGGGTAGGTTAATTTTTAAGTACTCAAAGAGGAGCAACTGTCTTCTCTTTTTTTCTTCTGAGAGCTGGACTTTGTTGCTCATATGCAGCCTTATTTAATGATTCAGGTGGAGCTTTTGTGCTTCCGAAGGGGGAACTTTACTTGATGGTGTCAAAAGTAGAGCAAGAAGAGCTTAAGATTACTTGTTCAGTATCTGTGCCATCTGTGAAACTCCCATTGCAAGAAATACTTATTGCCGACCCAGCACAGAGGTAGCCGGTCGAAGAGCCCCCCCTTTTTTACCTAAGGAGCTGCAACAAGCTCAGATTTGCAGAACGATCTTTTCTTGTTCCCTCAGAGTGGGTAGTGCCCAACCCAGCAGCAGCCCCAGCTCCTTTCTGCAGACCTACACCTGACAATTTGGTAGGGAGCACTACAAAAGCAAAGGATTTTACTTAAAGGGTATTTGTCCAACTAGCATGAAGTAGTACTTGTTCATGTTTTTTAAAGCATGTAAGACCCTCCCTGTTACATACAAAATTATGATGGAAATCAGGAAAATGGTTAAGTGGCAATTAATGGAGACCCAGGACAGAAGTAGTAGGGTAAGGAACAAAGAATATGAAGGAAAAGAAGAAGGACATGGACCTGTTGGAGCAGGTCCAGAGCAGGGCCACAAAAATTATCAGAGGACTGGAGCACCTCTCCTGTGAAGACAGTCTGAGAGAGTTGGAGTTGTTCAGCCTGGAGAAGAGAAGGCTCCAGGGAGACCTTATTGTGGCCTTCCAGTATCTGAAGGCGGCCTACAGGAAAGCTGGGGAGGGACTTTTTACAAGGGCATGTAGTGACAGGACAAGGGGTAATGGCTTCAAACTAGAAGAGGGTAGATTTGGATTAGATATCAGGAAGAAAGTTTTCACTATGAGGGTGATGAGGCACTGGAACAGGTTGCCCAGAGAAGTTGTGGATGCCCCATCCCTGGAAACATTCCAGGCCAGGCTGGACGGGGTCTGAGTAATCTGATCTAGATGAAGATGTCCCTGCCTATGGCAGGGCGATTGAACAAGATGGTCTTTAAGGTCCCTTCCAACTCTAGCCGTTCTATGATTCTATGAAAATATAGAGATGGGGGATGGATAAAGGAGGAGAAAGTGGAGGGTGGGGGCATGGGAAACGTTTGGCAAACTGGAAATAGAAATGTGGGATCAGCAAGAGGGACCTGCATGAAGACAGTGAAAGTAGTGAGGGAAGGAGGGAGGGAGCGTGTCCTGGCCTGGAAAAGTGGTGAATGCCTGTACCTTTGACTGAGAATGAGAGTGGTGTTCCCTTCCAGGTGTTATTGAGCATCCTGAGGTGTGCACTGGGGTGAGGGGGCAGGAAGAAGGATGGAAAAAACACTGAATAGAGCTGGGTCAAAACGGGGCTGTAAGGTAAGACATTTCCTGATGATACACGTGTTGATAGAGTTTGTTACAACCATAAAATTACTGAAAATTACTAGAAAAAGATCAAGACTGGAAGGAAGGATCTCAAAAGGGAACATGTAGTATTTTAATTTCTTGGGCAGAATATTTAAATCCTATCTACTTTCAGAGCACAAATTGTTGTAATTTTGCTCTTATCCAGCTCACTTCAGAGATTAGGGGTACTCACTTCAAGGAAAGGGTGAGACAGTTACACCTCAAAAGCTCTGGCCAATGTGGGGGACATGGAGAAAAAGTGAAACTTCAGGTGATAAATGAGCTCAAGGTAAAACACAGCTGAAAAGAAAAGAGGAGAAAGTAATTGAGGATTTGAACAGAAACTAGTGAGGAAAAACAGAGTCAGAGCAGTCTGCAAAGGCTGCAAGAGGCAGCTGAGCTGCCTGAAGGTAATGGCTTACACACAGAGGTCAGGTTAACGCTGACATACAAAGCAGATCTAAATGAGAGGCCACAACTTTATTTTTACAGAAGTATTGCATCTAAGCACACCAAAAGCCTTTTGACTAACTGTCCTTTGCCAATTTATTCTTACCTGTTTCATTCTCTGAGCAAGCTTTTTATTCTTGACAGCTATTGTAGTTCATCAATACAAGATACTCTGAAATATGAAAAATATATTATTAGACATAGGATGTTACTAATAATACTTTTAATGGAGAATCCTTCACGTTTCTGTAAGAGGGCCCGTGTAAGTAAGGCACGTTGTGCCCATGCCTGCTCAACCTTCCAGCACCTTCTAAAACAGCATCTGGCCTCCAGATCTCAGATCCAAATTCTCCAGTCTAAAATTGCACAAACCTGTCTTCTGCACTTTCCTCCTCCTTGAACTCCCAGATTCCTGGCATTCTCAGGGCTAAAGGAGCATATGTACACCTGGATGATATTGTACGTACTGGAACATCCCTAGCTTCATGAATGTCTCCTTCCTGTCTCTCAGAGAAACTTCCCTGCATCTGCTGTCCTGAAACCAAGATGAAGCATCTGTTAAAACCATTACCCAGACCTGGCACATGCACTGTTTTAAAAAGAAAGTTATGGCACAAGCAGTGGAGTGCAAAAGTCGTCACAAACTATGGTCCCTGTGGGGCTCTCGCCATCTGCTTGCTAATTATGTATACCACAGCCTGGCTGTTGCACAGAAAACAAACATTGCTGCTGGCAGCTTTGTCCTGCCATGTAATTACTGCAACCGGCACAGGCAGAATTCCAGGAAAGTTATGCCTTTTTCTGCCCATTCCTGTTGCCACTTTTTGCATGTTGCCACTTTAAAAGATACACCTGCCCTTTCTGCCACCTTCTACTACGTTCTAACCTGCTTGCATCTGCCTTTCCCTGCCTCTGCTAATCTCTCGCTCTGACAGTGAAAGTACATCACATTACCCAAGATGTGCTTCCTACACCGCAAGAAGTTTGCTCATGTTAAGCTAATGTTGACATGGCAGGGGAGTATTTAAAATCTTTTATGAAAGCTTGAGAAAGGGTCACCTTTTTGATAAGGCAGATATATTCACCGCCTTGGCAAATGAAGCTGTTTTTCTTTCTCAGATGAGATCTCGAGAAGTGACAGTTAATTCAGAGCAGTCAGGGCATACTCCTCTGGTGGCCAAGTCCCTAAGAAATACAAGATGTGCACTCATCAGCATCTTCGTTTCTTTCCTCACTGCTTTTCCCTGTGTGTGAGTAGCTCTCCCCTGTGCCCAGCGTTGACAACAGGGGACAGTAGTCCACTGCGTTTGTCTCTTACGGACAGGCTTGAGAAGAAACAACCCGTGAGGATGAGCATTGCCTCCCCCAGGTCTAGGCTGTTTGGCCCCTGTGTTACACTGCCGGCTCGTTGTGCTGTTGCACAGGCAAACAAACGTGCTGAGTTTTCATTAATGCAAATTCAGGTGCTTAGGTGCTATCGCAGTTAGGCAGCAACTGAAAAGAAGTTGAGGATCTAAACTTCTCTGTGCCTCAGGGGGGAGAGAATATCGACATCATTCCTAGATTTATGTGTATTAAGAAAAGCTACCTGGTGTCAGAATAATATTTGGTTTTAAATGATATATGAAGATTATAAACACATCTGTATGAGTTATACACATGACTTTAGACTCTGCTTAATAATTTCTGCAGGTGAAGGAGTGATTTTTTATTCATGGTCCTCCAAAGGTATTATATTATATTTGTCATATCCCAAAGCTTCTACTGGTCCTTTTGTATAGTATGCCCTTATTTATGGACGAATAACCACACCAAATTGTTTAATCATGTCCTCCTGTTAGAGCTCTGGGAAGTTCATTTTGTCCTACAGAGTGGCTGTCAGCACAGCCTGGGCATGTTACTCAGTCTATTCCATCGCACAGCGGAGAGTCTGAGATGCTTCTATTTGCCGTGTTGACCACATTCAATCACCTTGAAAAATTGATTAGAGCTCACCCTTTTTTCCCCCCAGCTGTTTCTTTAGTGAAGACCCTTTCATTACTTTGATACTAGTAAATTAAACTATATCAGGAAATGTTCAGGGATCCGAATTATGATTATCCCTAAGGTAAAATTGTGAAAATTGTCTCTGATGTAAAATCACATCAGAGACAATTTTCACAATTTTACCTTAGGGATAATCATTTATCCCCAGTCCAGCCAATGGTCTACTGAACAGCCCCTAGGCATGGCTGAGGAATTAGCATGAGCTGGGCACCGTTTGTTACGGGCAGTTTAGCTACACCCACCTTGATCGGAACAGGAGATTTCCAATAGTACAGATGAAAGCTATAAAGTCTCAAGTGCATTTAATTTACAGTACAGCAGCAGCTTTCCCTTCCAGAGAATCCAGTGTTCTATACAAGCTTCACCCCATGGCATTGGTGTCACGTACCAATGAAAGGCACTTCTGTGAGTATCTTTTGGATGAGAAGAAGCTCTTTGATCCTTGATGACATTACTGAAAACTAGAAAGAAGAGCTGGGTATCAAAATGATGCAAAATTACACAGTACAAAACACAGTATGGACTTACAACACTTAGATTATGGTAACACTTTTAGTGCATTCAGCAGTGTAATGAAACCATAAGGTTGGAGTGTGTTGCCAGTAGCACATGTTGCCAGTGTGCTACCAAAAACCATCTGCAAAAGTTCCTTCCCATCGAAGGAGATTTCTCCCAAGTGTTTAGTTCTCATTATCACAAATTTCATCATTTCTCATGGGAACTGTGATCATCTCAGAAGGCAAACAATTCTGCTGTCAAATACTATTGATCTGACTAGGGCACAGATTTGTTTTTCTGTCAGCTAAGAAAGGGCTACCTTGTGCATCAGGGATCAACTGCGTCACTGAAGAAATAAGGAATACATTGTTAGGAAAAATAGATTTAGATATTTTCTAATTGGTACTCATAGCAATACGTGAAAGTGTCCCGGTGGTTTAGAGCAATGCACACATGAGCAGGTATCAGCTCATCTGCCAGGCAAGACCTCGTCCCAGACTGCCCATAATTAACTGCCTATGTACCATTATACATCCTACACTAAGCTGCTGGTTAAAAAATCAGCCAGCCGGCTGGGCGCTGATGGGGTCCTGCTTCCACAGCAGAGCAGGGCCGGGAAGCCGGGCAGGAGCACGGGCTGGGGAGGATGGGAAGGGCAGTGGGTAGGTGTTAGCTACCAGTCTGTGGGAGGAGTGGTGAGACGATGGGGGGAGGCACAAATTTCGTGTTCGTTCTGTCAGTTCTTGGACTTGTGCTCCTTCTCACACAGAGCTGGTGCTACAGTACATGGCACTGGTACCCAAGGGAATTCTATGTGAGAGCCGTGAATTAAGGCATGCCCAGGGGGCCAGGGCCCTGTGAAGAAAGTTTTCCTTCTTCTCTTTCTTCCTCACTGCACACCCTTGTAATCTCTTTCAATTCCTATTGGGTTTTTTGCCACTTGCAATTTATGTTTTATTTCATGGTCAAGGTTGTTTAACTCCAGTACAGCTCACAGGTATTGTATCTTCTTATACCTTTTTCTGCAGAATTGAAAACTTGCTCCCTATAGGGTTTTTTTCCCCCAAGTGTAAATGCTGAACTGCATCAGATGTCACTCTTCAGCATTTTCTCACCAAACCAAGCACCTTCACTGCTTTAAGCCTCACATTGTTAAAGCTTGCTCAGTCTCCAGACGTCAGAAATGGACATGATGAACTTGTATAGTGTTATCAATTCCATACATTGACACCAGATCAGTATTTTTTTTTAATTCTCTTTTTATATCTCAGGGGCACACATTATTTTCTGTTGCCAGAGCATTAACCTGAAAGGTCTATTAAGAATCAGTGATGATTTCTTTATGTCTTCTTTTTCTCCTTAGTCACAGCTTTTCACAATTCTCTTATCATGTGTATATCATCTGCACAGTTTATTTCCAAAGCCATTGCCTTATATTTGGCTGCATTAAAATAATTTTATTGGATTTGTAAGTCTGCCACAGTATCTATTATTAATTTTGCCTCAATTTGGATATGAAGACTTCAGTGAAAAATGAGTTTTGTTGTGTCCATGTCATTGCATATATATATATGTACATGCAAATATACACATGCTCACACTCATACCCTTCCCCGTTCCTTTGGCTATTTGGTAACCTCTGCTTAATTGTTTGCAAAGTGTTGATTCTCATTAATATTCATTTAAATACGATGGGTTTCATTCTTGTTATTAGTTACTATTTAATGCTGCATGCCTGATAATTCTCATGTGCCTTTTTCATCTGGATGTTAACATAAAATTAAGAAAGCTGTAGCATCTCTTGTTTGTTCAGTCTGAGAGTTTTCTAAAACATACTTTGTCTAGCAGCAGAATGCTTCAAACTCAACAAGGCATTAAAAATAACAGCTCAAGATTTGTGGAACCTTGACATGACGTCAAATAGCCAAGATGTTTTTATTACTTAGTCATAAGGCTCACTTGAACACTAAATGTCCCAGAGAGTAGTGCTGTGTGACCTCTTAATATCAGTGCTCATGAAGAATGTTTCATTTAACTTCTTCAGATCATTTACTTTCCTGATTTGTGACAGACTAATAATGGAAATTTGGAGATGAATTCAGAAGCATACTCATTTGCTTGAGTGAATATGAACTTGGATGAAAACAGTTCAAGAGTATCTCATTAGATTTAAAATGTGTTTTTCAATTAACAAAATGTGTTTATAATGTAGGATGTGTCTAGTGAACAATCCATCTAATGAGCCGGTGGCCATCTTGAGAGAGTCTTTTATTACTTGATTTACTGAATAGAAGTCTAATTTTTCACTGGCTGTTTGTTTCCCTTTCCTCTTTCTCCAAACTGTTTGACAATTCCGCATTTGAAACCATTTCTTACTGTGTTAATATCTACCATTGCCTTTATCTTTTAATTAAACAAAAAATAATTGAATATGAAATAATAAATTTGTGAGGTCAATGCCACACTTGGGAAAATGCAACCTACCAGGCAATTCACTAAAGCAGACTAGCAGAAAACATTTAAGAGTCTTCTCAGTCACGATTTTCTGCTCCTCTTCTTTTATAAGTGTCCATGTCCTTTTTTTTGAGCACTTTGACTACACCACCTCTTTTCCTTCTTTCAAATGATGGGTGCAAAATGAAAACATGTTGCCACTGCTTGGATTTTCACAGTAACTTGGTGTTGGGAGGCAGGAGGTGAAAGGTATTAGTCCAGTTCCTATTGCTACCAAGGAGCTTCTGATGTGAGAGGTCCATGTGTCACGATTCCCACCATGGAAATATTCACACAATATTTCACTCATTGCAAAGCACTACAAAAGGAGGACGGGAACATCTGCCATCTGTGGACACTTTTGAGTATGGCAATGAATCACTCGGTACTGTCACCTCCCAATTTTTATTCTGGAATCTTAAATCCTCTTGTGGATTTGTCACTAACCATGTCGAAAGCCTCATGCACAGCAGGCAGAATACTAAAATTGGTCTGTCCTAATTGTATCATGTGGTCATTCTTTTTATTTTCCTAAATAAATTCCTGTTTTCTGCTAAGTTACAAAAGATCATGCTTGTTATCTTGTTAGTATTTGATGAGCTTTATAGCTACGTGACATATGATGTATCTACCTACCATCCTTAAATCCAAGACATAAACTTCATTATATGATACCGCCGTGGTCTCTGCAAGAAGGCCGTGCATCGTAAGAAGGCAGGCATCTCACCATGAAGCTTGCCATTAAAATGATCTGTCTGAAAGATATTGAGTTTGATCTGAAATCAGTGCTTTATCAAGATGAAAGATTTATTTTCTGTCTCATTTTAAAAATAAAAGTGTTTGTGATTCAAGCCACTGAATTTCAGACCTTGTATAGACCTTAAATTGTTCATCTGTTCAACATTCTTCCACATAAATCATAATTTGCTCTTTAGTTAAGGCAGAGTTTTCAAACAGTGATATACAGGGTTGGCATGAAGTCAGACACAAGAAATTGAGTGGACTGTCCTCTGCAGCTAAATTTACCTTTACAGAGTCTTGTTCTGCATTTATTACAAAGTATAATAAACCACAGCACATTTAAAAAAATTCTTAGGAAAATTTCCTGTAACTTGAGTTTTAAATATTGTCTGCTTGCATGAGATATCAGTTTGGGTTTAAATCAATATTTTAACAAGACAATGTCATGGTCTATAGATTTATTCAGTTAACTTTCATTGAATTTCAGTAATCCCAGTTATTTACATGTTATATTCCACCTGTTTCTGAGAAAAATAATTTATCTGAAAACATAATTTCAGCATCATACACTAAAAGTAGTATGTAATGGCCAAATCCTGTTGATCTCACTCAAAGCAAACAATTAGCCTAAGGAAAGATAAGAATATATGATACATTCCACCAGCCTGGGACAACTTTTCTTCTTCAGGGTGAGACCATAACTAATCTGCAAAGGCAGAAACATTATTTTAGGGAACAAACATGACATTTGGAAAACCAGTCATCTAGTCATCCAGATGGATAAATAGTTTTTTCAGCCACAGACCACCAAACTCTTCCAGATCAGCAAGCTGCTTGTTCTTTCTTCAAGCCTACTTATTGCAGGAGTAAAGGTCCAAAGCTCTTCTCTTCCTTCCTCGCTTACAGTACTTACTGCTAACCTGGCCAGTTATTTACTGCCCTACTTCAGTTCATTTCCTGATCTTTTTAGCTATTTATTAATCATGTGAAAACAATTTAAACACAGAGCCTGAGGAAAATTAAACAACTTCCCCTCCCCCCATCTGTTATTCACTGGCTTGTAAAAAGACTGAAATAATATCGGAACTCTTTAGTTACTATAGAACTATTTGTCCATATATGTACATATATTTTTTCACTTATTATTTATCCTTTAATTTAAGACAGCTACGTATACCAGTTAAGTTGAGCTTCAAGTCATACACGATAGAAATTAGTCCTAAGAGCCATTTAGCTTTGTATTTTGCATTTGACTAAAAGCAACAATTATTGCTGAGAGAAGCTTGTAAAAGAACAATAAAAATTCCAGCCATAGTCTGTTTGTGATTGAGGGAGTTCCTGATGCAAATCTTGTCTCTCATCGGCCTTGATATATTTTTATTCCACAAAATTGTCAAAATATTTCTACGAACTCATATAAACTTATTTTACCGCAGCTTCTTGACATAGGCTCTTCTGCAGTCTAACAATTCTGTTGTCTAAATAATTGCCTTCTTTCGTTTGTTTTCAACATGCCACCCACTTGACCCTTAGTTCTGTACCGGAATAGACAGTGAATGATCGTTACCTATTCACCCTCTTCATCCCATTTCTGGCTTCAGAGACCTCTGTAAGGTCTTCTCTGCCTAAAGAGAATAATAACAAAAAGTGTTTCTAGTAAAATGGAATTAATTTTAGAAAAAAAATGAGTGCTTGAAGCAACTAGGTGGTATCAATGCAACCCAGCTAAACTGACCTTGCTTTGTAAACTACTTTTCTTTCACCTTTTCATGCATTTTTTGACTTGGTGACATTTTGCTGAATTAACTAGAATAAGACTAATTGCTGTTTTTTGTATGATGTTAAGCCGGAAGTTCAGCAAAATTGCTTCTGTTGGAGTATTGTACGACTATATGCGCTTTTTACATCTCCCTTCACAAAAAAGTGTTCTTGGAATTTTAATAGCTAGAAGAGATCAGAGACTAATTTCTCTATTATAGGTTAGACTTCCATATTAACAGAGTGTCCTTCACACCACGCTAGAGCTCAGGATTGCACTGAATATTGCAAAACAGTGTAATCTGCTATCAAAAATAGCTCCTGCAGCTGCACAAATCTATCTTGGAGGTCTCTCATTCTAATCCAATGCTTGTAAGAACTGATGATGCCTCAGAGAGCCTGGTAGGGCTGCAGGCTCTTACAGTGCAAATGTAAGAGTTGTTCTGAGGTTACAGAAATGTGTCTGTTCCCTGTATCAAGCATTAGTTGCAATTGCATACTATTTTAAGTATGGGTTATTTTTTCTGAATGCCATAGTAGGCCTGCAGAAATTCGTATGTGTGAACAATCCGAAAATCTATTGCTTTGGAGTATTTCCTTGAACAGAATTTATCTTTTTTATCAACAGCCTAAAGATTTACTTCATAGGTCTTTAACTTTTAAGAACACAGATACAGTACTGTTCTTCATGTGCAGATTCAAATCTTGGGAATATAACAAATTAAATGAGTCAATTTAAAACTTACTATTGATATGGTTAACTTTTAAGGTTCACTGCTGCTTTTGTTAAGAGTGGTGTTTAGCATCAGGACTGTTTTATACTTGTCTGGTACTCCATGTTTAGGCAGTCATTGATCCGTGCAGTTTCGCTGCTGGGGAGAAAGGTCTGACACCCTTTCTGCAGAAAGAAGAGCTGAAGTCAGGAAGCTAACAGAAAATCCTGAACAAAGAGGATACATTCAGCAAGACATTCATTCAAATTATCTACACTGGCATGTAGGCAATAAATGAATCTGGGATTCAAAAAATTAAGGTTGTTCTCGAGGCACTAAACTTTGCCTTCTTAATTCTCTTTCAGCAGCTTTCAATAACAGGGTTCTGGAAGGGAATCAGTGCTGTGTAATTAAGACTTCCCCCACCTTCTAACTGAAACTGTGTTTGAGGCTCAGTGGGGAGTTAAACATAATCTTAAATTAAAATCAGGAAAACACGAAATAGATGCTACCATTCAAATTTTTCATCACAGATTAATTTACCGCAAGTAACTATTTAAAGTCCACTATTGACAAATACTTCAACTGCAACCAATGAGCAACAGTTGAGATCCTTGTTTAAACAAATCTTGATGTAAGTTCTTTTTTGAACTAAATAGGGAAGCTTTGATTTTTTCCTGTGAAATTCCAAAGAAAATCAGATCTATTTTTCACTTTAAGAAAGCCCCTTGACTCTCAGAAATGAAACCCGTGATACTTGCAAAGTATTTGAAAGGATATAAGTGAAAGCTCCTTATTCTGTTAGGTGTTTGGAATGGATTTGCTTTTCTCAACTCTTTGCTGTGCCATGGAAGAAGTCAGTCTTTTTTATGGTTTGGTTGTTTGTTTTTTTTTTTATGTAAGGAAGCCACCTTAAAAGCTTTGCAATTTGGAATGGGCTTAAAGAGGTACTGCAAGTTTGACTTCTTGTCTGCAATCTCAAAGCCCCCAGCTAAGAAGCATAAACCGACTTTTCTAGTAGAGGTCTGTTTCCCTTTACTCTCTGCTTACTCATCACCAGTGTCCACTCACCTTTGGAGGGAACAGGGTGCGGATGATATTCCTGAACTGAAGTTTGCTATAACAACAACCTTGAGTTTTCCTCCAGTCAGTTCACATGCTCTTAGGGTTTTTTCATTGCCATATACCGCAGCCACCAGCTCCAGGATGCTCCCTCCTACCCAACCCCTACTTTACTTATCACCCATGGCAGCGATCAAAATACTGATCTTTGGCTCCACCTTGTGATCTCCCTGTCCAGACTAGCAAAGATTAAATGAGGGAATCCTCAATCCTGATTCCAGCTCTGATTTTGATCTCTCTGCCTAAATTGGAAATGGAAAAAAACAGCTAGTTAGATTCTTTAGGTGAAAATAGAAAGTCATTGTCTTTAGAAGAAGCAATGGGGTCGAAAAAACATAACTAAATTAAAATAGGTAGGCTCAGAAATGTGAAATAAATTATCCAAGAGAACAAAACAAAATAAAAAATGCTGCAAGGAAGTTGGTGGGCAATTTGGGGGTCATCAACTGAGTTTACGAAGGTCGTTTTGGTAAAGCACCTAGAACACATAAAATAGGACACAAAGTTACCTTCTTTGTCAAATACATGAACAAAGAAAACTAGTGAAAAGTATACCCAGAATTTACTTTACTGCATAACATCATAAATTTTTATTTTTTTTTTAGTCTGAACATTTGTCCTTTGCATTTCCATGAAAACAACTCTGATATCAGAGCTGACTACACAGGTAGCTCTTGGTTCCTAGCAGGACAAAAATAAACAAACCGAGCATTAACGTCAGTTTCTGCTTTGTGCGAACATACCGTGCCCAAAAAGATTTTGAAATCATTTGCACTTTTAAAGCTTGAGTGAGTACCGGCGCATAAAGCTGATAGCACAAGCCAGGCCCCTGGAAAGTACTTCACTTCCAGATTTCAGAACAGTAACTGCCATCGATAAAGTCCAGAACTGTGGAAAATAATCTCCTCAACAGACAAAAGGTCAGACTATAAAGCTTTTGCTTGCCATGTTCCAGAAGAAATTCATCATATTAACTCATGAAATGTGAAAAAAGGGGTGTTTTCACACTGCATTTCTATGGGCAGTATTGCTTCCCTGAATTTTTAGAGTTGATTTATTAGTTATTAATTTTCTTATGTTGGTGGAATATATAGAACTAAAAATATTCGTAATCTTTCAATTTCCAATCAATGTAGCACGTGCGAAAAATGTTACCTCTTGGGTAGTTTATATCTTTGTATCGCTGTAATAACTACCAGAAAACCAGTGCACTGAAATGGAGAATGCAGCTCCCATTTGCCGTGGGAGCATATTCATCGTGCAGCTTTGGTGGCACAGTTATGCACGGAGAGAAGTAGAGAGGGGTCTGATCGATGTTATTATTAGTTTGGCCACTTTCACTATCTTTTGTGCAATGATTAATGTTAATGCACAGAGAAGTTTCAAAACAAATGGTAATATATCGCTGAATTTTTAATATGTAGGCTAAGTGTTGCTAATATTGTCAGAACATACTATCTTATAAAATAATGAGATGTATTTCCTTGTGCTAGAAGTTTCTCAAAATGGAAAAAAAAGTAAGACGGAAGGAAGGAAAAAAAAGAAAGTGAATTACAGTTATTTCTGAAAATTAATATTTTGAACTTCAAAAACATAATCAAACGTGGCTACAAATCTAATTTAAAAGTAAAATTTACCATATGTGGGAAATTATTTACAGTGTGGCTTATAATTAGAAGATGAAGGTATGTATTTTGTCAACAATTATCTCTTCTTTCTTTTAGATGAAAGTGTTCATTATTTTGGGAATTTCAGCAGCTATAGCCTTCACAGCGGTTTTCTTTTCTTTCCTTCAGATAGGCAAAGATATCCTCTTTGGTAAGTAACAGAAAAACTACAAGTTATTTTCTTTTTTCGATGATTACTGTTAAGCTGAAAATACACTGGCACCACAGACAATTTAGCAACGGCAGTTTAGCTTAATCTCTTTTTATGTGCAGAATACACTATCTGACTTCTGCGAGAATTATTCCATGGGTGTTTTCTTTTAAAACGCAGCTTCATAAATTCACAAAGGAAAACTTTGTATGTGTAATGTGTGTCAATTATGTATTCTTTGACTAGGAGTGATTTTACTGTCTTAGTGACATTCATATGTCAGATGACATGTTTACAAGCACGGTTGCTAAATTTCTTTCCCAGGCTGCCAGTCACTACGTTTAGTCATCCTGGGCTGGAGTCAGTTGCCACAGGATGTCCCACCTGGCACCCTGCTGCTGGCCCACAAGGGTCTCCTGTGGGTCCATTCACTGCCAGCACCCTGCGGATGCCAGGGAAACTTTAGACCCCCTCAGATTGCAGTAGTGTCTACGTTCAAACAATATAATCTTGCCATTTTAAACATCAGAGCTATTTCATTTGCATCTGTTCAATCTGAATCAGTTAGATCTCACAGACTAGAAATGTAGCAGATAGTAGATTGAATTTTAAGACACTTCTGCAGAGAGTGATTTTTACATTAAAGTAGGGCAGAGGTGATGAAGAAACAGGATTTCAATCTTTGCATTCTCTTAATTATATAGCTGTAGATTTGATTTGGAAGGGAAAGTCCTTAGCAAAATTTTCACTCGAAGTTAGTGTAGAATCACAAACAAAATAAAATAATATAAAAAATAAAGTAAACAAAAATCTGAACAACCCCCCAAGCCATTACTTCAGATGGGAAATCTTTTTTGGACCATCACTCAGAATAAGGGGATGAGTTTCATTTTCCTGTGGCGGCGAGAAAGAGACTTCACTGAGAGGTTCAAATTAATGATTTATTTGGACTTCACTCACAGGTCCGATACGTCACTACTGCAAGCTTTTATGGATACAATGGAAGAGTGCACTATTGCAACTAAAGAAAAAAAACCAAAACAGTTCACAGGATACACTATTACCACGTAACAACTGATCCCAAAAAGTAACAACACAAACCACCAGTGCGCTAGATATGAATACGTGCTAGATATGATTAAACAAGTGTACAAATCATGATCTTAGAGCATGCTAGACATCATACGTACATTATTAAATCACTCACCCTCTCTCTCAGGTAAGGCCACTCAATCCTGGGAAGTTACCTTGCACAGCGTCCTGGACAAGGGGGGGCAGAATCTCCTACAGGCCAGGTGTATCTTTGGAAGACTCCCCGTTTTGCTCCCCAAAACTTTGGACTTAAAATATCCTGTTTCAATGACTGGTCAGGATTGTGCCTGAATGGATTGCACTATCGGGGATGGATATCTGTGGTGGTTTGATGGCCCCTTAGGTAGCAATGTTTATTTTGTGATGTCTGGTCTCACACTCACTGAATAGTGGTGGGACTTGACTCAGGGCATTTTGTTTGTTAAAGGCACTATTCGGGTTTCAGTTATGGTTTCAGTTCTTATTGTAATGCAGGGTTGAGACCACCCCGGGCTGAGCCATCTCCACATTTCCCCCCAAGTTATCTCTGCATAGATAGGGATCGATAAGCATCTGCCAAGGCGAGATGGAGCTGAGTCAAATAACAGCTCCCTGCATCTCACCTTCTGTGCTCTGCAACCGGTTTGGCCAGGTGATCCCATCCATTTCCATAATGGATCCTATACTTGGAGCTTCAATATTAATTGTTTGGAAAAACATGGTCTAAAATGAGGTTATATTATATGCTAGTTAGTGTAAAACAAATTCTATGTGGACTGTAAATAAATGGAACAGATAGACTGTATACAATTCTTTTTTAAGGTAAGTGTCCTTTGGTCTGATGGGAACAATACAAAATAATGTTTATTACTGCAAGGACCACATTTTTTTAAAACACTACATGGGTACTAAAATCATAATTCTCAGTAGAAAAGGAAAAGAGAGAATGGAATTCAGGTATCGGAGGGGGATATTCTCTTCTAGATCAGAGTCTGAATCAATACCACATGATGAGCAATACTTTGAGCATAATATATTTCTCAGAGGCAGACTCCCTAAAAGTAATTAAAAATCATGCAATATTAAATTCTAATAGAATTAGCTCTTGTATGGACTATAAAAATCCTTAAACGCTTTTTAAAATAGACTCCAAAAATTTTTCAGATGAAACAGAAATCTGAATGATAACATTAAATGAATCATAGAGTAGTTTATCATATATAGGTGAAAAAGAGAAATAACTACTGCTGTACTTAAAGGCTGAGAAGATCTTTAATCAAGTAAAGTAGAGTTTTGCCTAGGAAAGATTACTCCTCATTTTAGATGTTATCTTCCCTTTAGCTGAGCACCCTATTCAAAAACAGATCACAGAAATAGTACAACACGGACTACAGTTAAAATATGTCACCTAAAATTGCAGTGTACATAAATGATAAGTAATTGCACATAAATGATTGTTAGCAAACTATTATTATTCATAATTCATTTTCTAAGAAAAAAATGGGTAATCTCACAAAATATAGATTGGGAATTAAACCACTGAATTTTTAATATAACCAATTCATTTAATATAAGGCTAGATCTATACAAAAGAGGAATAATCTGTGTTCTGTGATAGCACTATGCAAAAGAGCAGAGCTGAAGTATTATCAGGTTCACATGTCTTTCCATCAAACATAGGTGGCGAGATCAGAATAGGGGTTTCATGCATTGGTCAGATCCCAGAAGGTCTTAAAGGTTGCTAACGATGCCTGAATACAGACTTGAATTCTTCATGTGGCTCAGGCCGGCTCATACTACCTGTGAGGGAGGCTGGGATTTCTCCTATCAATCCAAGGACAGTTTAATGCAAAATAAACGTGAAGCCTAAGGAGCATAATCGCATACCCAGAACACAACATGTTTCCGATGCACCTCTTAGGTTTGGCACTACATAACATGCACACCTGGATTTTTACTGGAAGAAACACAAGGAAAGTCTAACTCTTCAAGCTTTATAAATCAGGGAAGAATTGATTTACTACCTCTACCTTATCTTTGAGAAAAGCCAGAAGCCACGTTAGTTTCAGGAACACTAAAACATGGAGATCCTTTTAATGAGGAAAAATTACGTATACCTTAATATTACAAACCTGTATATTTTTAAAATGTAAATACTTGAGTAAATGTGCCATTGAATAACACATTCATCTTTCTTCCATATTATTTTTTTCCCGGTCGAGAAGAAACTGAAGATAACTGCATTACGCAGGCTATCCAGAAGGGCTCTAATCTGGTGGATTATGCTGCACATTATACACTGAAAAGGTAAAAAAAAAAAAATAGTGAAGGATCTATTCATCAAAAACCTTTCAAAGGAGACGACTATGAGATCAACTGGTTTCTTTGAGAAAACATATAATGGTCATATTTATGATTATCTGAACCAAGATAACCTTGTGTATTATGACTGCATGAGTTACTCTCTTAAAATGTCAGAAAAATAAGAACTATGAAAATAAATAGGAATGTTTTTCTGGTCTAAGTAACACACCACATTCCATTAACATGTGGCTCAAAAAATTGTGATTTTATGGACATTACATATTTTTGAACTGTATGTTTTTTCCAGTGCAAAGTAAGATGGGAACAACTCCAATGGCATCGACATTAAACCCTGTTGCATTAAAAGGGACTGTTGATGTGGGTTTCACATTTCCCCTTCCTTGTAAAACAGATGTAATGAAAGGATAAGGGAAAGGAAGTAAAAGTTTTATCTTGAACCGTGGGTCATGAACAACCTGGGGAAAGCCCCTTTGTGCTTGAGTTATGCTATGAGAGTGATCCCTTTCTAGAAGTGATGAAACTGCCTCAGGATGACTAGCCATGAGTCTAAACATTTCAGACATTTTCTGTGTAACTCTGACTATACAAAATTAATTTCTCTCCAGTGTTTGGAGCACATCACCTAAGTTTTACAGGGTGCAATCACCACCTTTTTGCTTAAACTTCCCCAAAGGACTTGTCTCTGTGTTTTGAAAACAAGTCACCATTTGCAGAGCTCTGGTAGAGACGACTGTATGGATAGAACCTGTCAAGAACTGTGTCTGCTCGGTTCATAGAGACTGACATCACTTTCATTTTGTAGTTTTAGGGGTAGTTTTTGTAGTGGTACTAGTTTGGTGACAATCCTGAGGCAAGCAAATTTAAAAATGTAGATCTCAACTTGTCAGTGGCTCAGCTGCCTCATGTACCAGATGAAGATACTGACGTTTAACTCTCTCATAGGATATTGTGGCAATTATTTGGTCAATATTTACCCAATGTCTTAAAGATGACAAATGCTGAAAGGTAAATGTTTAATGATTGTTTGAACTCTGCTAGGAATAAAACTGAGACCACTTGCTTACCCCAGATAAATCACTGGACTGCTAAGCTTTCTTCAGAATATTGTGTATGTTGGCTATAGAGGGTCTAAAGAGCAGTGTTATTCAAAAGTCCTGTTATTAGATTCCCTTTAAAAGCCTTTATAAGAAGAGCAGTCACAGCATGGCTGGGGTTGAAAGGGACCTCTGGAGGTCACCTGGTCATTTCTCTTCTTCGGGTCCCCTCTCATCCCTTCCTCTACCCTCCCTTCTCTTCACTCTCCTTTCTTCCCTTTCCTCTTTTTGTGCATCTTTTAACAGTAGCAGTTGAAAACTGAATCAATGATTTAAAGCTGTGAAGTGTTTTATTTAATAGACAATGTTGTTAACCATTGGATCTTTCTTAGGCAGAACATTGCTAGTAACTGCACTCAGAATTGGTCACGTCTTCTGCTTAAGTTTGGGGTTAACCCTGTAGGCAGCCAAAGGCTTTCAGCAGAGCATCGAAAGATGTGCATTAGTATCACCACTGAGGCACATGTTTGCCTGTTTTGGGGAATCAGAGCCACAAGTGTCTGACACCTGCATTAGGAGTCTGAGTCTCATAAGACTATCACTTGCTTTTATGTTAACTGGTGTAAAAGACTCGGTCTTTCATTTTACAAATGATCATTACCAGAAGTGAAAATTGTATTTCTATTGTGTGCTTTTCTATAATTCAATTCATTGTGGCCCAATTAAGTGGGTCAGTGTGAATCATAAATATCATTAAGAGACTTCCTCCTGTTTTATTATAGGCTTCTAAATGGACTCTACACCTGCCTGTTAGATATTAGCCCTTGCAAGTACAGAGAACCGAGAACTGAACTATTGTCTAGTCTGATCATTATATTGAGGAGTGAATGTGTTTGAATCCTTAATTAAATACTTTTGCATTTTCATGTCAGTTTAAAGAGGCTTCTTTCCTTTGTAACTTGCAGAATACTGTATATTTGAATTAAAGCTTTAGTCAGTGCAGAGGTTAAAAACAAGAAAGGAATGCATGTGACTACAGATTTGAGTTTCTGCAAGTTACGGAGGTCACCATGCTGTGAAAACTTACTTTGTCTTACAAGTGATTGAAGGAAACTACAGTCCAATAGTCTCAGAGCTCTCCTTGAGACTGAAAAGCCAGTTCTGAGATGAAAAGGCAGCTCCTTTTTCAGGTTAGAATGGCAAAACTCTTATTTGTTTGTTTTGATTGTTCCATGTTAATTTTGATTGTTCCATTGTTAATTTGTTTGATTGTTCCATGTACAATCGTCCAACCTGATGTTTGCTGAATTCATGATCTAGGTGTCCGAACTGCAAACTGTGTCAAAATAACTGCATTTCCCCCGAGACTTCAGTTGGGCCTTGAATTGTGATGAAAATGGACAATGACGTTTCTTCACCTCAGCTGTTTAATATCATCACTTAAAATCTTGAATTGTCGTTTGTGTTTTAAGCCAGCAATGTGACCCACAATGCACTAAACATATTGGCTGAAATGGTTTTATTATTCTAGTTTTTAAAACATGTCAGGATTTTCTAGGAAAATGACACTTCTTCAAAATTACTTACCAGTTTTAAGGTCACTTGAGTCCCAGTACGGTCCTCCTAGTTTGCTGTGCTGTTCGTGATCGTCTCCCCTTGTCAAGTGCTTCTCATGACTGTTTGCTAGTACCTGCCTGCTATTCCAATTAGCTTATGGCTTTGTTAGTCTTTAGGAGTAGGTGTTCTTGTTTGCCATTAAAATATAAACATTCATAATAGTATTGACATAGCATAGATGGAGCACAGTGGCATCATCATTAAAATGTACTATTTGTATTACAGTGGCAACGCCAATGGGAATCTAGGCAGCTTGGGTAGGGCTCTCAGAGCCATGTGTCACCTGTGAGGTTATGGCATTTACCCAGTGGTATGTGCAAAAACATTGCTAATTTACTACCAGGTGCGTTATAACATACATTTTGAAAGCGGTAGTTGGCTTGCAAGAGGAAACTCTACTTCCAATAAGTCTCGTTATAATAACAAGCAGTACAAATTATGAAACTTGTACTAGCTTTAACTAGTGAGTCACAGCACTGCTGGGAAGGCTTCTGATTCTGACTGCACATTCCTTTTTTTTATTCTGCTGAGTCTGTGTTTTTTTTCTGGGGTTTAAGTTGTAGAAGAAACTAAAGATAACTCCAGAATGGGCAAGCTGTGCAAAGTGATAGTCTCTCAGGCCCGTGTTGCACACAGCTGCTGATCATATATTTCTCCTCTTAGAACTTGGAAACTAACTCAAAAGGACTGCTGAACGACTTATGTATAAGACAGATGCGAATTGTGGTGGCATGTCAGGTGGGGCTTCCTCCCTTGTGCTAGATATTTGGTTTGAGTGAGTTTTAGATAAGACACATTTTTAGACTCCTTTTCGGACTTATCCTAATGTAGTGAAGGTAAGTACAATTCTAATGCAAACACAAGAGGTTTTCTCAGCCTAATTAAAGAAAGAAATGATTGAAATAACTTAGTGTATTTTAACATATATTTTAGCTGAATGCACACTGTTCTTAGCGGATTAAAAAGTATAGATGACAACCCTAAAAAAATCAAACCTTAACAGCAGATTAAAGATATTTCTTATCATCTTCATTTTGGTAAAATTATTTTTATTTACTGTGTCTACATTTGAACTAGTTCATGTTATTAAAGAATCTAAATTGTAAACCTCCCAATTTAAGATTATTCTATTGGCCCCTATCTATGCCAACTCAAAAGGACCATCTACAGAAGGGACCATCTATGGAATCATCCGTTTGCATAGGGAAGTGGAAAATAATTTTCAGTGCTCCATATAAGAGGTTATAGTTGCAGAAATGCACTGAGCATGATGAGTTAGTCAGTGCCACTCTGGTCTTTAAGCAGACTGGCCATGTACGTACACATTAGAGGAAAGAAGAAATTATATTCTTTTATCACTTTATGTTCTGCACCATGACACTTTTGTGAGATACCTCTTGAACGTGAATTCTGGTTAGCAATCTCTAAACAAGGTATTCTATAAATATATTAATTTAAGGCTGAAAGAAATCTCAGAGACACAAAATATCTGAGGCTGAAAGAGAAACCGTGACTCATACTCTGGAGAATTTATTTTATTTGGGTTTTTAAATATATATATTTTTTTTAGTTGTGATCTGTAATGAGACTCCGTAACTAAGAGTCTGGAAAACATAAAGAACCCTCTGTCCAAACACCATGGTCTGCACTAGGACTTACTTACATTATTAAACAAGTATGAGGACACTTCATATCTGATCTCATCTTCCTAATAATGCTATTATCACAGGTCATTCTAGTAGCTTTACGGGGCTATTTCTGCAAAGTATCAAGATAACTTGTAACTTACACAGTGAGAAAACCAGCATCTTCTTCCACAATCAGCGCTCAGCTTCAGGAGTGGGGGTAAGAGCGAGAAGGGACTAGCATACGTATGCTGAATAAGGAGAGGGATGGGACAGGATGGGGCACGGCATGACACACAGGAAATGTGGCAAACTAAAAACTGCTGTAAAAATCTTACAACATCTGTGAGATTAGACAAAAAATAGAAGAGAAATATCTCAAAATGGAACTTACCTCGCCATTAAGGGTGATGGGATTTTATTTTGGAGGTTTTTTTTGTTTTGGTTTTTTTTTGGGGGAGGACACGTATTTTTGATTCTTAGCTCCTAGCTAATGTTGTTATTTGACTCATTTGTACAAACATGTTTCCCTCTTCATATCAATTTTTTAAATGATATGTGACTGATACTATCCTCATGTGGATATTAAATATTAAACCTAATATTTGGCATTTAGTTATATCCCCTTTCTTTTCTTTTTAACTGGGACACAGTTCAGGAATTTTACTTCTCCACATTCTCAAATTCCTAATTGCCTATGGAAAACCTAAGAAACACGGTGCTGAGGAGCAAGATAGCTCTTTTTCACAGTTGCAAGTGTTCTCGAGCTATGCTCCTGAAAGGAAAGGAAGAGTTTCTATATAAAGAATAAAAGAGCAGGCTAAGGCTCCTTTGGATCAATTAAGGACATATTTAGCAACTAGAAAAATGGTTGGAGTTGTATTTTCTCACTTAATGCTTTTTGTGTAAATGTGTTTCTAATTTTGTAAACAGAAATTTAACTCTTTGCTTTGCAGAATCAAAACTGCCGTTTCCGTTTTAAACTTCTCTCGTGCTTTAAACAAACCTAAGTGAATATGACAGCACAACGTTTTCATGAAAATTGCATGTCCAATTAAATCTGTGCTGCAGAGAAGCCCTCAGGGATGTCTGCAACCTATGACCATGTCTGGAAATGGAATAGACTGGAGTGTTTTTTCCTAAGCTGTAGGAGTCAGTTTAGGACTTGGGAGTTCCAGCTGAAAAGGAACTTCTCCCTGATGCATTTTTCTCAAGGCTCCTCTGCCAATAAAAGGACAGTGGTAAGCCGGCCCATGCTGAGTAAAAAATAAATCTCGCAATGAATCACAGAACAGTTGAGAGAGATCTGGAGACCATCTAGGCCAGTGCTGTGCTCAGAGCAGGCTGCTCGGCACACTGCCCATTTGGGCTTTGAATACATCCAAAGATGGAGACTCCACAACCTTTCTGGGTAGCCTGTTGCAGTATCTAACTACCCTCGCAGTAAAAAGGATTTCCCTTATGTTTAAGCGTTTATGTTACAGAACTTATCTCATCAAGCTCCTTAAAGTTAGAGGTAAGGCCAGGCTGTAAACTAACATCTATAGCCATATAACTGTCTAATGAAGCCCTACTAAACTAATTGCTCAAATTCCCTACACAACTATTCAGTGCAAGGCAGGTGCTTGGACAGTCTTTGGGAGGAGACGTGTCTCTATCATCAACTGCAGATGGCATCTAGATGGCTGTGGGCCAGTTGCTTGACTCCTAGGTTCTAAGGTATTTGTGAATCCACCTGCAATGATTGAGATGAGCTTTGATATTAAATGTTACATAAAAGCAAAGCCTACTCATTTAGATGTCTCTATAGTGGGAGTCCTATATTGTGACTATCCCGCACAAGGTCTTCCCAGCCACTTCGTGCTGCAGGCTCTGCCCATCCCAACAGTCTCTGTCATCCTGAAGGCTTCTCACAAGCTTAACCCTGTTATGTGTGTCCTATGGGATGGCACTTTCCCTTTCTTTCCGGAATTTTCCTGGCAGAACAAGGTCAGAAAGTAGTCTTCCTTTCTGCTTTCCCAGTATACCCTTCAATCAAAATATATCTCAAACTTGGAACATATCCAACATAGACAAATACAGCTATGAATAAGTTCTAAAAAGTTATATGTTAAAATAAAGAAAACCTTTTGTATTTTATCTCAATTATAGAAATATCCAAGGAAGACGAATAGCAACTCCTACCTTGCTGCTGGCTTTCTCGAAATTTCCTGAACAAGAGAGTCAAGATATTTCCCAAGCAGCTGAACGAATGGAAATGTCAATTCAAGTGCTGAACCAAAACGTTTGCCAGAAGCGCAAACGTTCACTGCATCCAACTGGTAAATATAGTATATTGACATTGGCAAAACCCCCTGTTGATTTCTTGAATGTTGTCTTTTAGATTAAAGTTGGGTTAGCTTCACTTTTATTTTACCTTTGGCAGGAGTATATATCTTGTCTGCACACTGGGGCCAGGATGCCCTCTCTTTTGTTCTTAAAAGCACTTTGCAGAGTCACTGTTTTACATTTTTCTTTGCTGGAGTGTGGGCTGTGCTCCTATAGTTGAGGAGAGCAGCACTATGCTGTTGGCACCCTGCAAACTCATATCTGGATATTTGTATTGCCTATAAATCAGCTTGCATATCCACAGTGTGGCAAGCTTCTTGTTTACAGTGAAATATCTACCTTCCCCAGCACTTTGGGTTTAGTGCTTCTGGGGCCTAGAGTCTACAGACAAAATAATACAATTTCTATCACTCTGTGGTACTGACATTTTGAAATACACTTCCTCTGGACATTGATGGCCTTATTAATATCCCTTTCTTAAGAAAATACTTTCTTATTTCCAAGACTAATTTTATAATGCATTGCTGTTACATGTTTATTTCCACTTTGTTTCTATTTTAACTGTTTTTTTATGTTAGATGTAGGAAAAAAGAGAGATAGTCCAGAAAGCTCAATGATGTATAATTGTCTATGTAAAGTAAAATTCTCATTGCTGTTAATTCAAGATGAATTTCAAGAAAGCCGGTCTCTGGAAGACTCAAAAATTCAGAAACGTTGACTTCTTTCCCCCTATAATTTAATTCAAATAGCATGAACTGGCGAATTACAAGTTGCATTTGCTGTCTTAGTTTTATGACATGACAATGCTTTTCCAAGATACGGAAGCGTTAGAGTGCTGTAGACAAACGTAAAGACTGGGTTACGTAGCCAGTCTAATGGCCCATTTTCCCTCTGTTCTCACCTTTACAGGTTCTAGCTGCTCAGCAGAACATTTTTTGAGCTGATTTAGCTCTTGAATCTTTTTTTGTTTTTTTTTCTGAATTACTTTTCTGGCTTAATTTATGGACTAAAGGAGCTTAGTTCATGGTTGGATGGGCAGAATGGATAGGTGGCGGGAGTGGGTGACCTGCAGTAGCCAGCGGGGAGACAGGGGCAAGAGTTAGTTGACCTGCCTCTGCCATTTCCATTCAGCATGTGATCATTACAGTCAGCTTGAATGGCAAGAGTTCTCTGAGTTCAGGAAGGATGTTGCTCCTCTTTCATGTGCATCTCTACCTCCAACCCACCATACATGTGTTTCCATACATGCATGGGTGAGAGGGGAGCTAACTCGCTGAAGCTTATAGAACAATGTGACTTTGTCCCACAATATGACGTCAGAATGCTGTCTGGGAGAGCCATCTGGGATCATATTGTAAAGACATTAATAACATGCTGTCTGCTGGTATACAGCTCCCTGATTTTCCCTAGCTTCCAAATTCCAGCTAATAATTCGGAGCCTCTTCCACTCCACACTTAATTATATAGTCAGCTGTAGTGTCTTTAAATTTCTGCATCTTTCCAGTCCCACATTTTTCCTTCTTGGTATATACTTCCATTCTTGAATGGCATTTTTTACACCTTTGTTGTAAGCACAGGGACCAGACAAGCAATGTGACTACAATGCAGCGAAAGAAGAAGCAGAGAGCAGATTAAAGAAGGAGAAAAAGGAGCAGTTCAACCTCAGTTCTCAGCTATGGCTAGACTACTTCCTTCTCGTTCTCTACACATAAGATAATAAAATGAGCTTCCTTTCACCCTCTATCTCCTCTAAGACCCTGAGACTACCTCCTGCAACACTTCTCACTAAGTGCTCTTTCCTAGGAAGAAGAGAGGGGATGCTGTAGTTCTTGATGACAATAATGTCTTTCCTCCTGTAAAAGCTGTAGAGCAACAGAGCAAATTGCTTGTTTGGGTTCTTCCTTTCAGATCTTTTATCAGCTGATCTGCTCACTATGATTGCTAACATTTCTGGATGTCTGCCTTATATGTTGCCTCCAAAATGTCCAAACAATTGCTTAGCTAATAAATATCGACTCATCACTGGTGCCTGCAATAACAGGTATGTATGATAAGAATTGTGCCCTGAAAAATTCTTCTTATTATTCTTTAAACTCAAGGAGTTATGTTTACTTTTTCCTAGAAAAAATGGGGGATGTGTGTATGTGTGTGCTGTGACCTCAATCAGCTAACTTTGGCATCAACGTGTCTCTAAATGAGGGACCTCTGAAAGCTCCCAGGCGAAGGGACCTCTTCATCTGGACTTTGGTACACTAATTTTTGTGGACAGGGTCTCCCTATGAAGGCTTCTAATTTTATGTCAGGATCTTTAAATTTAGGGAGGAGTGATTCAGTATATGCCTTTTTCTACAGAAATTAAACAGACTAATTCTAATCTAGCATTCATTTTTTATTGCATGGGATAAAATGATATTGAGCAGGAAAATATCATTACTTCATGAGTAGCAATGAAAAAATCAAGTCGATTCTCATTTTTGTATTTTCCCACAACCTTATCATTTATCAAACATGCATCTAAAAATGCTGTGTGATATATTTATTTTTATACATCTATTTATATACATATATGCTTATTGGCTACTTGAACAAGTATTATTTACTAGTTATCTACTTGTTCCCTAAAACGTGGCAATCGTTTCCTGCAAAATCCAACATCACAGATGTAACTGTATTTTTGGAATCCTCCATTGCAATGAGGATGCAACAGTGAGAATGAGAGCCCTTTTGAGCACAAGGGTAGATGGTATTTATACTCAGTAGCCTTCAGAGACATAGGCCACAAACTGAAAGGCAGACGGCAGTGTTACAAGGGCAGCAGTGCTGTAAATGGAAGGCCATTGGCGTTGCACAGGTTAAGGCACTCTGCAATGTGGTGAATGAACAGCAGTAAAATTCGGCAGTTTTACTATTCAATCAGTCTGATTTTACGAGATGAATCTGTTTTGCTACATCAGACATCATTTGCAAGGAACATGCCTGATAGACTCTTAGTTGAAAGGACACAATCTTATATGCATCGGTGTTATAAATCTAACTATGTGGATATCCACGATTTCCCCCAGGCACTTGCAGAGTTGCCTGGAATCTGAACTAACAGCTAGTATAACATTTGCACTGACAACCCCATCAGGGCTTGAACACATTGGCCAAGATTCACGCAGCTGAACATAGGCACATGGCTGAAGCTCTGAATTTGCAGGCATGGCTGCTGTTGTCTTTCTCTCCAGAGATGGAGAGATAGATATTCTGCTGTAGATAAGGTAAAACACCTTTTTCTCTTCAGTGGCTGTGGTAATACTGGGATGTGTTTCGGCGTTTCAGGCTGGTTTCTAAAGCTGGGTGGGGTAAATATGATCCATTGAGTCTGGTTAACCTTTAATCACTGTTTTCGACTTTGTATAGATTTATGCTTGCACCAAATCATTTTTTAAACCCGTCACTCATATTTGGTGGTATTTTAGACTCTTTGCTCTGAACATCTGTAAAAGATGCAAGGCAGCAAAAAGCCAAAGCCAAAGACTTTGAAACCAGCGAGTCAGATCTTAACTTAGTCTGAAACTTTGTAAGCCCCTTGAAATACTTCAAGCTTTATTGAAATACATTAGCTTAAAAAGCCCATTATACTTTAATGGGAACAACATACCGTACAATGTAAGCCAGCTTCAAAGACTTCAAACATTAAATGACGTACCAGTCTGTATTTTTCCTTGCTTTACAGCTGCGACTTTCAGGCAGAAAATATATCAGGACCTATGTTGTATTTGTAGTTTTAGTCACCCGGTAGGAATGTGCAGCTGTGCTGTAGTTCAGTAAATGCTGCATTTCATAGGTGAAATTTAAAAACAAAACTCACGGTGGAATTCATTGTTTACCTATAAGAAAATTCTATTTAAATCTACTAAAAAGTGAGCATGGGATTTCTTTACTTTTTACTTAATCAGTTCACATATTTGGGACAAGTCAGATAGATTATAAAGTATTTATTCCACAGCACTGAGAATAGTTTGGTTTAGTGTGAACTTTCTTGAACAGAGCTGTAACAGAACAACATAAACATGGCCTTATATAGAGAATATCAACATGACATCAGACATTCCCAGCAGCATCATTAACCACATTTCCTAGTAACAGATACCAAGAGATTTTACTTTTCTTTCTGCCTGAACGTATATGTGTGGATAATAAGCAAAATAAATTTACGGCATTATTTTTAAATAAAGAATAAGGGAGACAAGGCAAGCACAAATAGATTTTTTCCCCCCATTTTTTATCCCCATATAACTATCATTGATCAATGCAGTCTTTAGCGTTTAGTGCAGTGAGAGGGATTCAAAGGTGACAGAATTACAGGTACTAAAGGAACGGAAACTCACAGTGCAGTCAACCTCACCTAATATTAGCTTTCCAACGTAGTTATACGTCTACTCCGAGGCTAAAGCTTTGGCTTTCCTAACAGGGTGGGATGACATGATGGCACCCAGGAGTTGTCTGTCTCTCTGGCCTGATGGGCAAGTGCTTAGATGACCAGATTATATTTTTATGCCTAATATTTGGGCAGCAAGGAGGAATTTCATCTGCAGCATTTCTATTTCATTGCTGTGTCATTAATCATTTCATCAGGTAAGGACCTGCTTAGGATCATAGAATAGTTTGGGTTGGAAAGGACATTTAAAGATCATCTCTTCCAACCTCCCCTTCAATGAGCAGGGATGTCTTCAAATATATCAGATTGCTCAGAGCCCTGTGTCACATCCCACTCCCAGGAAAGAGGGGGGGGGGTAAGTGACTTCAGATTCGTAAATTCCCAATGGCGTGGACCAAGGTGAGATAAATCTCAAGGTCCATATACAAACATTTATTAGCTGCCCAAAATGGTTAGTATAGGTCTTAACGAGTCCATGATAATTGGTTAGGTATATAACAAATTGTGGCAAGTGGTGAGGTATGCATTGTGTTACTTAACCACAGCTATAGGACAACTTATGGCAAGCGGTACTTAAGGTCGTACTTAAGGTCATTACTTAACAACTCTAAGAGAAAAGAGAAACTGAGGGATAGAGAAGGAAAAGACAGAGAAAAAAGACAGAGAGAAAGAGATCACTGGTCCTGGTTCCAGCATCTTTTTCAGGCAATCTTCCCAGGCATAATCTCCTTCTTTCTTGGAAAAATCTTCCCAGGTACAGTCTTCTTTCTTGGGAAGAATCTTCCCAGGCACTATCTTCTTCTTTTGTTTCTTTGTTCCCCCTAGGGGCACTTATTTTCCCCTTTTATGTTTGCTGAATTAGCATGGTCCACCCCCCTTGCCAAGGACAGCCTCGTCTCAGGTTTCGCCCTTCTCCCAGGTGACGTGTAGCATAATTTGGGTGGAGAGATGAGTGCCATAGTTATACATGTTTAGCATGATCTCTATAATCTTTATTAGCATATGCAGGGGTGTGCGCTTTCATAAGCATTTCGCGGTTAATGAATCAAAGGTCACTCATCGGACACAATGGCCTCGAGACCTGAGAACTAGCAAGCTCACCACATGAGTGGCAGAACTACCCTGTCTTCACAAGACAGTTCTCCCACACTTTCAGGCGCCAGAAGTGCCAGCCTTATCAGTTCTTTGAAGGCCAGGCCTGCATTATTTATTTCCTTGCGAGTGTTTGAGGCATTCCACTGAAGGCTTGGAGGGCCTTCTGCACCTCGTCAGGGAATTTACAGTCCATCCCTTACACCCTGACCAACCTGACCTTGAATGTTTACAGGGATGGTGCATCTACCACCTCTCTGGGCAACTTGTTCCAGTGTTTCATCACCCTCATTATAAAAAATGTCTTCCTTCTATCTAGTCTAAATCTTCTCTCTTTTAGTTTAAAGCCATTACCATTTGTTCTATTGCAACAGGCCCTGCTGAAAAGTTTGTCCCCATCTTTCCTGTAGGCCCCCTTTAAGTACTGGAAGGCCGCTATAAGGTCTCCCCGGAGCCTTCTCTTCTCCTGAACTATCCCAGCTCTCTCAGCCTGTCCTCACAGGAGAGGTGTTCCACCCCTCTGTTCATTTTTGTGGCCCTCCTCTGGACTCTCTCCAACAGGTCCATGTCTTCCCTGTGCCGAGGGCTCCAGAGCAGAATCCCCTCCCTCGACCTGCTGGCCACGCTTCTTTTGATGCAGCCCAGGATACGGTTGGCTTTCTGGGCTGCGAGTGCCCATTGTTAGCTCATGTCCAGCTTTTCATCCACCAGTACCCCCAAGTCCTTCTCAGCAGGGCTGCTCTCAATATTCTGAATAGCTTAGTCTGAAGCTCTAATACTCTCAGTGAGGGGTATGAATATGGCTCACGTACTGGGAAGAAGGAGCAGTCCTGTCTGAATCCAATGACTATAAGAAGGAATAGAGATGTTTCTTTTAAGATAGCTCCTTCACTTCAATACAAGCTAAGTGTTCAGTTTAGTAGCTCAGAGCGATGTAAAACATAACAAAATCCAATTATTAAATTGCCATATGGCATTCATTCACTCTTTCTACATGAAACTAGGCAGGTCATTAAAAAAAAACATTCAAAAGACATAAATCTGGATAGTGAACTGCATCTTAAAACTCCAGGTTCCTTTTAAGGGAGCCAAAACAGAATTTAAATTGTGCAATTGCAGTATTTCACAAGTGAATGAAAGTCCCACTTCCCATAAACAGAATGTGTAGTAATCAAGTTTGACTACTCTATAAAGCTATATGGTACCAAAATCTCATTATTTCAGCTGCCCTGCATAAAAACCTTTTTAACTCAAGCAAGATTCCAAAACATTAACATGTTTAATGTAATAATAAAAAGGCATGTGAGAAGGGTTTTAGTAAAGTAGCATTCCAGTGATCTGCTAAAATATAAAAGCAATCAGGAGAAAAATCACTGGTTAAGCAGTTGAATTAACATTTCATTATTTTTAATTGAGTGAAATAGCACTACACTATGTGCAGTATTTTATGCAATTTCAATAAAGGCAAATCAACTGTAACTAATTTGAATGCTTTATTAAAGCATACTTCAACCTTCAAGTGTGAATTATTGTGGATAATTAAGTGTATTACTGTACCATATAGCTTGGCAAATTAAGCCCCTTCAGTGTGCCGGAGATCAATGAAGTATTAATAAAATAATTGTTCCCTCTTTAGTGTCCCACTAGACATATAAATGTATGCTTTAACACCGTGTAGTTCTACTAACTGTCTGGGAATATTTCTGGTTCCTTGTGGCTTACTTTACAATTTTGGTTAACTGGGTACATTGCAAAAATTGTATTTCTTCTTTTTAATTTCTATATATTTGGCAATTAAGAAATATATTGAACAGGCCATAGAAAAAATCCAACCAGACAAATAAAAAAAAAACCACACTAAAATATTCTCTTAGGAAAAATGCATTAAAAATGTTCATGATAGACGGAAAATCAACTGGGTCAAGTCCAGGGCTCACTGACTATACTCATAAAAAAAAATCACCAGGAATCATTTCCTGGCCCTGAAATCAAGGGTGACCTGACTCTTGCCACCCTTTTACTCTTAGACTTCTGTGGTTTTTACTCCCTTTCCCTCCTCCAAGCAGGCTGGCTGCAGGCTGGCAAATTGGCATGTACTAATGCCAAGGTGTGCCCAGCCAAGCGTCATTCAGGGAAGTGCCAGCTGGCGTGAGCCAAAAACACACAGCAGTTAGTGTTAGCAACGTAAAAGCATAGTTAAATGTAAACCAGTGATTGGGCTTGTGCATAGGCCCTCCCAAAGCTCTACCCAAGTAATTAGTATAGATGCAACCAGAGGGAGCATTGCCACTGAATTCAGCAGCTTCAGCCATCATTCCCCTTTCCTCAGTCCGTTCTCCTTGGCTCTTGCTAAATGATTACTTCTATATAACTAGTATCCATTTTTCTTTTAAGCTTCCTTCTTCTTTATTTTAGGGCTACTTTATATATTCTTAAATCTTGATTTCCTAGCTATTGTTCTAAACAAATATATTTTTAAAAATGCCAGCAAAGGTATATCTGACTTTATGGTGAATGAGTACACTATCAGGAAATCACCACTGGGGCATGTATTTCAAAGAAGTCAAGCTTACATTATAAACATAAGTCAAATTGCAATATTTCATTAGTAATTTAATTTTTCCTTTTGAGTTAAACTGATGCCGGCGTACATGAAGACCAATATTTGACTCCTTTTTGAAGATTGCTACATGAACATCTTATTACAATAAATATTGCCCTGTGGCTTATGATATTTTTGTATTCAGAATTAAACAGAGGTGTGGGCTATTTTAGTTTTGCTGCTATTGTTGTTTTTTGGGTTTTGTTTTTTTCTTTTTCCAGGGAACATCCTAGATGGGGAGCATCCAACACTGCCTTGGCAAGGTGGCTTCCACCAGCCTATGAAGATGGACTAAGCCAGCCTCGAGGATGGGATCCCACTGTCCGATACAATGGAGTCCAGCTACCCTTGGTTAGAAAGTGCACCACAAGATCATTTGAAACATTTTCACTGGGCTATAACCATACCTGCCACCACAGACTTCCATTTGAATCAGTAAATCAAATAGCAAAAGAAGGTGTTGAGCTCAGTTAAGGAGCCACTAGCTTTGCTAAAGCATAACTTCAGTCAGCCAAATAGTGAGAGGTTCCCTGCACCTGGGTTGGGGTAAGCCCAAGGAACAGAGCAGGGTGACACTGAGTGCCGGGGGCGGAGGCAGCTCTGCCAAAAAGGGCCGCGGTGGAGAGCAGGTAGGGCTTGAGCCAGCCACGTGCCTGGCTTGTCTTGCACCAGGCGCAGGGCAGGCAGCAGACCAGGGTGATGATTGCTCAGCCTAGAGGCGAGGTGGTGCAGGGTGGACCTAATCACAGCCCTCCCGTGCTGAAGGGGCCATTATGGAGAAGAAGGAGGTCTTCACAAGGGTGCACACAGACACAGCAAGAGGCAATGGTCACAAGTTGTTTCAGGGGAAATTTTGCCTTGACACAAGAAAATAATACACAGAGAACAATTAAATGTCAGAATAGCTGCCGAGACAGCTGCTGGAATATCCCTCATGGGAAATACCCATGACCTGGCTTGATGGGGCTCTGAATAATATAATCCCTGCTTTTAATAGAAAACTGCACGATGTGGTCTCCAGAGTTCCCTTCCAGCCTAGACTTTCCAGTGATTTTATGATTCTTTGTTTCAATAATGGTGCCTTTATTCAAGGAAGGAGGAGGGGGAAAAGAAGGTTGGGTGTTAACTAAATAATTATAAAGCACATATATGTGCTACCATGCACATGTGTGTACACATGTATACCATTTCTCCTAGGTTAGCATACCTTAACTGAACAAGTATTACTGTGAAATCATAACTTCATTTTTTAGATTTATCAAGCTAAGAAGGCATTGGAATATTTACAGATTTTAGCGGCTCATATACTTAAAAAACAACAGAGCTGCTACAGAGAGAAGTTTGAACAAAAAATATTTGCATAGAGGACTGGGTGAAAAATTCCCCGGTGCAGTGTGCAATGATTTGGGCTGGATTTGCTATTTCTGATTTGTCATCATTGCTTTGAAACCTGACTTTTAATGGACTCAAAGTCTTGTTATTTTAACCACCATATGTTTAATAAGGATGAGCAAGAGAATTTAGTGTTAATGTCACCTGCAACTCATGTTATTAATTAAATAACATTGTCTCTAAGCTGTACAATTTAGCGCTTAAAGATGAAAACCTGACATTTACATAGGTAAATTTCCAGTAAATGGTACAAACTGCCTTCTTCTAGATTCATTAGGGTACATGCTTATGAATTAAAACACACTAAAATAAAACTACACGACTGCACCAAACCTGATCATATCTGACCATCAGCAAGGTTCTCTGCTTTATTTTGAAGTAAGATAAGATAAAACTGGTGCCATAGACATTTTTCCTCATTTACATAATTCAGTCTGTTTTGTACTATTAGCTATCCAACTATATCCTTCAAAAAGCAATGTGCAGATAATGCGAAGGTGGGGGATAAGTGTGAGGGTTACTATAAAGCAATATCAGAACACGGTGCAGCTGTGCAAGTTAACAGTGATAAGAAAATCTTACTAACTGCAAGAAAAAAAGTTTGTGCTTTGTGGCCACAAAAGCTATTAAAATACTGATATAAGGACTTGTATTCCTGATGAGTAGTAAGTATCTCTGCTCTTGACTATTTCAGCATAAAGCCTGATGTTCCTAACAAGTCCCATGTTGCCTCTTGTCCTCACCAATTCGATTTAACTGCACCTGCCTTATACATTCATTATATGGCCCTTATATTTATTATAGACTCTGGGCATATTTTATGTGCTGCCCTTTCAATTTCTTGACTTCTAAGGCAGCTGCTGTAAGCGAGGGAACATTTTGCAGCATGAGGGAGGAATCTGTGAAGAATAACAATACCCTAATCAGCACAAACTGACTGCTGATTTTGCTCCGATGCTTTTGCTTCGTTGTTAGTATAGGCTGGACATGTAGCGTAGATGTCTCCGTGTGTTCCCCCTCAGAGCATCTGTATCTCTATGCAGCTTTCACCAAAGTGCCTCAGAAATACGTTTGGGCTTTTTCCTGCCTGTGAAAATGAAGCAGAGCTTTCAGCGACTATGTATTTGCAACCTAGCTTGTCTCCTGGGCTGCATAAGCTGCTCCATTTATGTACAGAGCAGCCCAGAGTATCCACAGTGATTTGAGGTTGCCCAGAAAAGAGAATCCATTTCTTACAGGAGCAGAAAACAGAATAAATAGAAAGATAACTTTTAGGCAGTCTAAAAGAAATGTGTGGTTTTCAAAATTCTCTGGAAAGGAGCAGATCAAAGATACACTGCTCATTTGGAAAATATATAGCAAAACTTGGCTGAAACATCTTTGAGTCTGCTTGCGTGTACGCAGTATCTCAGCTCCAGTCTGTCAGAGGCTGAGTTTTTTCTTGTTGTGGTTTTGTTTTTCTTTTTAAGCAAACCATTAAAAGTACTCTACAACAGATTCTAAGGAAAAAAAGTTAGCTTTTATCACTGTTCCCCCTGCTTTTTAGTGTTTCATCATTTTATGAGAAGTAAATACTACTTGGCACTCGAAGTAAATTAGTTCTCTTCCCAGGTTCGTGAAGTGACAAGAAAAATTATTCATGCATCTAATGAGGCTGTTACTGAAGACAACCTGTATTCTGATATTATTATGGTGTGGGGACAGTACATAGACCACGACATTGCATTCACCCCCCAGAGCACAAGCAGAACCACCTTCCTAACTGGAATGGAGTGCCAGACGACATGCGAAAAACAAAATCCGTGTTTTCCAATAGAGGTAAGAGTCTAAATTAATTTCTTCAAGAGAAATTCTAGGTTCTAAACAGGTGAGTAAAGTGAAACACATTAGTGATACACATACATTGAAATAATTATAAAGCAAATTCATAGAACATCCAGAGACGTTACAGCAGACAGTGACAGAAAAATTGAAACTCATTGCAACTATTAAATGAAGTAGGTGGATATTTAAATTGTTTTGTAGAGATAACAAAGTATAGCTAAGGTACTTAGTACAAATATCAAAAATGTCTACCCCTCATGTTTATGTTGCAGAGAAACCTTATTAGTCATGTGTTGTCGTCCCCCTCAATGTTATTGTTCTCATGCTTCAAGGTTTTGAGTTCCATTAGGGAAAACAGGGATATAGTCATAAATAATTCTGTTTTTAAATTGCCAGCCAGATAAAGTGAAAGGATCTTAACTTTACTCAGTGAAAGCAAAGATATTTCCAGGAGCTTATGCAAACTTTTGAAGAGAGCTATCTTTTCAATGTATGTATAAAATATCTTCAGGGAGTTGCTGATACTTACATACATCACCTCTTTGCTCTGAGTGGATGGAAAACATGAATTCAAAGCTTGTTAGAGGGTTAGAAGAAACATAAATTGATATAAAAATAGGATCCTGTATTCTTGCCTGATTAATTTAAAAGTAGAGACATTCTTTCACTCAAAAAATTAAGTAGCAAAGTCAAACCACTTTTTTTGTTTCTCAAAGTTCCGCCTGTCCTTCTCCTCATACTGCAAGAGAGCCCCATGCTTATTATGGTCCTTGGACTGATGCCTTTGTCTCTGTCCAGAGCAACCTAAATCACTTTCCTTAGCGTTGGAGCTCGACTACTCACCGGCTTCTCTACGCACTGAAGCAAATGTGGGGAATAAGTTCCATCAGAACAGAAAACTATTTTCCCCTCAAAAAACCATAATTAACAACTATGCCACAGTCTCCTTTTTCCTTAAGTGCCCCATTCCACTACCATTAAACATAAAGGAAAATATTCTGCTAACTGTAATGGGAACTGAATCAGGTCTTCCATTTGGTGGGACAATCTAAAACACAGGGAAGACTAAGTGAAATTAATGGCTGCATGCAGTTTTACCACAGGCAGGTAAATTTATTCTCTCTCACCCAGCAGACAGGGACTTTCGGAAGTTTTGAAGCATAGCTTGAGAGCATTCAGAAAGAGCACAGACTTCTGAAAGAATCACACTCTCAGGACACATTTGAAGTATCCTGTGTTTGAGTGTCTGAGTAACCTGGTTTAGCCACAACAGCCCTAATTACAGTGATTCTTCCACAGTTCTGACAAAAATCTCTAGTTTACTATTTCTCTCAGATTTCTATGTGGGGCAAGAATTTATTTATTCTGTTTATGCTGTTAAGTAATAGCCTTAGAAACATTCTTATTCCCAAAGTCTTATCAGGAGAGGATAGGGCATAAGTCCAGTCCCTGACCAGCAGTGATTCGCATGATGTGATGAAGGAGGTGGAGTGTGTCTCCACCAGATGACACAATGTGGCTGTGTATTGGCTCCCATTTTTTTAAAGTCAGTTTGCTGTAGATTTAAAACTACAAAAGTCTTCGAAAGCTTATGCTTTGTGTTTTTGACATATTCTTTGAAACAGTGCAATTAATATTGATCTTTAAGTGCAAAACACCCATATTTTTTTATTACTAAATAGATTTTTACATTGAGAACAGACTCATACTGTTGCCCATAACTTGAATCAAATGTGGATCACAGAGACCACAGAAGTCTAACCACTGACCCCTGACTAGTTCAAGCCTAGAAATCCCATCTGCTTAAAATGGGAACTTCTAAAAAGGACTTCAAGGACAACATTATTCATGTGTCAGCGGCATTATGGTGCAGAGACAAAGAAGCTGCTGCACAGATTACCATGCCATAGACACATGAGTGCATCCTTCAGTGCTCTAAATGAGGGATGTTTTTCAGATTTCTATCTTGGAGCTGTGAAAACATTCATCACGGAGCATGTTGTAAGGATGTTCTTGAAGGCAAGTTACATGTACAGGTACTAAATTCAGCACTGAATGTAGCCTAGGAGCTGCTCCTGCTCAGCAGGATAGCCTAGCACGGCAACTGTGTCAAGGCATACCCATGGCTACCTTTGGGAGTTGGTATCTGAGACTCAGAATGGCCACGCAGGAGGATATATAATGGAATTCAGACACAACCCCATAAGTATTAGATAAGTTTCCCAACCTGTGGATTCATTATATGATCACAGTCCTGTGAATTGTGTTATTATTCTGTTATTCACAACTTAAAGAGGGACAGATACAAAGATGGTTGTTCTTTTGCTTTTATTATATGTCTAGTATTTTGTGACTGTTTTTGTCAAAGGCAAATAGACATGTATTAAAAAAAAAAAGGGTTCTAGTTATTAGCGTGACCAGAGGAATTATTTTTTGAACACTGAAACAAAATGCTATTTTCTGCTAGATCTGATTTTCTTCCTGAAATCTTAAGTAAAGCTAATCTCCACCTATAGTACTTGGAAAACAGCCACAGTTAGGTTTTATATGTTCATTTTGTATATGAAGAAACTGTGGCTGGTTTCCGAAGACAGAGAAATCAATAGCATGTTATTCAACAATGTAAACATAGAAGCTGCAGTTTGCACTCTTGCTGTATTCCTAGAACATCGGCACCCAAGGGACAACCCACCCAAGGAAAAGGACAACCGTGCTTACAGCTACGTGCCCTCCCTGGGGGTTTCACCAGGGAAAGGGAGCTCCTGCCTGTGCAGGTTAGGGAAGCTGGCTGGGAAAGGTTCTGAGTCAGTGCAACTCAATGAAGGATTGAAAACTGCGGTAGTGCATTAATATTAATAACAAGCGTAGGTAAATGAGTCATAGGTGAGCAGGAACAATTATGATTTTCTATTCTGGACATCTTCATAACAAAGGCTATAGAATTTCACCCAGTGATTCTCACATTGAGCCTGTAGCTTCTGTTAGAGCCTGAACATCCTTTTTCTTTATATTTTCAAAATTCCACAGTGGCGGGGGCAGGGAGGGAGTGGGGGGAGAAAAAAAAGAAAAAGATCACTAGCTTTAGTTTATAATTCTTTTACAGCAGCCCGACACATGGAACAGGGATGCGGAGATAACCTGTCATTCCTTAGATGATTATTTCGGGTTTGGGCTGAGACATAATGAGGCATTAGAAAGCCTTTCATTGGAGAGCTACTGACTTTATTCAGTATTAATTACATTGCCGACAATAAGTTAGACATGGCACATACACATAGTAAAACACAATCCTGAAAACTTTCAGACAGTAAGTTCAGAAACAAAAAGCTGGAAAAGAAGCAGAGTCACAGAAAAGTGAGGTGATTTGCAAAAGGTGACACGTAACATGACAGGTTACTGTCTCAAGCTACAAATGGATCTGTCGATCTGTGCTCAACAACCAGCGAAGTGAGTCCCTGCCTTTTTCTTCTGTGTTGCAGAGGCAGCAGCTCACTGTCAGATGGGGCCATTGACTCTTCTCCGAGTTTCATGTCCACCAGTAAACATTCGTGTTTTCCTTATTGGCAAACTTTCATAGGGCAAACTTTCATAGACCAAACTTTCATAGACCATAAACTAGGTTTTCTTTTAAATCATCAGCAACAATCCTTTTACAAGGTCATTTCCCACAGAACAAATTCACAATAAGAAAGGCTTTTCTTTAACTGAAGTAATGCTTTAGGCATTGTAGTACACTGAAACAATTAGTGCCTTTCATTTTCCTACACAGAAAAGAATTTCACCATAAGCAGGTTTGACCATACATATACAATAACAGTTGAAATCAATGTGCAGCCATACTAGGAAAACTATTGTGTCCAGAGAGGGTTTTGTTGTGAGTTTTTTCCCTCTAGAATTATGAAGGGCAGAGAAGAAATTTATACGGATATTCTTCATTAGCTGTGGAGAAAATCGTGATTCTGTACCCATTTCAGCAGAAAAGTGTCTTCTTTTCTTTTTTCCTCTTAGATTGTTTTTTATGTCATTTGGCTAATAACATAAGGAACCTCTCATTTGCACATTCAGCTGCTGGCTGCACGCTACTTACCCCATGAATAGAGAAAGGACTGCATTATGCAATTCTGCCAGCCCCTTAATGTTCATTAGTGCTGTTTTTCTCCACTGGGGCACAGAACGGTTTGAATTGAAATTGCAGAGGCAGTTAACTAAAGACTATTCAGTATGAACTTTATTCACTGTTGCTATGTTTTGTTGTGAGCCTTGCTGTTTAACAACTTAAAGGTGGCTCATACATTTTTTTTTCCCAGTGATACCTGAATTCTTCCAGGCTTTCCTGATAACTAGAAGCACAAGGAACTCAAACACATACAGTGCTGTGGCTGCCAAGTTCGGGTATTTTAGTACGAGGTGAGCTTCTCACTTACATTACCAGCTGAAGGGAAAAAAAAACACATACTAATAGCAAGCGACTTAATAATAGAGACAAATACTAAACAGAAAACCCAAGACAGACACATTACTGATTTCAGTAATCAGTGAAAGAAAGAAAAATAAATTACATACTTTCTTCAAAAATAACCTTCTTTGATTTGCTAAAACCTAACTAATAAAGAAATATTGGTAGAATTTCTTTACCAAACAAAACATGAAAACCACATGAAACCCTTTCTTAAATGCTTTATCAGTATCAACTCCTACTGCCATGAGTTCTCACTAGTAAGAATATTTTACTTTAATAAATGAGGTAACGATGTTGTTATATGAAGCTCTTGAATTCCTTTCCAAAGTTGCCCTGCTACTTTTACCCCTATTTTATCTTCACAGACTGGTCTGTGTATTATTAGAAGTATGAAGAAGAATTTACAACATTTCATATAACACCTGCAGTATTCACTATCTTCTGCTCAATAGTTTTCAAAAATGAAAAGCAAGAAGATAGAACGCAAATAAAAAGGGTTAGCTCAGGTGTCTGTACAAAACATTCATTTTCTCTTAGTCCATTGTTTGAAGATTTTTTTTTTTTTCTGGGATATTTCAGCAGCTTTAGTAAGTGTTATCTGTTCCTATTTCCTGTTGATGAACTGATAAGAAAACCCCTACATTATATTCCCTGAAACTCAGACTCCATGATTTTTATGACATTTTTAATTGAGGTTAATCTTTTTTAAACTTTTGGAACTGACATGCTGCTATGGCTAGTTGTTGGTGCACAATGCAGTACTGTCAGAATTTGGAAATAATGTGCTTTTTGGAAGAACAGAATTCGTAAAGCCAGATGTGCATTAGACAGCAAAGATTTTAGTTATTTTGGTTTGGCAGGTTTTGGTTTAGTGATGAACTCTATTCTTTGAAACAGAATTGACGTTATGAGCTTTCCTTTTGGATATCCTACAATGTGAATAAAACCTGTTTCCCTCTTCCTTTCTATCCCCCTCCAAGGTCTCTGCTGCCCTCCCCACATCCGTTAAGTTATTCACGTACCATTTTCAGTGCTCTCCTGTGGCAAAACTTCTAGCTGTCTGGTGTGGGCTCTCTTTTCCCCTAAGACCCTTACCTGTATCTCAAGAGCCAAACTGACAATTCCCACATGTTTCCCCCATGCCCTTTACCTGTATTTGGAGAGGCTGACTGTGTGACAGGATGGTTCAGACTGTACGAACGCTGCCTGTCCACACACGTACTGGATCACCATTTGATCTTGGTCTCTTGGCTGTGTGGGGGTCAAACTGACAAGTGACTGGGAAGCCTTTCATTTATCAAAGGCTATATTCAGCCTTCACTTGTATAAAGATAGTCAGAATTTAACACTTGTAAGACAGCTGTCGTCATACAATAATGTGGGGGAAGGATTGTGGGGGACTGGCAGAAAGCAGAGTGAATAATTACATATGCCTTTTTTAGTTAGGAAACTGGATTAAAATTAGATGTCGAAACAAAGCTTTTACAGCATGCTGCTGCAGACATTGAAACTCTTCATTATGTTTTTATGTATGCATGTAAACCTGCTGTTTCAGTAGAACATAATTTGACCAGATGTTCACATCTTCACTGTGATACATTTCATGATGAATTTTGACTGTGAAGCCAGGCTAATTTAGGTGTAGATCTATGCAAAAGGGGTTACACCAGTAGCTTGCTCTTATGACAGAGTAAAGATTTTGGGGTTTATTTGTGTCGTTGCTTAAAAAGGGTTAAGTCACCTTTTTGCTTAAATCTAAAGGAAAACAATTTCTACAGGTTTAGAATATGTCACTCCAGTAGATGAGATCTAAACAACTGAAAACTGATGGAAGTATTTACACAAGCCTTAATTCAACATCCACAGCTGTTACCTTCATCTTAGAAAATACATGCGTTTTGGGTTTTTTTATGCAGGTGACCACCAATGATACATTAACTGCAGGGATGGATTGTCTACCCTTCTACCGCTCATCTCCTGCATGCGGCACTGGTGATCATGGTATTCTCTTTGGAAATCTATCAGCGTTAAATCCAAGACAACAGATCAATGGCTTAACTTCTTTCCTTGACGCTTCTACCGTCTATGGCAGCACCCCTGCCATTGAAAACAAACTGAGGAATTTAACAAGCAAAGAAGGCCTTCTTAGAGTAAATGTTAAATATTATGATAACCATCGGGAATACCTGCCTTTTACAGACCGGATCCCATCACCTTGTGCACAGGACTTGAATGCGAGTGACGGTGAGAGGATTGAATGCTTTATGGCTGGGGACAGCCGATCCAGCGAGGTGACGTCTCTGGCAGCTATGCACACACTGTGGCTGAGAGAGCACAACCGCCTGGCCAGAGCCCTCAAAAACATCAACGGCCACTGGACCGCTGAGACAGTCTACCAAGAAGCACGAAAAATTGTCGGTGCTCTGCATCAGGTTGGCTGTTTATTTGCTTATCTACACATTGCGGTTAATAACTTAGAATAGAATAGATCACAAAACTTCAAATATGTCTCCGTCAGCGGCGTTGGAGATGATGTTACCTTTTCTTTGACACCTAGTTCTGCGTTTCAAATTTGGCATGTTCAAAGTTTGTTCTGTTTTCCACTTTCCTGAATGCAATGTGCTTATCCTTAGTTTGTCCAAACCCCTCAGTGCTCTGATTTTCATGGCTTCGTCTTTCTGCAGGCTTCTCTGCTGTCTTTTCTTTCTGTTGAAGAGACCTTTTCAGACGCATTTCTTAGTGTTTGTTGTGGTTTTTTTGGTAAAGGAAACAATTAAAAAGCAGTATCTCTGTATTTACACAGTGTTCAAAATGCTTACTTTCTCATAGGAATTATATAAATTAATAACTTCCCTGTGTAAAAATGCCTGTGAAGTTCTCAATGATGCATTATTGCGTAAACTTCAAGGGCTGCTCTTGGTAGGAGATAGCAGGAGAAATAAATATGGGGAAACACAAAAGAAAAGAGTCCCTAAGAAGATTAGACCTGAGAATGGGAAAATCTATTTCTACTCAGTATTTTACCTTTTTCTTCCCCCCTGCCCCAGCCCCTGAAGTAGCTACACAGGCTTTAACTTATTTTTTTTTCCTCACAGTTCTTGTTTTCCATGTGGATGGCTTCTGCTCCTGCAGACCTTCACATGACCCTATCATAAATGAAACAAAATGGAGACATTCAACAGGATTTCCCTTGCACAAAATCTAATCTGCTTGCCCATATTGTTAGAGGCATCCAAATCGGGATGTCATCAGGACCCAGACGGATTCCTCCGGTGCCAGCCTGATAGGTGGGAGGATGTTGTGGCTCCCTGTCCTCAGGTCCAGCCAGGACAAGGCCAAGTACTTGTGTCCAGTAGGCATGCATGTGGGGGCACACACACAGAGCAGGCCACACCAACCAGCACGCACCAAAAGCATCGCCTTTGCTGGCACTCACACGAATGTGAACAGCAAGGGTGGCCTGAGCCCTGCTCGCTGCGGCTGCTCAGGATTGAAGCCCGTTAGTGAAGTACGCAGAGAGGAAACACGGGGCTCTCCTGGGCAGCCCACACAGTGCCTGGCCCCAGAGCTGGTCCAGCTCATGGTGCCTGGACCTACAAGCCCCTGAGGCTCAGGGTCCCACTCACTCTCTATGCGGGTCCTCAAGTTTCTTATGCTGCTCATCACCTCTGGTCTGGCTGGAAACTCACTGGTGATCACACACACGCTCAGAGTAGCGAGTACAGCCACAAAGGGGTAGTGAGAAATAGGATTTCAGTAGAATAAAGCTTAAACTGCAGAGACCAAGCACAGGGCTCAGTCAGATGAGCACGCTGATCAGCTAACTCTTTACACTCCTAGGGCGCCCTTCGTCGCCTTTCTCTCTATTTCCCCATGCTTTTCCCAGTCCACCTTGACCCCTCTGTTATGTCCCGGTCCGACTACATTGGGCCCGGGAGAGGTTCACAACGATTCCAAGTGTGAGATTAAGACACTAACGAGGTCAGATGCTGCTCACTGCAGGTTTATTGTTATTCCCCAGCAATAGTCACTGAGACAAGCGATAGAGTAAAGGCAGAAGTAGAGGAAAGGCAGAAAAGAGAAGCAGTATTACAGAGCATAGCAAGAGTATAGTCACCACCACAGGCACAATGACATCTCGGCGGTCCTCCGGAAGTTCAGCAGCATCTGGTTGATCCGTGGCTGATGGTGGTGGGGGTCTCAGTCCCAATTCCCAAATTGTGGTGAGTCGCCGCGCCAGTTATAGTCCAGGTAGCCCAGGTCAGTCCGTAGCTTGAGCAATCAGCGTGATGGTGGCCTTTGCCCAGCTAATTGTCATTTTACATGGTTGCTGTATAAGCTTTTCCTGCCTCCTTACTGCTTGGGCAGCACTTGGCTCATCATAGTTATTGTGCTTCAGCAATTTTGGAGTTAATGGCACAGGCTCAGGTGGGCCCCAGGGTAGGCAGGGTCTGGCCACTCTGATAGCCAAAGGCCTGCACCCTTTCTAGCTGGGGGGGCAACACACCCTCTTCAGCTGATGGCAGTCTTGAGTGGTGACTGGCAAGCAGGAGGATAGTCTGCAGAAGGTGCTTAATAGATACAAGAAAGCTTCTTATCTGCCCACAATCCTGCCATCATTTTGCAGAATCTTAAGCAAACTTTGAGACAATTATTTTAAAGTCCCAGTCTTTCACACCCCTCCACTTCCCCACCTTTAGTCCTTTCCCTGAGTACCCCATAGTGTTTCAGATTCCCACAATCCCCTTAAAACATCTCAAATTAGTTTCTTACATGGTTCCCCCAAGTCCTCTTCTCCCTGCACCCCACAAATGACTCCTACCCCTGAGGCAACCTCCCCTTTAGCTCGCATGGCGTCCGGGGCACGCTTTCTTTCTTTGGCTCATCTTGGTGGGTTGCACACCTGGGCTGGGGGTCTGGCCACTCTCTCTGGCAGCCTTGGGGAACAGACGATCCTGCATATCAATTTTCAATGGTTTGGTCGCTCAGGTTACTCTGTCTGACATTGCTCCTGTGAGCCTCAGCAGGGCCTTTGCATTTGCGGAGATTCACCTTTATCAGATAACGTAAGACACAGTGATTCATCCTGTCTCTTATAATCCATAACACTGGATGAGCAATATCAGGACCAGAATAATCTGAAGGCTAGGGAACTTTCATACACTTTTTGATTCTTATAAACAGATTTTTTTAGTATGGAAAAGAGACTTTTTTGAAGACGATTTGGGTAAGGAGGGAGGAAAATTTCATTATTCTGATAAAACACTTTTCCTTTCTTCTGCTGCGATTTTTAGTTAGCAGAGTACTCAGAACGTTTCCTTTAAGAAACAGCCTGCATGGTTGGCATGTTGTTATTTGCGCTTAAAGTCAGATAACTTCAGAAAAGTAACATACTTTATTTAACCAGTCCTTTTGAAAAATTTGGCTTTTATATATGTATACATTATATATATATGTATTTATATATGGATATATTAACCATGTCAGCTCCTCTGCTTTAAATGTGCTGTTGGCATTAAAATAATGGCACTGACAAGTCAGAATGGTTGTTAATACTTGTTAGAAGAAAAGTGCAAATCCAAAAGTAGGCCTCTGTGCGTTCATACACTTCTGATTTACATCCACTAACTGTATGGCCTGAAAGAAAATACTTTGTGCAAGGCAATACGCTGCATGAATCTGGGCTACTCATTATCTCTACCAGTATCACAGAATAATGAGATTTGCCTACGGCTCATTAGAAATATGTTTGAGTTATATCTAGCTGGTTCAGAGACATTCATTCAAGAGAGATAATTGGAGTATCTCTATTAATGTGGTGTGCTAACCAGCACACTAATGACAGCTCTAGTTAAAGTTACCTTGAGATTTCCACTCTAAAATTTAGTTTCAGTTGCTATACATTTCTGAAATTCTCTCTTTTTGGAATGAATACTTTCAAGTGTAATTTTTGCCTGTGGGTGTGTAATTATAGAGAACTGAACAAAAAGCCTTCCCTTCTTTCTAGAATAAGGAGAATGAAAAAAATATCTTTCTAGACCATACTTTTCCTCCTAGATGCTTTTTCAGCAGCATAAATATCTCTAGTGACAAGCATTTAATAATAGAAACCTGACAAAGTTACCAAACATAACAATTGCCTGTTGATATCCTGGATAAAACAGATTTTTTTGGCTGCATTGTGGGCATGTTTCACTGATAAATAGCAGTTTATATAAGAGACAACAGGAATGACACATGTTTAACTCTAAAGTATTAACACTGCAGTATACCGTGGCAAAAATACATACCCTGATCTAGGTAATGTTTTTTGCAAAAAGACATTTTTTTCATTTTCCCTTACTAACTAACTGAAATGAAACTATCTGCTTGTTTTGCTTATTTCTGTTTTCACCTGAGAAAACAGAATAAGGAGAATTAGGATTCCTCTTTTCAAGCTATTTGTAAGAAAATAGTTTAAATTTGTTTTTCTTTAGACAAAAAGTGTAGACAAAACAGGAAAAAATAATCAATTATGCAACTCTTGCAGTCTTAACATTGCTATTTCCTACATATATGTTTTGCAGGATGCAATTGCATGCACATGTGCTGTTCCTCCCAGAGAACATTTCCCCTGATGTGCCGGATGATGTGGCACTAGTCGGAGTGAAGCAGGAGTTCTGCAGATCAATCTGAATCAAATTCTCTTTGATTTATTACAGCATAAGAGAATGATCTCTGAATTAGTGTTGCTACTGCTAGCTGATCCCAATTGTAGTTGACAACCACCTTTAGTTTTCAGTGTGTATATAGGTGGTTTTTTCGCTTCCTTCTACATCTGCTTGTGTTTCTGAACATCTTGCATCCTTACTTCTCTTCCATGATCCGAGGCGTGGTTTTAAATTGGGTGTCTTCTGAGGCTGGCATACTTTAACTTAACTACAATTATTGGGTTCAGCACGGCTAACTTGGATGAATCATAGAATCATAGAAACATGTTTGTGAAATTAGATGATTAGATAACTCTTCTTACAGCTTAAACTCTATGACATTATAAAAGATAAATAGATAAATAATAGATATTATAAAAGAATATGTTTCATACAGTCATAACTCATGTTTATAAAGAGTATTGTTCAGACTCTTAATGGAACTATAATAATGTGCTCGTTATTTATTACAAGTTGAACTATCATACAATCATCCTTTACAGAAGTGTTTAGGACTTCAATATCAGCTGTAAACCCTTTAACATCTACAGTGAGAACTTCAAACCAACTGTGCTTAGCACTTTAATGAATTAAACATCATTGTTCTCTATTCTTTCTTCAGTCTTTCCCAAGTGCAGGGGCTTAATTTAATTGGCTCTTCACTATCTCAGTGAGATACTATTCCTTTGCAATTACCTCTGGTAAAGAAGTTTTTCCATGTATTTGAACGGAACTTCCTATGTTCTAGCTTGTGCCCATTGCCCCTTGTCCTGTCGCTGGGAACCATTGAAAAGAGCCTGGCTCCGTCCTCCTTAAACCCACCCTTTAGATACTTGTAAACATTAATCAGGTCCCCCCTCAACCTTCTCTTCTCCAGGCTAAAGAGTCCCAGCTCTTTCAGCCTTTCCTCATAAGGGAGGTGCTCCAGTCCCATAATCATCTTGGTTGCCCTACGCTAGACTCGCTCCAGTAGTTCCCTGTCCCTCTTGAACTGGGGAGCCCAAAACTGGACACAGTACTCCAGTTGTGGCCTCACCAGTGCAGAGTAGAGGGGAAGAATGACCTCCCTCGACCTACTGGCCACAGTCTTCCCTATGCAGCCCAGGATGCCATTGGCCTTCTTGGCGACAAGGGCACACTGCTGGCTCATGGATAATTTGCTGTCTACCAGGACCCCCAGGTCCTTCTCCTCAGAGCTGCTTCCCAGCATGTCCGCCCCTAACCTATACTGGTGTTTGGCATTCTTCCTTCCCAGGTGCAGGACCCTACACTTGCTTTTGTTGAACCTCATTAGGTTCTTCTCTGCCCAGCTCTCCAGCCTGTCCAGGTCACGCTGGATGGCAGCACGGCCCTCTGGAGTGTCGGCCACCCCTCCCAGCTTGGTATCATCAGCAAACTTGCTGAGGATACACTCTGTCCCCTCATCTAGGTCATTAATGAATATATTGAACAAAATTGGTCCAAGTATTGACCCCTGAGGGACACCACTCGTTACAGGCCTCCAACTGGACTCTGTGCCGCTGATCACAACCCTCTGAGTTCTGTCACTCAGCCAGCTCTCGATCCACCTCACTGTCACCTCGTCTAGCCCATACTTCCTCAGCTTCCTAATGAGGATGTTTTGGGAGACAGTGTCAAAAGCCTTGCTAAGGTCAAGGTAGATGACATCTACGGCTCTCCCCTCATCCAGCCAACCCGTTATAACATCATAGAAAGCTATCAGATTGGTCAGGCATGATTTGCCCTTGGTAAATCCATGCTGACCACTTCCAATAACTTCCTGTTCCTCTATGTGTTTGGAGACGATATCCAGAATGAGTCGCTCCATTACCTTCCCAGGGACAGAGGTGAGACTAACCGGCCTGTAGTTCCCCGGGTCCTCCTTCTTGCCTTTTTTGAAGATTGGAGTGATGTTAGCCTTCCTCCAGTCCTCAGGCACCTCTCCTGTTCCCCATGACTTTTCAAAGACGATGGAGAGTGGTCTAGCGATAACATCTGCCAGCTCTCTCAGCACTCGCGGGTGCATCCCGTCAGGGCCCATGGATTTATGAATGTCCAGCTTGGCCAAGTGGTCTCTGACCCGGTCCTCCTCAACTAAGGGAAAATCTTCCTCTCTCCAGACCTTCCCCCTTGCCTCCAGGGTATGGGATGTGTGAGGGACGGCTTTATCAGTGAAGACCGAAGAAAAGAAGGCATTCAGTAACTCTGCCTTCTCTGTGTCTTCCACCACTAGGGCACCCGTCTCATTCATCAGTGGACCTATATTTTCCCTAGTTTTCCTTTTTCTGTTGATATACTGGAAAAATCTCTTCTTGTTATCTTTAACTGCAGTGGCCAAGCTGAGTTCTGATTGAGCTTTGGCCCTTCTAATCTTCCCCCTGCATAGCTTTGTTATATCTTGATAATCGTCATAAGTTGCTAAGCCCCTTTTCCAGAGAATGTAAGCCTTCCTTTTTTTTCCTGAGGTCCAGCCAAAGCTCTCTATTTAGCCAGGCTGGCCTTCTTCCCTGTCGGCTCGTCTTTCGGGACATGGGGATGGCCTTCACCTGTGCTTCTAAGAGCACCTGCTTGAACTATGACCAGCTTTCCTGGGCACCTTTGCTCTTCAAAACTGCCTCCCAAGGGACACTCTCAACCATGCTCCTAAACAGGCTAAAGTCTGCCCTTCGGAAATCCAAGGTGGCAGTTTTGCTGGCTCCCCGCCTCCCTTCACCAAGAATTGAAAACTCTATCATTTCATGGTCACTCTGCCCAAGACAACCACCAACCTTTACATCCCCCGCAAGACCTTCTCTGTTAACAAACAGTAGGTCCAGTAGGGCACTTCCCCTAGTAGGTTCCTTCACCAGCTGTGTTAGGAAGTTGTCTTCCACACACTCCAGGAACCTCCGGGACTGTTCACTCTCTGCTGTGTAGTATTCCCAGCGGACATCCGGGAAGTTGAAATCCCCCACAAGAACAAGGGCAGATGATCGCGAGACCTCTGCCAGCCGCTTATAGAATACTTCATCGGTTTCTACATCCTCGCAGGTTCAGACTCATTACATCCACATAAATCCCTTATGCTGCTGCAAAAACCTGAAAGTTATCTTATTAGTCATAAATAAACTCAAAATAAGTAATAAATGTTAGAGCAGTTCATTGAATTTGTTTGCAATTTCTTTTCCATATAATGCCTTTATGTTGCTGATTTTATTGACGTATTTTTAGACAAGAATATTCCTTTGTTTCCAGAGGAGAATCTCACTTGTTGAAGGAACATTGTATTGAAAGGAAGTATTATGTTTATTTATAACAAATATGAAAGGAAATAAATCTTTCAAATCATTGTCTCAGAGCAGGGAGTGCATGCAAATTAATTTTAACAAAAATAGTTTTGATATTTGTCAGCTGTTTACACCTTCTTTATATTTTATATATGTGTCAGTTATGAGAACTTGTAGTGAGCCTCTCCTCGACTTCACGCAGACAAATTCAGGCAAGGTGTGTTCAGAGACTGCACAAAGACTGGGTGCTACATGCTGATGTCGTTTAGATACAGTTCTTTGTCAGACTCCAAATTCTTTCTGGTAGTATCATCTGCTATATTAGTAACGTCTTCATAGTCTGTATTGTCTAAAAATTACCTCTGCTTGATCACAGAATCACAGAGTCACAGAAACTTCAGAGTTGGAAGGGACCTCTAGAGATCATCCAGTCCAACTCCCCTGCTAAAGCAGGATTGCCTAGAGCACATTACTCAGGACTGCATCCAGGCGAGTCTTGAAAATCTCCAGAGAAGGGGACTCCACAACCTCCCTGGGCAGCCTGTTCCAGTGCTCTGTCACCCTCATCGTAAAGAAGTTTTTCCATGTATTTGAACAGAACTTCCTATGTTCCAACCTGTGCCCATTGCCCCTCGTCCTGTCACTGGGAACCATTGAAAAGAGTCTGGCACCATCCTCCTTCAACCCACCCTATGTATGCCATAATAAGGTCTCCCCTCAGCCTTCTCTTCTCCAGGCTAAAGAGTCCCAGCTCTGTCAGCCTTTCCTCATAAGATGATGGAGCCTTAATTATCCATTGGAATTTTCCATCAAACAGAAGCCTGTCCTAGCACAAGGCAGGCATAAGACCGCTTTTTACCTTCACCTTTTGATTTTCATGTCTTGAAACGGCAATCCCTCTTCCCCCACCAAGGAAACAAGAAATGAAGATTATACCTCAGGAGCAAATGAAAAATCTGAACTGCCCTTTCCTTCAGGGAATCTGGCCTTTATGAGCAGCTTAGCTTGGGATTTCATTTACAATTAGCCAAAAAATGACAGTCATATCAGGATGTTTGTTTCCCTGGCTAACCTAGTCCTATTTAAAATCTTTGCTTGTAAAAACTAACTCTAAATCTAAAATTAGAAAGAGCTGTTGACTTGCAAAACCTTTTTGAATGTAGCAAAAGGTTAACTTCCCAAATGGCAGTGTCAGTATTCATTTCTAGCAATTATTTTATTTTCTTCATATATTAATATATGAAGAAATATTTTCTTCATATATTAAAGGAGCTGTAAAAGGAATCTTAACCTGTTGTCTTTCAAGTATTTTGTTCACTGTATGACCTAACCTGAAAACGTAAAGGGTTGCTGCTTCTGCCATCTGAGGAAAGCGAATGAATTCTGGAGGGGGTTGCTTGTCTCTGTGCCGTGCCTAAAAGAAAGATACAAGTTTTTCATAAGGTCATTTTATGCCAACTAGCTTTTCAATATGCACTATATCAAGCTCAAAGTACGTTTGTCTGCATATTTTATTGCACAGTATATTGAATCTATAAGGTATTTTATTGAGTTCATTATGCTTCATATTCATCCCATTATGCGTTATTGAGTTCAGCGTAATCTTTAACCTATAACGCACTTTCATTTTTATTTGGTACATTAGATCTTTTTCTCTTTTTTTTTTTTGGTCATGATTACTCATATGCTTTTTTCATGCGACTGTAATGAGATTACATTATAAAAGCATTTGGCAGAAGGTGTTTATCAGCATTTTCATTTTTGAAGTGTGTTTTTTAGGACTCCATAAATTGGCTTGAGTTTAGCATAAAATATCTACCAAGGGGTTTTGGGCACCAGTATTTCAAAGCCTGGTCATTTCAAATATTCAGTAAAAAGGATTTGTGTCACAAATATATGTCTGAAAATAGAATCTGTTCATATCAACAACCATTATTGAAAGATTTTATAGTAACTCATGCTTTCATTGATATTTTTCAAGGGCATTATAATTTATACCATCCCAAATGGGGCTTTAAACCTCAGCACACCTCCTGCGAGCTGGACTCCCCCCATGGACTGGAAGTGAGCAGCAGTGGTAGTCTCTACGCAGAAGGCTTTGGTCTAGCACTTGTGGTAGGAACTAACAGGGGCCTGGCTGTCGTACCGCACTGAGCTGTGGCACTGTTCCTCTCCAGTCATTTGTCTCCTTACTGCAAAAATAAGAACAATATTGTTTACCAGCTAATACTGCTCTTAGCCTTGCCAAATGCTTGGGGATAGATGCGTGAAGAAAAAGGCATTTAGCATGTGGGAACCATTACTATTAATCTACAAAAACATTGAATGATAAATGTTTCTTTTTCTTTTCTTTCAGATTATTACTTTAAGAGATTACATTCCCAAAATCATTGGTCCAGATGCTTTTAATCTGTATATTGGCCTTTATACAGGTTATGATCCCACAATGAATCCTACGGTTTCTAACGTATTTTCAACAGCTGCTTTTCGTTTTGGTCATGCAACAATCCAACCAATAGTAAGGCGATTGAATGCCCAGTATTCAGGTGCTCCAGAACTCCCAAATCTTCATTTGCATGAAGTTTTCTTTAGTCCCTGGAGGCTCATTAAAGAAGGTATGGTTTTATTTAAACTGTTTGGGTTTTTTTCCCTGGTAATTGTAACTTTTTTCAAAGTTACTTATCTTGAATTGGAAATAATAACATTTGTTTAATTGCATCACTGATTTAAGTTGTTAAAAGGGTTTCAGAGCATTGACATGAACTGGAACAATTATTCTGAGTTAAATAGTTCTCTGAATCAGACAAAAGTTATTCTCCAGTTTAAACCAGTCAGGTAGATAGAAGAAAATATTTAATTTTTATTTTTTTTGTGGAGGAATGTATTTCAGGTTGTAAATTTTCTTACACCTGAAGAAGCAGATGGAACTTTTTCATAGCACTATTACTTCTATTTCAACCTGCAGCACATTTTTGCATATGTCTAATGTAAAAGCCTGTGGCCAATGTTTACAAAACATAGACGCATACATGTATTCACATTTGTTAAGAAAGTTATAATGGTTTATATATACAATGTAATGTTATATTATTTTTGTGTTTAAAGGAGGCTTGGATCCTTTACTAAGGGGTCTTCTAGCACATTCAGCAAAACTGCAGATGCAAGATCAACTACTGAATGAGGAATTAACAGAAAAACTGTTTGTGCTGTCCAATAACGGTTCACTTGATTTAGCATCGTTAAACTTACAGCGTGGCCGTGATCACGGACTCCCAGGTCTATTGATTTTTCTTGAATTTTCTCCCAACTGGTAACTGAAATGTAACTGCTTATATTTGGGATGTAATTATAAGCTTTTAAATAATAGCTTTAGTAATCAGAAAAGTAACTTAAGTCTCTCTTTAAATGTGACTAATATGCTTAATGGAAACAAAATATTCCCCAGCATTTGAAATTAAAATAACCCAATAAATCTCTAATCTGGAAGAGCAGTATAGTAAGAGGATCTCTGTGTGCTTGATGTAGGTACCTGAGGCTTGTTCTTGCTGGAACCAGCTCCAGAGGAGTGGGGTTTCTGCCTGCAGCAGCTACTTGCCGTCAGCAGGCTGCCCCCAGCCTGTAGGGACAGGTCGATTTAGACATAACCTCGTCGTCTCTACCAACCATAGAAGGTTTTGAGATGTCTCCAGGAGTGGTGTAGATGGCTTATTTAGATGTACACCTCATTTTGAGAAATATAACACGTTTGTGCCTGGGTTTTGCACTAGATTTCTTACTCTAGTCAGCCCACGGTAAGACTGAACTAACAGTCAAGGAGCGTTAGCCCATCAGGACATGGGTGTACTGGCTTAGAGGAAGACTGCTGGAGCTCAGTTCAATTTGACTGCACCAGCTGTTAAAATATAAAGTAGGTTCCCAGTCCTGTGCAAAAACCTCTTACAAGCATGACACAGCTTCTGAGAGCAGAGGCAGCAACCCTCAGCGTGGTAGACAGGGCCTCTTTCTGTTTCATTTCTAAAACTGTGTCCTGACCCCCTGCCTGATTAGACCATTTTTCTGCATAAATAAGGAACAAATCTGGCTGCCCTTCTGTGCTCTGAGCCCAATGTCCCACCCATGGAGGTAGGACTGATTGATTGATTGTCAAAGAAGGGTGTTACCTCTCTGGGTGGCAACCCTCTCCATTTCTCCTGTGCGACTCCACAGCTAAGAATACACAAGGCATCGTCCCTGGACAGTAGAAATTAAGTCTGATCTGGCCTGGAGTTTAAACCTCTCAGCTATATGAGGGTAGAAATGGAGTTTTGAACTCCCAGACCAGAAATTAAAGTTTTTTAAGGAGATAGTGTGTGTGTGTGTGTGTTAATTCCAATGATGTAAATGAATGTGAAAGAAATATATTTTCCAGAGAGATGGACATGTGCCCTAGGACACTCCCCTTAGTAAAGTGCTTTAGTTACTAACCTCATTCAGGTTACTTCTTGCCTGCTCTTCACCTAACTTCTTTATTCCTAGTCTGGAAACCTCAAGACCCCTTGCATGCTCCCATTATCTGTTATCATGTTTTCATTGCTTAAATATGAGAGAACTGTTTTATACCTTTGTTTTCCTTCATGAAAATGATGTAGCAATTGCATATCCTGTAGTTTCAGATCCTGCCATCATTTCCCTGATCAATTTAACCAATAATAATAGGCCTATTTTTATCCATAACTATCTATGACTATGATTAAGGTTGTCAGAATACAGTGCTTATAAATTTATTAATTTCATATATCATGCTCAACAGTCAAGTCTAATCTTCCTTTTAACATAATATTTACAGGTTATAATGACTGGCGAGAATTCTGTGGCTTACCAAAACTGGAAACTCAGACTGACCTGAATACAGTAATAACCAATCAGAATGTCACTGAAAAAATCATGGAATTATACCATAATCCAAGCAATATTGATGTTTGGCTTGGTGGTCTGGTAGAAGACTTTCTTCCAGGTGCTAGAACTGGTCCCCTGTTTGCGTGTATAATTGGAAAGCAAATGAAAGCACTAAGGGATGGTGATCGGTGAGTTTATTCATGCTATTGAATGATTTGTGTAATATGCAGAATCAACGGAGATTTTACAGATACATGAGAACACTTCCCAGAACACAGGACAACATGATACTTAAACAGGCTTTAAACAAACTATTGCCTGTCACTTGTACGTTTTCAGCTTTGCTTCTTCAATTTTCTTGGGTGAGCTTTTACTTATTCTTCTTTGATCTGTATATAATTTCAATTCCAGATGATATGGAGATTGTTTCTGTGGTATTGAGATGCCCAACTTTGCACTCCTGGTGGAAATACAAGGTGCCACCAGTAGTTAATTGTGCCAGGGACAGCTAACGTTTGTGTGGATGGATGTAGTTCTGTGCAGGCTTTAGCTAATCCAGTCCCTGAGGGCTACAGCGGGCTCAGGGTCCTTAACTGCAAGAACCTCAAAATTTTCCATGACAACCACAGCAAATCAGAAGGGATAGGCAGAGAGCTGTAATTCAGGCTTCCTAGAGGGGATAATAAAAACACCATGTACCTAGTCTTATGTGAACTGGGACTGCAGAGTGCTCCCAGAACTGCCTCATTGGACATAGCATGGTATGTCCTTTCACCCAACGCGGCACAACCACCACCAGGGTCTTGTGCCAGTTCAATCCGCTGCACCAGGAAGGCAGAAGAAATGCAGCTTCAGGTCACAAAGGGGTGCAAGATGCAGTTTATGTCTTCCTTCTGCTCCTGAATTAATTATAAAACCAGCCTTTTTTTCATTTCTGTCATGTACTTGTGGCAGTAATTTTGAATCTCATGAGAAGACTAATTTTAAACTGCTCGTACCGTGCTAGCAATGGTGGTTTAAGTACATCTGGTCCTTACGCTCACCTTTAAGCTCCTCTCATAAGTCACTGTTGTGGAAAGAAACCATTATGTAAATAAGCATCCGAGGTAGAATTTAAATCTGAACTTTAAAAAATGTTAATTAATTAGCTCACAGGAAAAAGCGATGTTAATCATAAAGGTGGTGTCTTATTAGCACAAACTGTATAGAAAACAAACATTCCACTCAGTGGTGTTAAAAACATGGTTGAAAATCTTCTGAATAGGCATACTTGACCCTATCTGGGGAAGGATAATTTATCAAGGCCCTTCCAGCCTTGTTTCCATGATTCAGTGCTTTAAAATACTTCTTATTATTCAGTGTCTTATGATACTACTAGCCTTAATTAAACTTAAGCATAATGAAACATTAACTTCAAATTGAGAAAAAGAGAGTTCTAATAATAAAAGAATTTCCCAAGTTTCTGCCACAAAGTTTGTGTCAGCTAACTCAAACGTGAAATAGTATTGTCATTAATACTATGATAAGGAAGTACCTATGAGAAGTTAGAAGTACATAAAAACGTTATAGTTGTCACAGAGTAAGTACAAGAATGGAAAAGTCTAACAGTCATTGCAACACCTTGTCAGACAGAGTACTGGGTAGTGTCTATATCTGCACTAGTAAGACTACATGCTTACTAGATACCCTAATTGACACGTCAGTAAGTAAGGATTTCAAAACATCTCCTCTAACATATTTGTTTAAGTTCAGAAATCATGTCTAAGTGGAATTTTTTCACTGACTGTTCTCCATCCTGATAGCCTTAAAATTTTTTGTCAGTAATCTGACAGAACACAAAGGGTTTTCTTTTTCCAATGTACTAAATTCGGGCACTGTCTTAATCTCAGACAAATCGCCTGGAACAAACTGTTTCTGTTCCACTGGCCTTGACTTAATTTTTCCATCTCTTCCTACTCTGAATCCTTCTGTGATCTCAGGGTTTGATTTAAGATTTAAATGCAGGTTATTGAGATTTAAACGCAGGGTAATGGAAACTAGCTGTCAGTCACTGAGGAGAACTGCTCTGGAGCTGACCCGACCCACAGCGGAGCCACAGATCTTGGTGCACTGGGGGTTTTCCTGAGGTGGGGAAATCCTGGGGCAGCGGAGAGACACACGTCAGGATGGTGGGCACTCATCTGAGAGCAAAGGCTGCAGCTCCAGCTGGGGGGTCTGCACCATCTACACCAGCGGTGGCCATGCACCAGATGGAGCTGCTGAAGGGAGAGGCTGCAGTGCAGATCTCAGACTGCAGAAGGTTCCTGGACCTTTCTCCTGGGGCAGGGATAGGCACAGACCTGCCTGCAAAAGGTGGGCCCAGGTGGAGGACCTCCTGCAGCAGGTGGGTGAGCTGCAGGAGGGGATGACGAGGCTGCGTAGCATCAGGGAGGCTGAGAAGGAGGTAGACAGCTGGTTCCAAGCACAGTCTGCAGTGGACCGACAGCCCACAGCCTAACAACCAAAAACTCCCCAATCAGCACACAGAGAAGGGAGGTGGGCCAGTAAGACAGAAGAATGGAAGCTTGCGATGGTAAGGACCAGCAGGAGGAGAGAATTCCCCTTGAAACCTTGCAGAACCGCATCACTACTCTGCAGAGTGAAGAGGAAAGACCAGTTACATCAGGAGAGACACTGGAGCTGTGTAAGGCAGCCCGAGCTGCTCCCCCTATAACAACCAGTGCAACTAAGAAAAGGTGATGGGTGACAGTAGTAGGTGATTCTCTTCTGAGAGGTACGGAGGCACCCGTTTGCTGACCTGACACACTCTCTAGAGAGGTGTGCTGCTCACTGGGGGCTCATATTGGGGATGTCACCAAGACATTAACAACCCTTGTACCGCCTGCTGAGTATTATCCACTGCTGTTGTTTCACATGAGCACCAGTGATACAGCCAGGAGTATCAAGAAGGATTACAGAGCCTGGGAGTGGTGGTAAGGGACTCTGGAGCACAGGTAGTTTTTTTAGCAATCCTCCTGGTCAAAGGGAAGGGGTTTGAAAGGAGCAGTCGAATCTGTTGAGTTAACAAATGGTTACAGGACTGGTGCCACAGTCGGTGGCATAGCTGGTGCCAGCTATAGATGCCCAGGGCCTGGAAAAGGATCACAGGTCAGCAGGAGAGCACCTGGAGTGCAGCACAAAGGAATTCCAGCCAATCCAGCCAGTAAGTCAGCTTCATCGGGGGGTCCAACTTAAATGCCTCTATGCAAACGCACATACCATGAGGAATAAACAAGAGGAGTTAGAGACATGCGCACACCTGTAGGGCTATGATCTTATTGGCGTCACAGAGACATGGTGGGATGACCTTTACGACTGGAGTGTTGGAATGGAGGAATACAGGCTTTTGGGGAAGGACAGGCAAGGGAGACGAGGAGGGGGTGTCACCCTTTATGTCAATGACCAGCTGGAGTGCATGGAGCTCTGTCTGGGGACAGATGAGCAGCTGACTGAGAGCTTATGGGTGAGGATTAAAGGGAAGGCAGGGACAGGTGACATTACAGTGGGGGTCTGCAACAGACCACCAGACCAGGGAGACCAAGGCCCTCTATAGACAGATAGGAGCAGTCTCAGGTTCACAAGCCCTGGCCCTCATGGGGGACCTCAGCCATCCCTATATCTGTTGGGACGGACAACACAGCAGGACATAAGCAATCCAGGAGGTTCCTGGAATGCATTGATGATAACTTCCTTCTCCAAGCGATAGAGGAGCCAAAAAGGAGAAGTTGTTCTCACTTTGTTCTCACCAACAATGATGGTGATGGGAGGGTGGGGCAGAATGTGAAGCTCAAGGGTAGCCTTGGCTGCAGTGACCGTGAAATGGAGTTCAAGATCCTTAGGGCAGCAAGGAGGCTGCACAGCAAGCTCACTATCCTGGACTTCAGCAGAGCAGGCTTTGGCCTCTTCAGGGACCTGCTTGGAGAGTACCATGGGATAAAACCCTGTAGGGAAGAGGAGCCCAAGAAAGCTGGCTAATATTCAAGGATCACCTCCTCCAAGCTCAGGAGCAACGCATCCCAGCAAAGAGGAAGTCATGAGGCCTCTATGGATGAACAAGGAGCACCTGGAGAAACTCAGACTCAGAAAGGAAGTCTACAGAGGGTGGAAGCCTGGGAGTAATTCAGAGAAATTGTCTGAGCAGCCAGGGATCAGGTTAGGAAAGCTAAAGCCCTGATGGAATTACATCTGGCCAAGGATGCCAAGGGCAACAAGAAAAGCTTCTATAGACATGTCAGTGATAAAAGGAAGACTACAGAAAATGTAGGCCCTCTCTGGAAGGAAACAGGAGACCACTTTACCAGGGATATGGGGAAGGCTGAGGTACTCAATGACTTTTTTGCCTCAGTGTTCATCAGCTATACAGTGGGCTCTAGCCACGCTGCCCAAGTCGCAGAAGGCAAAGACAGGGAATGCGAGAATTAAGAACTTCCCACTGTGGGAGAAGATCATATTCAAGACCATCTGAAGAACCTGAAAGTGCACAAATCCATGGGACCTGATGAGTTGCATTTGTGGGTGCTGAGGGAACTGGTGAATGAAGTTGCTAAACCACTATACATCATATTTGAAAAGCTGTGGCAGTCTGGTGAAGTTCCCACCGACTGGAAAAGGGGAAACATAACACCCATTTTTAAAAAGGGAAAAAAACAAAACCCAGGGAACTACAGGACAGTCAGTCTCCCCTCCATGCCTGGCAAGATCATGTAGCATATCCTTCTGGAAACTCTGCTTGGGCACATGGAACACAAGGAGGTGATCAGTGACAGACAACATGGCTTCACTAAGGGCAAATCATGCCTGCACCGATTTGGTGGTCTTCTATGACAGGGTTACATTGGTGGATTGGTGCATTGGTGGATAAGAGGAGAGAAACTGACATCATCTGCCTGGACTGGTGCAAAGCATTTGACGCTGTCCTGCACAACATCTTGGCCTCTAAATTGAAGAGACCTGGATTTGACGGATGGACCACTTGGTGGATAAGGAATTGGCTGCATGGTTGCACTCAAAGAGTTGTGGTTAATGGCTCGATGTCCAAGTGGCGACCAGTGACAAGTGGCGTTCCTCAGGGGTCAGTACTGGCACTGGTGCTGTTTAACATCCTTCTTGGTGACATCGACAGTGGGACTGAGTCCACCCTCCGTAAGTTTGCTGACAAAAAACAAGTTCTGTGGTATGGTTGACACCCTGGAGGGAAGGGATATCATCCAGAGGGACCTGGACAGGCTGGGCAGAGAACAGATTGAGCGTAGCTCTGAAGAGAAGGTCTTGGGGCTGCTGGTGGATGAGAAGCTCAACATGGGCCAGCAATGTTCACTCACAGCCCAGAAAGCCAACCTCATCCTGGGCTGCATCAAAATAAGTGTGGCCAGCAGGTAGAGGGAGATGATTCTACTCCCCTACTCCGCACTCGTGAGACCCCACCTGGAGTACTGTGTTCAGCTCTGGAGTCCTCAGCACAGGAAAGACATGGACCTGTTGGAGCAAGTCCAGAGCAGGGTCACAAAAATTATCAGAGGGCTGGAGCACCTCTCCTATGAGGACAGGATGAGAGAGTTGGGGTTGTTCAGCCTGGAGAAGAGAAGGCTCTGGGGACACCTTATACCAGCCTTCCAGTATCTGAAGGGGGCCTACAGGAAAGATGGAGAGAGACTCTTTATGAGGGAGTGTTGAGGGGTAACTGTTTTAAACTGAAAGTGGATAGATTTTGATTAGATATTAGGAAGAAATTTTTTACTGTGAGGGTGCTGAGACACTGGAACTTGTTACCCAGGGAAGCTGTTGAGGCCCCATCCCTGGAGGTGTTCAAGGCCAGGTTGGGTGGGGCTTTATGTAACCTGCTGTAGTGGGAGGTGTCCCTGCCCATGGCAGGGGGATTGGAACTAGATAATCTTTAAGGTCCCTTCCAAACCAAACCATTCTATGATTCTATGATTCTATGATTTGCAATAGTTGAGCAAAAATTCTGAAGGTGACTTTGTAATTCTTTGTCTATGGGGCTTGTGGCTCTTTTTTTTTTTTTTTCTTTTTTTCCTTTTCTTTCTTTCTTTTTTAAATCTAACTCTCTAAAATTCACCTGTAAAATTTTGGTCACCTAATACAGACCTGTTGGAGCAACCTTTGTTAGAGTAAAAACCTATCTGCTGGGTAGATTAAAAAATAATTTTCTTCTCAAGCCTTCTCAGCAGTGTAGATAAAACTGAATTTTGTGATGAAAGTAGAGTAGGTTTTAACGTACCTGAAAGGGAAATGACAGGTGTAGGAGAGCTGAGTGGAACAAAGTTTCCGATGGCTTTGGTAATGGGAAGGGTCATGTGAACAGTCAGTGAGATTTCAGGATGCTCTGAGAAGTTTGGGAAGAGTGTGCAGGTGAGGGCTAGGAGGAAGGCATCTTTATTTTTTTCTGTGTCCAGCCCCTCCTTCTTTCCTGCATTTCTTGTCGCAGTGCTGCTGGGGTGTGGGATGTTCACTCCATCCCTGGTCCTGTGGATTGCCTCCTCCTCCAATAAAGGCTAAGTGGGACAGGTTTATCCCCAACTTTTCCTGCTGTAGGTAACTATTTGCCTGTAAATAAAGACAGTTTTCCAAAATTTGTTGGAACGGGTCCAGCAGAGGGCCACAAAGATGATCAGAGGGCTGGAGCACCTGTACTATGAGGACAGGCTGAGAGAGCTGGGGTTGTTCAGCCTGGAGAAGAGAAGGCTCCAGGGAGACCTTATAGCAGCCTTCCAGTACCTAAAGGGGGCCTACAGGAAAGATGGGGAGGGGCTCTTTGTTAGGGAGTGTTATGATAGTAAACGGGGTAACGGCCTCAAATTGAAAGAGGGTAGATTTAGATTGGATATCAGGAAAAAATTCTTTACTGTAAGGACAATGAGGCACTGGAACAGGTTGCCCGGGGAAGCTATGGATGCCCCATCCCTGGAAGTGTTCAAGGCCAGGCTGGATGAGGCTTTAAACAGCCTGGTCTAGTGGGAGGTGTCCCTGCCCATGGCAGGGGGGTTGGAACAAGGTGATCTTCAAGGTCCCTTCCAACCTAAACCATTCTGTGATTCTGTGAAAATTTCACATGCACTTACCTTACTTAACCAGTACACTCCTGCTGTCAGCAGAGTCCAATTTGCCCTGAGAAGTTCCCCCCAGGGCACATTAGCAGCCCTCATGTTCCCCAGAACACAAACAGGACTATCACACTTCTTGTTTTCATGGTACCATTTCAGGGGGCTCATAAAAAACCTAACACCTGCACACATGCCAAACTTGCACAGGGTACACAGTCAACATTACGGTTCCCTTCGATGAGAAAAATGTAAACACAAAACCCACAGACTTTTCGAGAAACCCCAGCCTTGTTCCCCAAGTATGATGAATGCCCAAGTCCTTTGTTAAACCTGAGGTTAATTTGTACCTTGTGATCATATCCATACTCTACTGCTAGCAGTCCTAGCACACGTTACCACAAATCCTGCCTAGCATTTGGGAAAATCTGAATTGTTCCACAGGGAACTATCTTAGAAGTTTAGCAGTGCTTAACGCTGTTTAATGTACTAATGCTATGAATCTCTCCAGAAATTTTTTTTGCCATTCATGACATGTCTTTATGTACAAAATGTTTATACTTTTTTCTTTCCCTTTCTTTTTATCTTTAAACACATATGTATGTGTGTATGCACACATATATAAAATATATATAATTTAAATAAATACACCTTTGTAGCACCAACTGGTTTTTGTGTTCTGCCACCACACTCCTGATCTGACAAAATGGAAAAAGCAATTCCTCTCTGTTCCAGCTGGTCCTCTTAGCTTACCTTTTTGTATGATCAAAAAGCACAATTACTGTCTTACAATTTTCTGCTATAATTGAACTGCATATCTACAGCTTTCTTAGGAAAGGAAAAACTCCATATTAAACAGAGGAGCATTCAGCTATACCTTGTTTTCATAGCAACCATTCAGTAATGACAAGCAGAATTCAAAAGCTATGGTATAAGAAAATCTATTATGGCTACTCCTGTAATCCTCCTGTAATTTATGCTTAAAACAATTTATGAGTGCACACTGAATGCTGGTGTGCGTAAGATTAAGCATCCAGTTCAAAGAAATTAGCTCCAAGTATTTTCTCAGGATTGTAACTTGTTTTGTGGCCCTGTATCGTCAATGAAATGCAATTCTGCAAATGTGAATAATTAATAAACAGCTGACTTTAACACATCATCCAAGTTGACCAGTATTTCAAACTCACACTAGTCTTTTCTTGACTTTCAAGTTGGGTATGTAAGTCTTCAGATCGTGGTGTTTACTTTTATTATGGTTGTATGCACTGACGTTTTGCTATTATTCTTATTTTTGGTCTTTTACGTAGGGTCCTGTGAAAGTAAGGATAATCAGCTCTTTGAGTTTGACCTTTTCAAAATTTTTCTGTCAATCTTTCCAGATTTTGGTGGGAAAACAATAATGTTTTCACAGAAGCTCAAAAGCAGGAACTCAAAAAACACTCATTGTCCCGCGTGATTTGTGACAACACAGGGATTTCTGAAGTGCCAGCAGATGCCTTCCAACTTGCGAAGTATCCACAGGACTTTAAGCATTGTGACAATATACCTGGGATGAATTTAGAAGCTTGGCAAGAATTCTACCAGGAAGGTAATCTGGTAATTACCAGTCTTTTCTGATGAGAGGAGAGAGTAATCAGCAGTTAAGAGCCCTGACCTTGATTGTGGCGGGTCTTGAGTTACTGGTCGGATGCAGATCTTCAGTGTTTCTACCACTTAGAAATGCGATATAGGTCTTTCTCTCCTTCTTTCTCAACTTCTTCTGTAAAAAAGATAGTGTTTGCCAAATTCACTCTGATAACATCAATGGCTTGTGAGATATCCAGACATTATGGCAATTGGGGCAGGAGTTCTCAGACAGATAGAAAATATTGACTAAGAACTCTGCAGCAAATGCTGTTAGAAGATAACGCTAATTTTTCAAGGTTTAAAAGTCAAACCTGAGGTATTCCGTATAAATTCTTGTCCAGAAATGAACAATTTAATTCTTGATCACCTTAAAACTTGTGAGCAATTTCACTGAAGTTAGTTTAGAGCAGTAATGGAGAATAATGTTTCAAGGGTAAGGTGGTAATTTTTTAAGAGCTTGTATTTAAGAGTTTTTTATTTGTAGAGGAAATATGTGGAACACCAAAGAGTGTGGAAAATGGTGATTTTGTATACTGTTCAGAATTTGGAAAATCTACAGTGACTTATTCATGTGAATATGGATTTCAATTACAAGGAGAAGAGCAATTAACCTGCACAAGCAAAGGATGGAACTTTGAGGCTCCTGTTTGTATAGGTATCCATTTTTTTGTTGTTGTTTCTGAATATTCTAAAAGCTAAAGTCCAGCACAAGCTCATCAGAAGTGAACTCCCTCCCATGCTCTCTTGTAGTCAACATTCTGGGTTCGTAGGTACAATAACACGATAACGTGAAACTCTCCTTGATCCAGAATTGCTATCTCAATCTTTACCCATCCCGATTCAGCAATCAGGGTGATGACAGGAAAATGTCACTAAAAATTAGCTAATTAAGCAAAAATAAGTCAATTAACTACCAGTAGGAAAAAGCAGCAAATCAGAATTATACATTGCTTCCTCCTACATTTAACATAACAGCAAGACAGTTGTCATTTTCCTAGCATTGTTTCAATGGGTGCTCCAGATACAAAATGAGCTCAGCGCCAGTAGTTCATGTATCACCCTAATAAGTTAAGCAAAAGTGACAAAGAAGAAAATACTGTGGAGTGAATAAGTGAAATTAAGCAAATTAATTATCACTTCAGTTCCAACCTCCTTTCCCCAAATAGTTGTGAAAAGGTTTGCCAGAAGTGAATTACTTCTTCGGGTACAAAAGTAGAGCAGGTGAAAAATCAGTAAAAAGATATTGGTTTTGACATTTCACGCACATTTTCAGGGGAATACTTTTCTGTTATTTTAATCATTCTTTTATCTTCTCTCTTATTTTTGCCTTATTTTTACTGTTGAATAGAATAGGATAGGAAGAAAGAGAATGGGGCAAATATTTCATTACAAGACCTTCGCTCTTGAAGGAAGGATGAATTCTCTCTGTTGGGATTTCAAATGTGTATGTTTATAATGGTGTGTGTATATACTTTTTTTATATATATATATATATATACACACATACTCAAACTGCTCAGCTTTATAATAACATGAGAGAAAATGAAACCTGAAAAGGCCGTATTTAGGAATATATTATGGATGGTGGTAAATTAATTTGAATGCAAGTGCTGCAGCTGATCCGCAATAAAGTCTGCTTATCAGTATTTCTCTGACAGCAGAATAGAAAGCTATTCATTCTAATTGTATACCTGGTATGGGAAAAGTCAAATGAAATTTGCAGCTCTTTCCTTTATTCAAATCCTATTTATCCACTGAATTCCACCCACATAAATACCATATAAAGGAATAAAGCTGTTAAATGAATTATAATAAAATCTTTTCAATAGATTAATGTTCTGGCAGCAAACTGAATAAATAAGTTATATGAATGAATGATTCCTTGTCCTAGTTTCTTTTAATATGTTCGGTAATGTAAACAAAAGATTGTATATCTGCTATAGGAAAACAAGCTGCTGCATATATTAAATAAGCAATGCCTTTATTAAAAGAAAACCATCAAAACCCACTTATGCAGATGCTACTTGAGTTTTACAGTAGAAAGTACTTTGTTCCATGCATGGCTGTGCAATGTGTTCTCATTCTTTTAAATGTTCAGCAAATTAGGAATAAGTCAAGCAATATAATGAGGAGGATAGAGCTTAGCATTTCTGCAGATGGTTTCAAAATTATATGCTGCTCTGGAAAAGACAGAGTGGCCTGCTGGCAAAAGCATAAGAATCTGAGAGCTGTTAATTCCTGCTTACTAACTTTGGCTTTGACAGAAATCATTTCTATTGATTCAGGAAGTCATTTAGTGCTAGACTATGCTACCTTCCTTTATATTAAGTGTTATCTTACTCTTGATAGATAACTCTGTTTACTTTGCTTTAATAAAGTGCTTCTCTCTTTCAGTAGTAGGATAGACTGGCAAGAACTGACTTGCGCTATTTGGTGATGGAAAAAAAGAGTTAGGTAGTTAACAGATTCATGACTATGGATCTACAAAAGCTGAAATAACATATTTTAATTACAGTGCAGGCAAAACCAGTGCAGGTTTTCCTGCCCAGATGATGATGAAGCCAGTGGGAGTTAACCCAAAACATAGTCTTGAGGGAGTAATACTTACTCAGGAATCTTCATCCTGAACAACAGATTAGTTTCCTGCTTATGAGAGTTAGTGTTTCTTAAGGTTTCTGAAGTTTAAGATTATTCCTTGCATGGTTAGTCTTTTGACTGTCTCAGTTGATGGCTAGCTTTGGACACAGCTACTGCTTTGTATTAAAATTTAAGAGACGATCAGGCTTGATCCTATTTCCAATGAGAGAATTCCCTAAATGGTCTGAGCAACAGTGCTAAACTAAGTCATTCCTACAGGGTCAGTTTCTAATACTGATCAAAAAGAGCTATTAAGACTGAAGTAGCAGATCAAACATTGTGGTAGGGTAGGGAAAGAAAGAACAGGAATATAACCAAAAAGGGAAGACACTGAAGGCTCAGCTACTTGCCCATACATGGGCTAGCAGTGCTTCCCAGGACCATGGGTCAGAGGCATTGAACAATCTGGCAAATACTACACAGAACTAATGGGAAACTATCTAAACCAGTGCTGGACACCTATCTGTAGGCAACTGAATCAAGTCCTGCAAGTAAATATTACACAGAAAGAAGAAAGATGCAGAAATACGGAAAAGACTCCATTCTTTCCCTCATTGAGTACTTTCTTTTCTGCACAGTACGCTGACCCCCATTTCACCACCTAATCAGAATGTGAGAGTGAAAGGTCTTGATTGGACTCAGGAACAATATGTTTATGTACCTTTTCCAATGGATAATTTTTCATCTGCTCATTATTCTGCCAGGATATTGTCATTTTACAGAACTAATATGGCATCTAGAAACAACCAGTGATATCACAAATAACTGTTACAAATTTTATATCCAAAGCTCACCTGAATCCTTGGCTCCTCAAAATCATGGCTAGAAGTGTATAGAATTGTGTCAGTGTTATTATTTTCACTACCTCTACAGAGCATAGTATGGAAAAAGTTTATAGGGGAACACAAGTCTTAGAACATAAACGCAAGCGAGAAGAGCTCTCAAGTTTAGAGTCTGTATTTTTGAAAATTCAACCAATTGCCATTTGTAGCTTTTGGTGAATTACCAAAACAATGTTTTCTTTTTTTCCTCATTTCCAGCTTAAAACCAAACAAGCAAAAAAATCAAATCAAAACAAAAAACTCCCAACTTCATGCTTTAAATAGTAACAATGAGGATCTTTGACAGTATCTATGTGTCACTGAAAGTGTACAATACCTTTCATTTATGAATACTTGCAGAAAGTGTGTATGAGAAGTTATTAATCCCTCTCTGTAATTTGTAATGGTTATTGATCAGTGTGTATTCATTTTGCAGACATCAATGAATGTGAAAATCAAATTAATCCTCCATGCTCTCCCTCTGCTAAATGCATTAACACTAAAGGCAGCTACAAATGTCTCTGTACTGATCCTTACAAGCTGGCAGAAGATGGAAGAACATGCATTGGTAATGCCTGTGAACCTCCTGTCTATTAAAAATTTCTCTGTTCTGTTTTACAATGCTGTAAATATCATAAAATTGAGATTTATTGAATAGCTGTTAACATACGTAAAAAACCTCTACACAGTCACGAACATAAAGATGCGGTCAGATTCTGTAAAGAAAATGAAGGTATTGAAAAAATAATACAGATACAGAAGTAAGCTTTTCATTTTCCATTCCTACCATATATAAATGGCTAAGTATATCCTGACAGTGCATATGAAGGGGGGGATCAAATCTGTCTCAGTTTTTCCTAGTTGGTATCGAAATTCAGCATCTGAATCTCAAATAAGTTCCACCTATTATGCTCCAAAACTGTTAACCCTTTTAGGGCTTTTATAAATTATGCATTTTCTTGTTTTTCAGCTTTACAGCATACATGGAAGCTGTATTGGTTCTCAAGGTTTAGGTGGGGCGTATGAGTGTAGTTGCCTACTGATGCTGAGTTCTGGGGAAAGAGTGCCTAGATCTGCCAAAAGCTCCACAAAAACCTGCAATCCAAACTCAAGTGGATAGATATCTACTTTGTAACTGTGCCCAAGGGAAGCACAGAAAGTTTAGAGTGCTCAAACCTTGCATATTCAGTGCTGTATGCTGTGCAATCACGAGTAGACTGAATCTCACTGATGGCACATTTCTTATTTCCCGTTTCAGCAAATACCTTGATTATGACACATGGCATTGTACTGTCCCTTATTATTAATTGCACAAAGAAAACACAGGATGAAAATTCCCCAGGAAAAAAAAAAACTACCTTCTTGCAAACAAACAGATGTCTTCAATGATATGATGTACATCCAGTCAGTTTTCCAGTTGTAGTTCAGGACCACATGAGCATATTCCTTGAGTGAGACCTCATCCCTCAAATGAAACCTTAAGTGAGATGACCAAAGGTCCAGGATCGAAGGGCAGTGGGAGACTACACTAACATAGCAGCACTTGACATCACTCTGGGCAGGCACACCAACAGAAGTACCTTCTCAACAGTGAATGTTGCCAGAAGGACATACGTCTCTCTCACTGTAGCAAATGCAAATCCTCAGGGTCAAGTCCTCCTGGGATAAAACTAAAAAGGAATGGTGTTAGTCATTCAGAGTTTCATCCTTTAAAATATCAGAAAAATAGAAAAAAAACACCTACCTTATTTGTAGGTGTTTCTTATCTTTATTTACAGTTTATTCCTTTACCCATTCAACCATGGTCACATTTATTTACCGCTCTAAATCCAGAGACAAAAACCTACCTTCAGATTAGTTTAAAGAGATCAGTTCACTGGTATTGAGTGCAAAAAAGACAGATTATTGGAGGACACTGCACTGGCACAAATGTAAGGCAGCTCCAAATATAAGGTGAATTTTGTATTTCAAGGGAGGGAACAGAAAGTGCTTACAACCAGTGCTACTGTGCCAAGTGATCATTACCCCAGACCAAATCAAATGTGCTTTTCAGAGCTTCATTGGCTTTCTGACAACTCAAGAAAATGGGTGCAAGTACAGCCACCCAGGCCACTGGTGAATATCTGGCATATAAGTTTAGCACCTTCCTTCAAACCTCAATGGCTAGAGGAGTTTGTCATCTCCATGGACTCATCCTTGCGTGTTATGCTAAGGTTTGCTTTGTTGGATCTCTGGAGTCAGTCATAACAGTTTCTGCTATGTGACACACATTGCTTCCTCTTCCAGTTTAAAGCTATGGAAGAAAGTGTCCATTGACAAATGACTGGCAAAATTTGGCAAGTGATTACCTGAGTCTCTTGCATTCTCTTATAGAAATAATGAGCCTTGCTTTACAGTATCTCTGCCATAAATGCATTTTAAACTGGTCAATTTGAAATTGTGGCATTAATCAGTCAACAACTCTTTAAGCCACCACAGAGTGTCAGCCATTACATATTAGTTATAATTCATACTGACAAAGTTTTAAAAGACATCATCCCTCTTCTTAGATTCAAAGATGTAATTGCAGCTAATCTTTACCTCAGTATTGGTCCACTGGGAGCCCCTAAGCTAAGGATCACGGGCAAGGGGCAATGTTTGAACATGAAACCTTCTAAAAAAGTGGTGTCCAAGGCATACATACTAAGAAATTAAAGCTAAGCCCAAGTTTCAGTGTTATCATCATGTGAACTGTAACCCAGATGTGCATTCATGGGGAACAGCCAGGAGGAATGAGAAGTCTGTGTGCAGTTACAAGGCTATGACCTCACTGGGATCACAGAAACATGGTGGGATAGCTCACATAGCTTGAATGCCAGGATGGATGGATACAGGCTCTTTAGGAAGGAAAAGCTAGAAAGTGACAAGGGGGGCATGTTGCATTTTTTGTGAGAGAGCAACATGAGTTCATGGGGCTCTGCCTTGGGATGGGTCAGAACTCAGTGGATCATTTATAGGTCAGGATTAGAGGGCAGAGCAATAAGGTTGCTGTTGTAGTGGGTATGTGCTATGGACTTCCTCATCAGGAAGAAGAAGTAGGTGAGGCCTTCTTCAAACAACTGGAAGACATCTCAAGTTCACAGGCCCTGCGAACAGTTCATGAGGAACTTTAATCACACTTTAACCTGGAAAGACAACACAGAAGAGCACAAGCAGTCTAGGAGATTTCTGGAGAGCATTGACAGCTTCCTGACACAGATGATCAAAAAGACAACAATGAAAGGTGCTATGGGGGACCTGGTACTTACAAATGGAGTCAGAGAATGGTTGAGGTTTTAAGGGAACTCTGGAGGTCGTCTTGCCCGATCTCTCTGTTCAAGCAGGGCCACCTAAAGCCAGTTGCCCAGGACCATGTCCAGATGGCTTTTGAATATCTCCAAGAATGGAGACTTCACAACTTCTCTGGGCAAAGTGCACCAGTGCTCAGTTACCCCAAGTAACAAAGTGTTTCCTGACTCTCAGATGACGCTTCCTGTGTTTCAGTTTGTGCCCATTGCTTCTTGTCCTGTCACTGGACACTACTGAAAAAGTGCCTGGGTCTGTCCTTTTTGCACCTGCCCTTCAGATATACATTGATAAGTTTCCCCCTGAACCTTCTCTTCTCAAGGCTAAGCAGTCCCAGCTCTCTCAGCCTTTCCTCACAGGAGAGATGCTCTAGACTCTTATCATCTTTGTGGTGCTTCACTGGACTGTCTCCAGTATATCCATGTCTCTCTTACACTGAGAAGCCCAGAACTGGGCACAGCACTCCACATCATGGAAGGCTCCTTTTGAGATCAACTAGTCAAACCTCTCTGTTTAAGCATGATCAGCTACAGCAGGTTGCCCAGGACTGTATCCTGTCTGGTTTTGAACATCTCCAGGAATGGAGACTCCACAGCCTCTCTGGGAAAACTGTTCCAATGTTTGACCACCTTCACAGTAAAAAAGTATTTTTTGCGTTTCATGTTTTTAGTTTGTGCCCAATGCCTCTTTTCCTGTCAGTGGGCACTACTGAGAAGAGAGTCTGTCTCTCTCATCTTAATGTAAGCAGTTAATTAGCTACTTGATAGTAGATGCTCCCAAAAATATTTGTGTTAACAAGTGAAAGGAGAATGTTACCAACGGTCAACTGTGTTGTACTTTATTTAGTTTCCATATTAAAAAAATGTATGACAAATTTATATAACAACTTTTCCGTGTTTTTACTTCAGCTGATAAAATAAGCTTTTATCAAGGTCAGTGGGTGGCTTGGTTTGTTGGTCTGTTGTTTTATGCATTTTTAAGGACATCATTCATAAGGCCCAGCTAATTTCACTGCATATTTAGAATGAGGTTTTGAGCCGTGGTAGAAAAGGCAGTGCAACAGTTTTCTAAACCAACACATTGATTATAATAAATGAGCAGCTGAAATTTAGCAGTAATACGAAATTGGGGATCTGCAGTATAGAGTGATTGGAAATTATGAGACCACTTCATATTATTATGAGCATTTCAATCTTCAAAACTAAAGTGCTCTTAAAATTTTGAAGAGCTCTAGTAATGCTAACTATTCAATACCGCAAATCTATATAACCTTCAATCCTGCTTTTATTGATGGAATTCATCAGTAGGCTCAAGGCTTTCTTTTCTAAGGTTGGATAATGTTTTTGACTCAGATGGAAACTTGTATAGGGTAACTTTATTCAGGATGTTTCGTTGAGTTGCCTCAAATCAAAGTTGCTCAGTCCTTACCACTTGGGTCATGGTTTGTATAAGTGTTAGAAATTAAAAAAAAAATTAACATAAGAGTTCCAACTTTCCATCTGTGCATGCAAGAATCATGAGAAAAAGCTGTCATGTTGACCAACAGTGAAGGTATTTAAAATGTGTACATTTTGCTTCCCAGATGAAGTAGGCTAAAACTAATCATTTATGAAGGCTTAGCCAATGGGCAGAAACTTTTTAGGTTCAAGTATGTCATGTGATTAAATAATTACACGTTCCTACCCTCAGGACAATGGAAATAAACTTGCTTTTAGAAATCTTATTTTCTTTGATGTGATCTCAAATTAAAAAGGAATTTAGATGTACTTAGCCACAATTTGTAAAAAAAAAATCAACAAATATAAAAGACATTAAAATCTTGAAAAAGCTGTATTAAAAATACTTTCAACCAGCAAATTAGCATGTGCTTACAGGATTGATGGATGAAAATTATCTAAAGTGCTCATGGGAAACTTCTATCTAATTCAATGATTAATACAGTTCAGACTTTACTTTTTAAATTGCATGACAATTCCATGAAAAATCTATCCAGTGTGTTACATTTCTGAAACTTTAATGGGACCTTTGAGTGCCACTACAAGAATACATTATGCATTAAAGGGATAAGAGCCTATCGTGTGAGTGCCCTCAGTCTTCCTCCTGTCCATGTTGTGGTCAAAAATGAACAACATTGAGCTCTTATTTGGCAAATGGAATATTTAATTCTATCATTAAAGGTGTCAAAATGTAGTCCAAAGGAATTAACATTAACAAGCTGATATGTTTAAAATTAAAGACCAGTATAAGTAAGTGTGAAGAAGTCTCATATTTATTTCTGCAGTCTTGGCGAGCAGGTTAATATTACCTCGAATGCTGCATACTGCAAACTGGGAAGAAATTCATTCATGTTACCATGCTGTTTCCCACAGTGCTAACACCTGTTTCAACATAAATATTTATATATATTCAGCCCCTCTCTTACTTTTTAAAGATATGAAATCCAACTCGCTAGGAAGTGAAATTATTTCATTTGCAAGTTCTCCCTTTTAGTCTGCATTAGTCTCAATATTCTGGAACTTGCTCTGGAAAAACTTGGTTTTCTTCCTACTCAGTTTAATTCAACTGTTGCTAATAATTGGTCAACTGCTGATATTGCATTTACTGTTGTTACTTCAGTAGCTTTCCTCTTGTGCTTTTGTGACAACTTCTAGCTTTAAGATTATACCATATCCATTTTTCTCATCAGATTATTGATGAATTTTAATATTACAACTTGAGAACTGACCATAAATCTTTACCAATAGCCAGTTTAACCAGTTTGTATGGTGTATATGAAAAAAAAAAAAATCCAAACAATTTTGCTCCCATTGGCTTGATCAGGTTGGTTAATCCCAAATAACTTGAGAGAAGATGCAGAGCCAGCCACATTTCAGGTTTCTCTACAATACTCCAATAACAGGTCTCTGAAAGACCAAATGAACTGAATATTAAGAGGCAGTTTCCTCTCTACTACTGAAATAAGATGTAGCTGACAAGAAATAAGGACATTATCAGTGTAAATCTGAATGAAAATGAGGCATTTTGATTCATCTGGCTAAAAAAAAAAAAAAAAGAGAGTGATGGTGAGAGCCTGTAGTCTGTTGTTCTACGTATGGACTTTATGGTTTCTTGTGAATATGTGATTCAAATGCTCTGTTTTGGGAAAAGGTGCTCACAAATAGTTTCAATCAACTGATGTTTAATTACCTAGCCTATTTGAAATCTCTGAAAAAATTGTCAACAACAGTGGCGGTATGTTGGTGTGCACGCTCCAACCTTTCATTTCTCTCACTCTAAATATCTGTCTTAGAAAAGTAGTATATAAGTAACCCAGATGTTAAACAGTTTTAGAATTGCATTTCATTACTATATAGCCTCATTGTAAGGAATGAAGTCCTGAAACCATAAGAAGTTTGCATTCTGCACTGAATAAAACCTGAATAAGGACTCAAGTATTTGAGACACCTCTCTCCCTCCTTTTCCATAGTAGTCGTCCAGGTTCCATGGTGATTTTTGTTTCCGCAGGTGCACCAGACACAGTGGAAGGTTTCTCCTAAGCTGACAGGCAACGGCTGCACTGTAACCCACCTGAAGTTACACTCCCAAAGCTTGCTACCAGGAAAGCGTGCCTTATTTCTACATATTCCATGCAAAGTTGAGTTTGGGCTTCCTATAAACTTCAACCACCTTGCTGTAAGCTTTGCCTTGAGGCTAGAATGTCTCTTTTCCTTCCTTGTTGTTTGACATTACCACAAACATGGATGAAATGGGCAAAGTCAGCAGACACTTGGCCACACCTCATGTTTCCTCAGCAAGAATGCTCTCTGACATGGAGCATGCAAGCCCAGTAGCCGCTCTTGCCAAAAAGTAATCTAGAGAGGCAGCAAATTTTGTCACTAGCCCAATCTGAGGGCACTACTGAGCATCAGTGTCTATTTGGGCTTTGAGTTTTTTCTCGTTCCTCTACCTGTGCGAGTCCAAGGCAGAACCTGTTATCTCAACTTTTATATAAATAAAATTCATTCAGAGCCCGTGATTTCTGTATCTAATACTGATTTGTACTGGGATAGTGGCAAGAGGTCCCTGTCCAATTAGGACAAGATCTGCACCAATTCCTCATTTGATTAATTCTTTAGAGACCTTAGAGTTTAGACAGAAGATAAAAGATGTGCATATGACAAATATGATGGGTAAAATTACAAAATAATAGTAAGAAAATTGTGATCTACTTCTGTAGTACTCAGGCTCTTTGATCTTTCTAAGGAAACACGGTGCACCTTTATTTTCAAATTTTAATTATTGTATAGGCAGTATAGTTATTTATTGTGCATTTTCCCAATGGGAACTTGGAAACTGTGAGCTCTAATTTTCAAAGCTAATCTCCATAGTTAGGAAAAATAAAAGTGTGCCAGAATTTAATTTTAGTGAAAATGTTAGAATTTAATACAGTTCAACTGAGTATACATCTTAGCCTACATGAATTCCTTTTTTCAGCGTGTAGTTCTCTCTAAGCATTACTAGAAAGACCTATGTTTTAAAGTGCATTTTACTCCAGCACAGAAGAATTTAGTCTCAGGATTCCTTACAGTCATTCAACCCAAAACATTGTCATTGGCCTCCTAATTTTAATTGGCTTTAATTTTAGTTCAGAATTTTATGACAGTGACAGACTGTAACCTTTGGGTAAATGTTCTTACCTTTTTGCATGCTTTTAGTGCTATGTCAAAGCAACGTAAATCCTGAAAATGATACTTCTTTCAACTTTGCTGGAATTATAGTATTGGACAAACTTTCTTTGCTGGCCCACAAAATGCAGAATGCTGTAAGTAGTGACTCATCACAGCAGGTGCCTTAGTCTGCAAAGTCACCCGACACTCTCAGCACCGCACCCTGCAGGGGTGAGAAAACCAGCTGGTTTGAGGTGACAATAACCATGACTTTTGACACTTGTCAAAACTATAAGAAAAATGCTGCCTTTATTTGAGAAAATTTTGCTATGGGAGCCCTAGACTCCGTGCTATTCAAGTATTTAAAAAAATAATCTTTTGACAATCCGAATTTTTTATTTTCCAGTGGATGGATTCATGTCCTTGTAAATATTTAACTGAGCTGTATTCAGGTGAAGGTAGAGAGAGTAGATTGAAGCAAAAGATTACAGCTCTTCAAATTAACTGTGTGCTAAACTCAGACCACAATTTTATTCCACTAAAGACTGAGATGTGTAAAAGCAAAATGAAGTGCTTAAATTAAAGCAGAATAGGAGCTGGTTTTTACACTGTTTAGCAGCTATTATATTCTTTTCTGACATTAGATTGTTTCAATGAAAAACACTGAAACTGTATTATGATTTCTATGAGTGTTCATGGCAATTGCTTTTGGCATTTCATCATACATAAGAGAAGTTCTGTACTTTTATAGTAAGTTAAGAGCTTTGACAATGACAAAGCTATGTTACCAGTATCATCCACTTTTTAAATCTTTTGTAGGGCTTTTGGGGGAAAGCTAATGAGGAATTAACATTCTCACTATTATTCTTCCCATCCTGGCTCACAAGCTGCAAGTGACCTTGGTGTACCTCTCTTCAGAAGTCTGTCAGTCACATGATTGCATCCTATGAATAGTGAAATTCAAGATGAACCGATGATCAGACTTCCCAGGTTGGAAGGTCACCTTTATTTTAAGTGGTGCTACGTGGCACTGGAAGCATACACATCTGCCGAGCTGATGGATACCTTCCCACTCCCGAGACAGCAAACCAGTTTTGTTAGGATACAGATGGCAGCTGAAGACGCATTGCATACCCACCACTGCAGGGGCACAAATTCCACCCTGCAGGAAAGCTTTGTCACTTTATCACCATGTGCCCATTTGTACTTGATCATGCTTCTGTTTGCATCAGAAAGACAGCACGGTAGAGCGAAAAAGGCAAAAGATACTCTGGCACTTGACACAGCAGAATAGATTTGTTGTGATGGGCTTTCGGAATATCTGTCAGCCCAGGTGCTGGCACCTATGTAAATGTGAATCCCAAGTCTCTGCACATGGCATAGACAACCTCCAAGCAGACCTTGTTAACCTAGGGTTAACTCAGAGGCAAGAACTTCCAGGGAAAAAAGTCCAAACCACGGGTCTGAACTCGTGCTGAAAGGCCAGTGAGAAGCCAAAGGTGTGTGTGCTGACCATTTCCCCAGCGTGACGACTGCACTCTATCACACGGTCAGAGTTAGAGCTGTGATTTCAGACACCGTGTCTTTGCAGAGCAACATTGTCAAGCTGCCCGTGCAGCGCTTGCAAAGGGGTAGGCAGCCGGTGCTCCGTCAGGACTATCATGCTCTTCCCATTCTCCTTTTGGGTGTTTCATGCACCTGCTTTCTTATCATTTACACGGCTGCATCCTTTATTTCCACTCATGGTTTCTTAGGCTAACTATATTAATTGTAATTAATTATCACTTCGCTGCTTTGATTGTTGAACGAGATTTGGCCACAAGGGAAAGGATGAACATTATGTTTTGAAGAACACAAGGAGTGTGTCCTGGCTTGAGGTAAAACAGAACATGTTATAAGAGTCTTCTATTTCCTTTTCTTTTTGAGCTCCTAAAATGAAGAATAATTAACACTACCTCTCTTTATACAGCCAAATAACAATAAAGGTAAACAAGCATGGGGTGAGGTTAGTGCCCTACTCGGTGAGCTATAGATCAAAGGTACTGACCCATTTGTGTCATTAAAATCCCATGATCCTTTGTGTGAACGGAGAGATTTAGAGCTGTGGTTCAAAGTTTATGTATCCCGTAATGCTTCAGGGAATTTCTGATATTTTTCACGAAGATGACAAGTAACCAAGATGTCATCTGGAAAGGATTTAAAGAACACTAACTTCTTTGACAAAAACAAAATATCAGCATTTGTAACTTTTTTTCTTTTATGTTTGTTTTTTTTTTTTACCATTTTCCGTTCTGTAAGCAAATTTTTGGAAAAAAACAAAGCTCTCAGCTGCTTTAGGTCATTTTCCAGCTAGAATAGTTCTTGCGATATCCTTAGGTTTTTAACTCCGCCATGTAGAAACTTACATTGGCGATTCTGATATGCTGCAAATGGTCTCTGAATACCACGTGGGTAGGGTAGATTGTTGACCACTGCAAAAATTTGCGAGCTTTGGAGGCAGAGGTGGTGGTAAGATAGCCAAGCTGTTGCTGGCTACAAAGAGCTTGCTGACTATATCTCTGAATAGTTACTGGTGCTTACTTCTCTCCTATAAATTCAATCTTCACTTCAGCAAAAATGCAAGAAATATGACAAAGTGACAATGACAGTTACATAAGATTTTACCAGGAGGAGTTTAAATAATTGTTATATTTTAGAATGATGCTATTCATAATCATCTCTGACCTATTTTTGACGGTTTCCAAATGAATTTTCCCATTATATCTGCCTGACATATTATTCAAATAAACTCATTAAATAAAGTTATTTCTCATGGAATGAGAACAAGGCCTCACACTGTAAAATTCTGCCGTTTTCTTCCATGGAACAGAAATTCTGCCTTTGGGCCATTGCCGTGCAAAGCAGTGCGGTTCTGTTTGACCTCTTTCTGAGCTGGTGATATCTGGCTTCTATCTGGTACATATTACACTTCGACAATAAAGGGAACCTGTCTGTTTAGTTGTGATAAGTACTGTGGGAGTGTTCAAGTGAGCATATTATACAGAGTGATCTTGTGTTTTCCTCTTCTGGTATTTTACACTTGGATTATTGCAAACTCCGGTGTCAATTCTCTTTCTGTTAAACATAAAGCCTAATGATTATATATACCTTCAGTGAAAGAAGCCTGGCAACAATAGGAAGAAGAAATTTAACTAACTCATATAAGGTATGTCCCTCTCCCCACAGAAACTTTAGAAATCTTCCTGCAGCAGACATGGCCCTTGATTTCTTGCAGTTGAAGTCACACTGCATAAAAACAAAATCATAAGCAATTTGGCTTAAGATAAATGTGAAAAATTATGATATGGGAAGTTGAGGTTTTCATCACTAATGCTTATAAGAGATGCTATGAAGTTTTTCACAAATGGTATAATATCTACTCTTCTTCCAAATTTGTATTGCAATAACAGAACCAAAACTTCCATATATATATGCGTGTGTGTGTAACCTTTGAGATTTCCATGATTTAAGTTGGACAGTTCTCTTTCTATGCATCTGGTCTGCCAGTTTGCTTAGTTCACAGTTGTTGCATTCTGGCGACACAATATTGCAAGCTATGATATATTTTTACACATGTTGCTACTCCCCATACCAGATAAACATGGGGAATGGGATTTACACCACTTGATTTTAGATTTCTGCCTGTAGCTGAAGTTAGGGTCCCTTTATGGGCTTCTGGGGAAATTGGGCTCTTTTGGGATAAGGCTCTGCTGATACACTTCTTCTAACTTACTTTAGCTGTATACGTGAGGATGAAGTTAATAATCCATAAGGTCTCAGCATCACAAATGTAGACATACAAAACATAGATATCCATATTCAGCTTAATGAATTATGCCAGGGCACGGTGGGGGCTGGAGGCTCCTTGAGGTTGGCTGCAGAGGGTGGTGGAGGCTCCCCATGGCAGCAGGGCAGGGCCTGGCAACCAGGACATTTTCCACCATTCCAGCCGGGAACAGGACAGCTGGGGAGGCACCAGGACAGCCCCAGCCTCAGGCATGGAGTATCCCCCTGGGAACTGGGGACTGGGGATGGGACAAGGCTGGGCTGGGAAGTGGGCCTGCAGGCGGGGTTCATGTTCCACATCAACAGAGGATGTGGACTGTCATGGGCATTGCTGCACACCACCTGCAGCAGAGCTCAGGATGGGGACAAGCAGGGGACCTCCAGCTTAAAAGCAGATCCCAAGCAAAAGCAGTTTCAAAATGTGTGCAAATGCTAGAGCCGTATTGATATTTTATTTTTCTGTAACAAATGTGGGTTTTGTCGTTACTTTACGGAGTCGTCTTTACCTTTTCAACTTGAGGTTCCTCCCTGTTAAAATAAAGACTGCATGACATTTAACAGCTGAGACACCTCCTGTGAAATCTGTTTGTAGCTGAAGTTAATTTCTGACACATCTTAAATAGGTAGAAATTATTGTTTGAGAGAATTTGTTATTTAATTAACCTGTCACTATAAAAACCTAATAGGCAAGACTGAAATTTATTTAACAAATGATTAATTATATGTCTACAAAGTCTTTCTTCTCCTGCAGGCTCTGGAGACTGCTAGCCTGGTATGAACTAGCGGTAGGACTCTTTTACGTCACTATGTTTATAAGTAATTACAGCAGTCTTTCTTCACTAGAAAAGCTATGAATTAGTGTTTTTTTGGTTTTTAGAAAAGCAAAAAAATACGACTTCTTCAGCTTTAGCAGGGAGGAATTAGATTCTCGGAAAACTGGATATTTAGGAGCAGCAATGGGCTTAGTACTTTGAAAAGTACTACGGAGACATACATTGTTAATAAGAATTTGTGATGAGGAAGCTGAAAGATTATTAAATATGTGAAATATAATCCTTTGGTGCCACCCAGTTTAACGACATACATGGGACTGTTGAACATGTGGAAATCCGGTTCTGTTTCCCTGCTTTTGACACCCAAACTGCTTTCTTGCCTCCAGCAATATCAGATCTACTCTTTATTCCTCATATCCATCACTGACTGAACTGTATTCTTACATTCTTGTGCACATCCCAATTCTTGTTTGCAAAATCACCTAATATTCATAAAGATGCTATTCTGTTATCCATGAGGAAAAGAACAAAACAGATTTTATATATATATATTACTTTTTTTTTTTGTATATATATATATATATTTTAAACAGACTTCTGGTCTCTGCAGCAGCTCCAGTACCTTAAATGATACCTAAAACTTTAGTAATGTTAATAAAGCACAATAGGAAGAGTACTGGAACAGTAAGTTAATGCTAGCTACACCCTGGATTTACCTTTCCTCTCCTGTCCTGAATCAAGGGTCTTTTTTTCCCAGCTCTGCCCTCATTCTCCTGACTATGTTGTCTGCAGCATTCCTTCAAGTACTGCCCAAAAAAGCAAAAAAGACCTTGTTTTAAAATTGATTTCTTGAAAAGCTCTAGGCCATTCATGGGTAAGTTGTTTGTTGAATAAAGTTTGATCTCCTAATTTGTCTTTCGTACAAAACAGAAATTTATGCAACCTTTTGGAATTTCCTGTGCTTATTCCCACAGTGAAGCTATACTTACTGTTGATCATTTCTACGGAAACACTTGTTTTATTTTCTTCAGACAGTGTTTATAGAAGTACATAGGAGCCCAAGGGCTAGATCAAGTAGAGCGAACAAGCAGCCAGGCTTCCTCCACAGTGAATGGGTTGTGTCAGAATGGCATTCAGCTCCCCTCACTGAATACACACACGCACACTCGCACACAGACAACTGTCTAAAATTAGACAGTTTGGAAATACCGAGCATGAAGCATGCCTAGGCAACCCTGAAACCTCAGTTCCTGTCTGAAGGCAAATGTATTTTTACACCCAAGATCCAAACCCTAGATTCTGTCAATTCTGTCCCTGACGTGAGTTTTCTTGAATGAATGCTGGGATCTGCCTTTGCAAATAGACCCTTACCCCATAATAGTTTACAAGCTGGAGAAAACAAGACTTTAAAAGGACTCACAGCTACATCCAGCATGTTCCAGGAGATTGCACTAATCACGAGACCAGGCTTGATGCAGTTACAGTTGTGGCATGGTTGCACATAGTGCATATCCAGCGAAGCTGAGTTAGCAGTATGAGCTGGCCTTGACCATGTATATGATTTTAATTCTGTTCTGATTAATGTATGAAATTAATTGCTTATGTGACACCTATTTTTAAAGTACATTTTTATCATTTTCCCATAAGCATGCTACACCTGAGAGGGTTTGTTGCATTATCCTCCCTTTCAAAAAAAAAAAAAGTGGTGATAATAAATGGACTTTTCATGGGATTAAATCTTTAGACAGCCCTGTACGGAGTAGAAAGTATATCTCCAATAAGGGAGTCGGAGGAAAGGGAAAAATGTAACACCTCTACTGAGCTAATTTGCATGTTTGACCCATTTCTATGAGCAGCGTGCTTAATAGCCAACCTGCTGCAGGAGAATTGTACAGATGATGAATTAACAATGCCCTGTCAGCATTCTCTAATAATATTGTGTTAAATCCCTGCCCTAAATTCACACTGCGTGGAGATAAATAGCACTGCCACCATCTTTTTTATATTTAATAATTATTCTGCTGCTGTAGGTACAGACACGTGCACAGGATTTAAACTCTCCTTTTTTCTTTTTTCTTTTTCTTCTTTTTCTTCTTTCTTTTTTTTCTTTTTTATTTTTTCTCCCTCCCCCCTCCCCCAAATAGCTACTGAGAAGGAGACATTTTTATTTAAGGATGTTGTCTGAACTACTTAAATGTCAGTAATAAGGAAAGCTATGTTTACCAGTTCTAAATTTTTTTGTTTGTTTGTTTGTTTTACAGTAAATTACTTTGAAAAGAAGAATGACTGCAAAGTGTTAAAGCTGATCTGTGTGTGTGTGTGTGTGTGCACGCGTCTGTGTGTACCCATGTTCTTTGGCAAAAAAATTGTCAATTTGCGGGAGGGAGATGAAAAACAGAAAAATTCTCAGAATTATAACTTTAAAAAGAGCATTTTAAAAGCATCTCCTCTGCCCTACTTAACTGATAAAAAATAGCCAGAAGTGGTTGTAAAGAGCTAAGGCTGAAAGTTGAACTATACAGCCATCTACCAGCAGTGACATTCATCTCTCCAAAGTTTCACCAAAGTCCAGAGAATCCTTTGTGCACATTCAACTTTTTGGCTTGGAAAAACATAAATAAATACTTTTAAAATGAAGGCAAATTAAGCCTGCAAATTGCATTGCAAAGTCTGCAGCTTCCAATGCAATTCCTATTGTATTTTCTGTGATTAAATTACAGTAGATTGCAGCCGGAGAAAAATCTACAGAGACCTAGTGTAGGTGTCCATGAATACCTGTGTATATGTGTGTGTGTATATATCTATATATTTATGTCCAGTTTTTGACACAATTCTACTTTTTTCTTTTTTAAAAGCAATTTAAAAATTAAGAATCCTTTCTGTCTGGTAACATTTTATGTCAAATTAGACATTTCCTAGCAACTTTAAATTTACTGAAAATTAAAAAGTAGTAGTATAATTACTACTTTAGCTGTTCTATTTTACCCTGCAACCTTGGAAGTTTATGACTGTCCCAAAAAGTTACACTGGTAACTGTGGGCTAACTGGGGATAACCCTTTTGGGTTGTCTTTTATTATCCACCTGTGGGTTGTAATCCATAGTTGAGAAATATAAAATGTCAATGCTTGCTACAGAGTGAAGAGGGCAGAAGCTGGATCTCTAGGCAGTGATTCAGAGAAGCACACTACTAGATGGCATAGGCATTCAGCATGCATTTATATTTTGGGGTCCTAACACAGAAATATTGCAGCTACTCTGTGTAATTCTTCCTTTTCTTTTAGTGTTTGAAAGCTGATCCAAACAACATATTTATTTTCTTTCCAAATTTTGCTCAATAATTTCTTTAGGTTTTACTTTAAAGTTAGTTATATGACCCAGAAGATGTGCTTTCATTCATGCTGAATTGCTCGCCTTATTGGCCGTCTGAGAGGTACAGCATGTTTCCTTGTTTGTTTTAAACAGGGCAAATTCAGTCAGCAGATCAGGTCAGTCGAACATATTAAAAGATGGAGTTAGTCTATCCAGAAAAAGGAAGCTGCAAAAAGAAATGCCATGAGATGAAGACATCTCAATCCACCGTACTGGCTGATCCAGCCAGTAGGGTGCAATGTCCCCTAAACCCAAAAAGTCATAGAAAATATTGCTGAACTGAAATCCTATGCCTGATCCAAGTTTTCCTTATGGGGAAGATTTTTAGTGGACCTCCAGCAATATTTTAACAAATAAGTGTAGGCAGTTTTACAGACTGGTGTATATACACATAGAATGATCCAGTTTCCAATTCCAGGGTAAGGGTGTAGAAAATGGATGCAGTAGAAAATTTGGAAGTGGTTATAAAAAGCCCTGAAGATGCACTGGGACTTTCTTACATGTTTTACTAATATTTTTTTCTGTAGTTTTAGGCAAATTATTGTCTTCTGGTTTTAATATACCTTTGAAAATAAGTAAAATACTTGAATCTGTATCAGAGACAACCTGGCCCGTGCCTATAAAATGAGACTTAACCTTGCCCAGGAACTTGACATCAGGTGATTTCTTCTTTCCCTCCACATGAGGTACCACAGAAAGGAAGATTATAGATAAACCTTGGAGACTAGGGATGTCAGCAGAGCTACATGCTGACTGGGGTACAAGTCTTCTTGCGGACTGCTCTCTGAGTTGAATCCCAAAATAAGCAGGGAGCTAGTGAAACTGTATTAGATAGGATGTCTGTGATAACATTGTGGGTTTTAGCACACATATGAAAGGGCAGATGGCAACTAAACTCTGCATAAATTAAGGAACGTGGACTTTGGGATGCAGAAAATTATTTTTTAAAAGTCAAGGCAAGAACAGACGAGTGGGTGCAGAAATATATTAGAAAGTTGCAGAAAGAGTCGTCATTGCACAGTGGATGCTGAGACAGGTGCACAAAAACTTACGAGCGAAGCTCATAGCTCATGGTGTATATCAACACTAACAGTGAAAGTTACTTTGGGAAAAAATAAAATCAAAAGGAGAGAGACAGAGAGAAAAGGAAACAGGAAACTTTCCTCGGTGGCCAGTGGGAAGAGAAGTGATGGGGGTCCTCAGGTAAGCAGCCACCCCAGGGCTCCCCTCCAGTTCAGCAGGGCTCCCCCAGAACACTCTCCTGCAGAAGGGACACAGGATTCACCAGGACCCACTCAATCTTCTCTTTGTGGTTCCTGCTTATGATGCTCTTATCTCTGACTGGCACATACTGGCCAGGGCTGGTGCTGGATCCTCACTGACTGCTACACTCAGTGAAAGTGTGTTATTGGATCTCTAATGTCCCCCAAAGCCCCAGCTAAGGGGAAAAGGGGCAAAGATGGAGTGTTTCTCCTGCCTGACACAGTTGCTTCCTTTGAGAACCCACCACAGCCACAGGTTTGAGAGGTGGATCCATACAAACCTCAAGAAGTTCAACCAAGCCAAGAGCAAGGTCCTGCACCCGGGTCATGGCAATCCCAAGCACAAATACAGATTAGGTGGAGAATGGATTGAGAGCAGCCCTGAGGAGAAGGAATTGGAGGTGCTGGTGGATGAGAAGTTCAACATGAGCTGGCAATGTGCGCTCGCAGCCCAGAAAGCCAACTACATCCTGGGCTGCATCAAAAGAAGCGTGGCCAGCAGGTCAAGCGAGGGCATTCTACCTCTCCACTCCGCTCTCATGAGACCCCACCTGGAGTACTGTGTCCAGCTTTGGAGTCCTCAGCACAGGAAGAACATGTAACTGTTGGAACGGGTCCAGAGGATGGCCACAAAGATGATGAGTGGGCTGGAGCTCCTCTCCTATGAGGACAGGCTGAGAAAGTTGGGGCTGCTCAGCCTGCAGAAGAGAAGACTCTGGGGATACCTTGTAGCAGCCTTCCATTACCTAAAGGGGGCCTACAGGAGAGATGGGGAGGGACTCTTTATCAGTGAGTGTAGTGACAGAACGAGGGGTAACGGTTTTAAACCAAAAGTGGATAGATTTAGATCAGATATTAGGCAGAAATTCTTTACTGTGAGGGTGGTGAGACACTGAACAAGCTGCCCAGGGAAGCTGTGGATGCCCCGTCCCTGGAAGTGTTCAAGGCCAGGCTGGATGGGGTTTTGAGCAGCCTGGTCTAGTGGGAGGTGTCCCTGCCGATGGCAGGGGGGTTGGAACTAGATGATCTTCAAGGTCCCTTCCAACTCGAACCATTCTATGATTCTATGACTACCAGCTTTGCCAAGGCAAGGCCACAAGAACAGCCTGAGAGCAAGACACTGAGATCATGGAGGGGAAAATCTTGCCCCAGGGCCCTGGGAGACCCTGCCCAAGTGGCTGGGGGGATGTGCACCCCCCCCACTGCCGGGGGAAGGCAGCCTGCACACCTGTGAACTGGAGGCTCTCAGCAGCACAAAGGGTAAAGCATCCAAAGCTTTCTGCAACAGCCCACATACAGCAAATTATGTCTGAGCATCACCATTGTCTGATGAGGCTGTAGTATGAAAATCCTTTTCTGAGCTGTGAGTCATGAAACAATTTTGTTGGTGCAGCCATTCATCAGCCTCAGCTCTCTAAAATTAGATACTTGGGATCCAAATCAGCAGAACATTTTTCACATGTGCACGGAATTCAGGCAAAGCTTTAAATGCAAAATTTATTTAATCTTTTCCTTGTCTTTAGTACCATCATATTTTACTCAGCTTTTAAAAGTCTTAGAACATCTTGGAAAACAATGGAAAAGTTCAGAAAAAAAAATCATTATTTTGAGAGCATTCAGTATCCAGACACTTTCAAACTTCTTTTAACAAAGAGCTTCCATAGTTGATATCATCTTACTTTAAACTTGTTTGACTTTTAGTATCCTGTTCACCATTAATATCATCATTCAATGTTACATTTTAATCTATGTGCTCTTCTGGTGTTTTGAAGTAATTAAACAGCAGTATAATATTTACTCTGGAAAGTCCAAGATGTCCTCTTAACATCTTTGTAAACAAAGGTAAACAGCTCTATTTTTTATCTGGCTCCAGAGTAATCCTCAATAAAAAGAAAATAAAAAAAATCCCAAAACCAAGCAAAAAACCCCACAAACTGAAGTACTCTCTCAATTTCATTTATTTGCATTTCATGCACATAAATGCTTCATTCTCAGCAACTAGCACGTCCACTTGAAATATAGCTTCCTTGCTCTCCGTTCATCCAAATTACCACTTTTACATGTGAGCTGTTCAGAATCTTTAGAGATTCTTGGTTTTGGCAGTCTTTGGACAAAAAACAAATTAAGAATATACAAGCAAGATAGATGCGTATGCTAAGAAATGCAGATTAAAACAAGACAATTGCATTTACACCAGTGTATAGCAATATTTCAGATTGTCATTTTTGATGATATTTATATCTACAGTGATCTCGGCACATGACTCATAGTTAACACACTGTGTCTTGATGCCAGCTAGCTTTTTATGCAGGTTTGAAGGTGACTTTTTAGCTTTCCCAAGTGCACAGCTACCTATAAAAATGTCTATGAATTTTTTTTTATATTTATGATAAATTTGACTGCATTTTCAGAAAAAAGAGCTCATTTTTATTGCTGTTGGGTGAGCTAATTTTAAACATGGTCTTACTGCCTTCTAATAAAACTTTGCCTTCTTTTGCTACTTCTCCTTTCTGAGATTCTTTTTGGATTTTCAGGCACCAATAGAATATGTACTTTTTCCACATTAATTTTGCAATTGAAAGAGGACGCATAAAAAGAAAAATGTATTTTAAATGTTTTTGTATTTACTATCTGTAGAAAACAGTCAACAAATTTGTAAATACATATATAAAAATCTATAGCTTTTTCTTCTGAATGCAGCAATTAGAAAAAAAAAACAGTATGAGTGAAAAACTATTTTTCCTAAGGCTTATGAATGGTTACAAACATGAAAGCATGCACAAAGCAGGAAAAAGAAATGCCTGTAACGCTACCTAGACCACAGATTCAGTAAGGATTTAGTCACAAAGATTGACAAACTATTTGAGTTGTCACTGCCAATGGATATCAAAAATCTGTTTAAAGTAGCAGGACTGAGATTTTTTCCAACTGTGCCTTCAGAGCTTTCCCTTGCTTTCTGCCTTCAAATTCACACTGCATTTTCAAAGGGATGGTTGAACAAAGCCCTGTTTCTGCATTGTAAGGCAGAACAGCAATGTCCTGTGGTACAGTACAGGTTTACTGTAAGGCATTATAAGATAACAGGGAACTCCTAATGAGCTTCATTTATCACTTTGAAGTGACAAATTCACCTACACTACAGGGAGAGAAAATATTACACTCTTGCTATAATATTAAAAAAAAAAAAGAAAACTCAATGGGTCTTGAACTCTTGCCTCTAGCAGTAAGAAGAATCAATGACATGTTCTATAGAGCCTACAGTTTAAATGCAGAACCACAAGAAATACTCAGTTTAACTCCAGATGAGTTGGTATTTCTACACAGCACAACGTAGAGCCAGTGGCTAGCACTCCTGGATATATCACGTAGGAACCAGCTTTGGGGTTTTTTTCTGCCAAAAACTGCATAGTACTTTAGAGATATATCCTTAAACTTCTTCACGTTTGGTGAGTTTGCTACAAGACTGACAAATCGATAGCTACTTCACATTACCCCCAAAAGGCCAGAGTCCATACCAGGGCTGACATTGTTCATTATCACCAACATGGATCACACAAAGTACACCTTCAGAAAACGTGTAGATGATGTCAAATTAGGGATGACACAAGAAAAGGCAGAGCTTAGTCCAAAAGGACCTCTATAAATTTGAGGATTAAACCAGTAGAAAGTTCTGACATTTGACAAGGTGTGTGAAATCCTATGCCCAAGGGTGCAATAAGCCCCAGAGTGGGCACAGGCTGTGGGGAATACGGTGGGTGCCTAGTGAGAGATGAACAAACACTGCACCCTCTCCACAATTTTTGCAAGCGGGTTACATTGGATAAAACTGAGAAAAATTACTATCCCTCTTTTCTTGGTACTGGTGAAGCTGCACCTGGAGTACTGTGTCTTGGTTTGGGTCCCAACATGCAGAGGGGTGTGGAGAAGCTAGAGAAGATCCAGCCAAAGCCTCCCAGGAGGACAAAGGCCCTTGACCTACAAGGAGAGGTTGGGGGAACTGAACTTGTTTAGTTTGACCAAGACAGGGTAAAGAGGTGATCTCCTAACAGAGCCACAACTCTGAACAGGAGTTATAAAGAGAATAGAGCCAAACTCTCTTGCCAGACAACAAGGAGTGACAGGTACAAGCTGCTGCTTGGAAGGTTTTACTGGATTTAGGGACACTTTTTTCCTAGGGGAATAGTTCACCATTTGAACAGGTAACACAGATAGGTCATGTATGCCCATCCTTGGAGGTCTTCAAGACTCATCTAACAAAGCCCTGACAGTCCTGTTCTTATGCCAGCAAAAGTTTTGCTTTGAGCAGAAAGCTTGCCCAGATGGCCACAAGACCTCTTTTCCAATTAACTTATCTATGATTCTATGGTCCTGTATTAACATGATTATGGAGCCACCTCGTTTGAATTCCAAGTAGGTCCAGTACCACCACCCATTACTTAGATTCCCCCATGTTACCATGGTTCATGCTTCCCAATTATTTTGCCCATTAAGAACTAAGCATTGCCACTGTAGATTTCATCTTGGATCTGAACTTTTTGTTTCAAAATTTTCACCTAAAAGAGTTGTCTTTTTCAAAATGGAAAAGTCATTCCTTTTCCCAAGTAAATTAAGAAATGCTGACAATAATTTTTTGAAACTATCCGTGTTTCAGAGCACAGATACGAAAATGATAGCAGGATGCATAATTTAAGAGGATTTTTTTTTTAATATACCCAAATTGAGCCAGATTGTTAACTTTTCCCCAACACAGAAGCCAGTCACAAAAGAGACTGAGTAAGCTAAAAATTCAGATGATATTATCTGCAACAGAACAAGAACCATCTCAAACCTGTAGAAACCTAACAAGCACATGCATCTCTGTGACTGCTGTGAACAAGACCGTTCAGGATAAAGAGCCATTTTAGCTCTGTATACAGGCTGTGTCTATATTAGCAAATAAGGCCCAGTCTTGGGGCTGATCCTTCTCTCACAATCATGGATGTGTTTTTTGACCCCTATCAGTTAACACTCCCCTATATAATGCTGGGAGTCTGAGCACCATTTCCAATACCCAGTGTGAGATAGATTGCTCCAAACCTGACTCCTGAGATGAAGATCTTAGCATGAAATCCACAAAGAAATGAATCGTTTTGATTGAGACCTGAATTTAAATGGTGTGCAGTAAGTATGGCATGGGTCCATACACTGAACAAGACAAGAAAATGTTGAAGAGCATAGGATGCTGTTCACAAATCAGCTGTGCTGGTTCCTGTGGAAAAGAAGATAATATATGAGCATATAGCTAAGGAAGCAAAGCATAAACACAAGAGACCAAAGTGTCACGATCTTCAAACTGGCATCCCTATTTGAATTTGCAGTCTTAATTAAGGTTTTTAATGTAGCAAACCTATTCATTTTTCTTATTCTCGCCTGGTTTCCTTCTGCCTCTCTGCTGCAGAACTTTGGGATGAAAGGACATAAAATTCACAAAAGAAAAGCCCTAGAAGCAGGAAATTAGCTTCCAAGGGTTAGACTCTATCCAGCACTATGAAGTTTTCATAACGGCTGAAACAAGGAGAAGAGTCGGAGTGCGCTTTCACATTGCAGTCCTGTCCCGGACTGAGTTGGTTCCACTTAATTTTTCTATTTCCTGATTGAGCTGTGCCTTCCCTTACTCCCACATTTGTATATGAATCAGGGTGTCATACTTTGCGGATGCTGAAATCCACCTCAAGTTCACAGCTCCCTTCTGTCCCTACCTCCTTACCAGCCTCTCTAGCTTTGACAAAATCAACACTGCACTACATAGTTCCCTGTTAAATTGAAAAGCAAAGGTATAAATTTAATGTTTAAAAACCTTTGCAGCCACTGGAAATTCTGCTCTTGGTCTCAGTGAGACTGAAATATCCTACTAAATAAGTAAGACAGGTTGGCCTGGTGATTCTAATAATCCATTTCATAATTAATCCATCATAGTTTTCTAAAATACAGTTTAAGTTGTCACAGAATCTCCAGTTCGCTGCATCACATGGGCACTGCAAACAGAGCGTCTTACATTGATTGTGTAAAGGTGTTTCTAACATTTGTTTATTAAGCCAACATAGTTATCATTGATATCTACCAAGCATTTCCTTGGCAGAAATTAAGTCTAGATTGCCATGAGACACATAAAACAGGTTTATGTCATGAACCATCCCTGGCCCTCTCTGCACACATTTAATGAGCAGAGAGACACAGATTTAGGCTGGCCTGGCTTACAGCCACGTAACACTGAAGTAGGGCCCGGTATTGGAAACCAAACTTTCTAACCGAAGTCAGCTTGAGTGAGAAATCATTAGTTTGTGACTCCTGGCAGACTAATTGGTGTGTATGGAGCTCCATAATAATTTGTCTATATTGATCCTCTCTATGCTGTGTGAATTTCTAATCTAATATCTTGGGAATCTCCGTATTGTGCTGTATTTATCTGTGTAGATGTGCTTGCTGTTTGCTGCAGAGCTTTTGCAGTGGTGATTGTTCTGCATAGTTGCAGGCAACGATATTGGGGGGCAAGAACAAAGAGGGGCTCTAGGGACGATGCTTCTATCATCAGCCAGCTCTATCAACATTTCCAGGCAGCAGTACATATGAGTACTTCAACTGCTTGTCTCAGTTATGTGAGTTGTTTTCATTGAGTAGTAAATCTACAGTATCAGTGCGAAGTTTTGTAATACGTATAAGAAACCTCTTCACATGATTACCTTATTAATACTTTATTGCATGCAATTGTCATTGATTTGAACAACATCCTGGGGTGGATGCATGGAAGACATTTTTAAATATTTATGTAAATGATTATATCTGCTTAATGAACAGTAGTCAGGAAAAGTAATCACCGCCATCATTTTATACCATTCTCCTTAGCACAGCATAGAGACAACTGTTCCTTCATCAAAGGAGAAATACTGAGTTTAAGAAGCTTAAGATACAGGCACTTAAGACAGAAACAAAGCTGATAGTTAGGAGTGCTGTTGTGAAAGGGTCTGTAAGGAACTGTGAAAGCTTTAGAGACATGCTAAAAAATAGAAAGAATGAGGAGGCTTTCAACTACTCCCAGTGATTTCTAACACATGCCACGTACAGACTGCACTGAACAATGAGACAGACAGTGATTTAGAGGCCAGATGTTTTTATGAATGAGCTTGATCATGTCACAGCAGTTGAAAATGCTGAAGATAAAAAAGAGAGGAGAAGAAGGAGGAGTACCTGGGAGAGACAGAGGGGAGGGAGGATGTTGTAATAGAGATTTATATTGTCACAAGTTGCAGCAATTTTGTAATAAAAAGCAGAAACAGAGTCTGACCCTAAATGAAAGGTACATCAAGTGGGAAAGGAAGCAAAGTGATTCATGCAAGAAAAATTGCTAGCATTGTTGGAAGTAAGTTGAGGAAGTCATGTTAATCTATAGAGCATTTTTACTTAATTTTCAAAGGAAAATCTACCTACCACTGTAATAATTTATCCAGCTTTGTAGCATCCCAGAGTCATACAATCATTCAAGCTGGAAGGGAACTCACAATGCCTCTACTGCACCCTCCTGCTCAAAACAGGGTCTACACCAAGTGCAGACCAGGTTTCTGGGGGCTTTGCCTGGGCAGGTCTGTAAAACCTGCAAGGACAGGGGTTATGAAATCTCTCTGGGCAACCTATTCCAATTTTTCATACTGACTTTTTTTTCCTTCCACCAGGCACCTTGGTAGAGAGCCTGGCTCCACCTTCCCAGTAACTTCCATGCAGGTGTTACAAGGCCGCTGTCAAGTTCCCCCAAGGCCATCTCTGCTCCAGGCTGCACAAGCCCAGCTGTCTCAGCCTCTCCTCTCAGGGCAAGTCCCCCAGCCCCCTGAGCACGTTGGTTACCTCCACTGAACTCACTCCAGTTTATCCTGGAGTTTCTCCTGATGAGAGTATACCAGAAGCTGTGTAAAAAAGCACTGGGTAAAGGAGAACAATCCCTTCCCTGTTTGGACAGCCCAGGATGCTGTTGGCTGTCGCTGGTGCCAGGGCTCACTGCTGGCTCAGGCTCAGCTCACTGTCCACAGACTCCATGAGGGTTTATTCTGCCTCCTCCTCCTGTTCATTAATAAAGGTATCATACAGAGCAGGTCCCAGGACAGTGTCCTGAGGTGCTTCAGGCAGAGCACATTACATTGACCACTCCTGCATGGGCTCGACAACTCAGCCAGTTTCTCACCCAGCTGGTAGTCTCCCAATCTAGACCGTGATATGTGTTTTAGGGCTTGAGTTGCAGACATGAGAATCGATGTTTAATGCATCTGGCAGAGAGCATCTGACGAGCAAGAAGCAGTGCTCCTCTTTCTGAGAACAGTTTGTGGTAAGCATAAAGACACAACTGGGAGTTGTAAGGTTTGAGGTAAATGTGAGTAAACTAAGCTCCTTCACTGGTCCTAATGATTTCATGGAAGTTTTGATTGCCTGCAGAAGGCCATAAATTGGCCCAAACCAAAGCACCTTAATCTTTTTAAGTAACTATCAGAAGCTGTCAATCACTGCAGTCCCTACGTGGGGCTTCTTAGTCATAAAATGGTAAATGGACAAATATATATGTTTTTTTGTAACTGGTTCCAGTATTTTTCATGTTAACATTGAAATGCAAATGAATGCAAATGTTATTGCAAGTTCTGTTATATTTGAAAACTAAGTGAATATACCATGGATGGCGTTGCACGTCATGGGAGCCACTCTAACTGAACAGGCTGTTAGGGGAGATGTTACAGTATGCAATCGAGATGCTCTGTTGCTGAGCTCTGACTGAAAATATGACTGCATCTGTCAAGTGGAGCTGAGAGAAAGCCCCTGAAGCCAATGCAGACATTTTCTTCCTTCAAAGCTTTCCCAGTATAGCTGAAATTTCACTACATCACTCTAAATGAAAGAACAGGGGAAAAAAAAGTCTCTGGTCTCATAGACTCAAAGTCTTAGACCTCTACTTCATAATTGGCTTCACTTGATATTAGAAGAACCTTTAAGATGTCTGAATCAAAGCCTATATTACACTGCTTATCTGTAGAGTTTATGGGAGCAGAAACATCCTAAAGACAGAAATCGTTTAAATGTATCTCAGATATACCTCTGCTGATATTACTATAGGGACACCAGCCATTGTAGGCTGGCTAGGAGTTTGGTACCTGTAATATTTTGCATTCCTCCTTTTTTATCATTTAGATGTGCTTGTCTAAGTGTAAAAGCGTGAAATACAGCAAAATTTTTCCATTTTCCCATTTCTCTCAACTTCAATCTTTGAAAATACAAAATGAGGAAAATGTGCTTGCTTTTCCCCTTTCTCTTGTATATAAAGTTAACATTCACCAAAACTGAGTCACCCAGTATACAAGTCACTAAGACAGTCCAAGGACATAAAGTGCTTCAGAAAGTAAGCAGAGCATCTCAGACCCTTGTCAAGTTGTAAGAATTTATAGTATAATTTTGAGTTAGTGTATCTAGTGGTTTCCCAAATAATTTTCAGGATCACAGCTTAGATATGTGGTGTTTTATATAAACTGTAAACATGTATTTGAAAGAAAATTATTCCAATACGGCTCCATCCTAAGGACTTTGGCATGCAGGAAGTGCAACGGTGCATTTTGGTGAAAAGATTGTGAAAATGCAAAATCTGTCTGTAGAAAAAATATGTTTTAAAAATCAAACTTTAAATTGCGTTAGTGAATTAAGGGACATAAATATGAATTGCTTTAGACAATTTTTATTCTAAATATATAAGCCTCTGAATACTCTGTCTTCGCTCTTAATTTGAAAACCTCTGCAGCGCTGGCTGATTCATTCAGTCTTTCTCAGCTCTTCAAAGTTACAGGAATAATTGTTGAGGACTTGTACCTACTCCTTCTAATCCATTAAAAATAAAAATAATGTATGAGTCCATGAATCTTTTTCCTTGAGAAGATAGGATTTTCATATTTAGTGTTGAATCCTGCTTGTATCCAACCTCATTAGTCACACTTTTGGAAACACTTGTATTTTGTTTCATATTCTGAGTCTAGGAGCCCTATTAAACCAAGTACTACTGATTTAAATATAATTCAGATAAAAATACACATCATATAAATACACATTAAGAAGAAAAACCCACAATAAGATATAAATAACAGTGAAATTAATGAATGGAAACTCAAATTGGGAAAATTCAACATAATTTAACTTTTGCATCAAAATTCTAATGTAGCGCTATTCTGGACAGATGTATTTAGGCTAACTGCATATCATCCAGTTTAATTACAACACTCATACTTCTATTATGGCTAAAAATATAGAGAAAAGATCCATGTTATACTATGAAGTTGATAAGGTATCTTATCAGAGGTAGGAACTATTTGAATTAACTAGCCTTTATCTGTGCTATTAATTCTTGTCTTAATTAATGATCTGCTAAAAATACTACATAGTTCTTTTATGGTAATGATGCTAATTTGCATTCAAGTGTTCTTCTGTAGTAGAAGTTATTCATTGCTTTTTCCAGCATTTGTAGGAAAGCATACAAATTGAAACATTGTGACTTTGTCTGAACATATGGGAGAAATGACATAGCTGCATTCCTCAGGACTACATTTGGTGTGCTGGAAATTACATTATACTTGATTTATTAGTTGCATTAAATAGGTGGCCATTAAAAGGTCAGATCCCCAAATGCAGTACTTTGGCACTGAGGAAAGTGCAGCTAGGTTGATCTACCTGAACTGTGGATCTGGCCCATGGTTCAGAAGACAGAATACTCCAGGGACCTCCATTGATTCAAGGTCACAAGTGGAACGCAAATTCACTTTCAAAAGACAAAATCATTTAGAAGAGGAATGGCTGAGTATAAGGGGGAGTAAGAAATTTAAACAATGAGGCAGATGTGAACAAGCATTTGCAACTTAATAATGCAGACGTGTACTGAACGTGATTTTAAAAGCATCAAGAACCCAAAATACAGTGTTCAAAACTATCATCTAAGTGCCTATCCATATCTTGAGCTACTTCCTTATTTAAATTTTGTCATTGAGATAAACTATATATAATTGAACCAGTTGCTTACATTAACATATAGAATGTTTAGAAGGGTGTTGGAGTGGTCAAGCTACTATAAACATGTGCTAGGGAAAAAATTTAGAGTAAAGCTAAAGCAGACGACACCAAGTTGGGTGAGAGTGTTGATCTGCTTGAGGATAGGATGGGTCTAGAGAGGGATCAGGACAGGCTGGCTCGATGGGCAGAGGCCAATGGTACGACGTTGAACAAGGCCAAGTGCCAGGTCCTGCACTTGGGTCACAACAACCCCATGCAGCGCTACAGGCTTGGGGAAGAGTGGCTGGAGAGCTGCCTGGCAGAAAAAGACCTGGGGGTGGTGTTTGACAGCCGGCTGAATATGAGCCAGCAGTGTGCCCAGGTGGCCACGAAGGCCAACAGCATCCTGGCTTGTATCAGAAATAGCATGGCTACCAGGACTAGAGAAGTGATTGTCCCCCTCAGTTTTGGGCCCCTCACTACAGGAAAAACAGAAAGACATTGAGGTGCTGAAGCAGGTCCAGAGAAGGGCAAGAAAGCTGGTGAGGGGTCTAGAGCACAAGTCTCATGAGGAGTGGCTGAGGAAACTGGGGTGGTTTAGCCTGGAGAAAAGGAGGCTGAGGGGAGACCTTATCGCTCTCTACAACTACCTGAAAGGAGGTTGGTCTCTTCTCCCAAGTAACAAGCAATAGGACAAGAGGAAATGGCCTCAAGTTGTGCCAGGGGAGGTTTAGATTGGATATTAGGAAAAATTTCTTTACAAGAGGGTTGTCAAGCATTGGAAGAGGCTGCCCAGGGAAGTGGTTGAGTCACCATCCCTGGAGGTATTTAAAAGACATGTAGACGTGGTGCTTAGGGACACGGTTTAGTGGTAACTTGGCAGGACTAGGTTAAGGGTTGGACTCAATGATCTTAAAGGTCTTTTCCAACGTAAAGGAAAAGACCTTTAAGATCATTGAGTCTATGTTTTTATGACTATAAAGCAGACATATTCACTGGTAAAATAATGCTACCACATCAGTGACACAAATGGGAAAAAGAATTTCTTTGAAACTGATGGGAGTTTTCTTTCCTTTTCAGTGGGTGCTCAAAGAAATGCCTTTTTGTTGTGTTGTTTTTTTTAAATATGTTATTATTCTTGACATGTATTAGTTATTGTACATAGATCTAAGACAATTAACAGAAATCTGATTGTAAATTCAGAAAAGACAAATCAATTATTTCTTAGAAATAGCTTCTGACTAGCTTATGTTTACCATGACGTTTTTTTAATTGACAAAAGCACTTCATCAATGATAAACGGTTTTGTCAAATAACTTCAAGGAGATATCAGAACTGACAATTTCTGCTACCAGATTTGCATCTTAATGAACTTTCTGAAGATGCAGCCACTGCCATTCCAGTGTTTTACTGGAAGTGGCATATTTTATATTTGCTGATCAGCTCCGCCCTGTAAAACACTGCAGGGAAGAAGGGGACTGTGGGAGACAGCAGCTAGGCTCAGAAACCGAAAAGCTGAGGGCAGAAAACACAGCTGACTTCTCAAGCTTTTAATTAGAGGCTTGCTAAAAGTGCCTGGCAGATGCCTCCAGAGTTTGTTCCTCTTCTTGGTACCCAGCTCACCTGTCCCCTTGGCAGACAGGGTGCTCCAGGGACAGCTGGCTGTCCAGGCACCTAAGACAAGACCTAATCCTGCCCTCTTCAGTGAAAGCGCTCACAGGTTGACCAAAGCTCAGCACTCCAATCTCTCCTTTCAATCCTGCATCTTTTGCGGACCAGACTCCACTGTGTTGCCCAGCCATCCTCCTGACATCCACCCTTTAAGTATTTATAAGTGTTGATAAGGTCCCCCCTCAGTCGTCTTTTTTCCAGACTGAAGAGACTCAAATCCCTCAGTCTTTCTTCATAAGAGAGGTGTTCCAGTCCCCTAATCATCTTGGTAGCCCTTTGCTGCACCTGCACCCTCTCCAGCAGTTCCCTGTCCTTCTTGAACCGGGGAGCCCAGACCTGGACACAGTACTCCAGGGGCGGCCTCTCCAAGGCAGAGTAGAGGGGGAGGATGACCTCCCTCCACCTGCTGGCCACACTCTTCTTGATGCACCCCAGGATGCCATTGGCCTTCTTGGCCACAAGGGCACATTGCTGGCTCATGGTCATCCTCTTGTCTACCAGGACTCCCAGGTCTCTCTCAGCTGAGCTGCTCTCCAGCAGGTCAGCCCCCAACCTGTACTGGTGCATGGGGTTATTCCTCCCCAGGTGCAGCACCCTACGCTTGCCCTTATTGAATTTCATAAGGTTCCTCTCTGCCCAAATCCCCAACCTGTCCAGGACTCTCTGGATGGCGGCACAGCCTTCCAGTGCGTCAGCCACCCTCCCAGCTTTGTGTCATCAGCAAACTTGCTGAGGGTGCACTCTATCCCCTCGTCCAGGTCATTGATGAATATATTGAAGAGGACTGGACCCAGTACTGACCCCTGGGGAACACCACTCGTCACTGACCTCCAACTAGACTCTGTGCCCCTAGTCATGACCCTCTGAGCTCTGTCTTTGAACCAGTTATCTATCCACCTTACTGGCCATACATCTAACCCACACTTCCTAATCTTCCCTATGAGAATGCTGTGGGAGACTGTGTCGAACGCCTTGCTGAAGTCAAGGCATATGCATGAGCGTCTTTCTCAAAGCAGTGCACAGAAGTACAGTTAGACTTTGCTTCTGGTTCCCTGTGTCCATGAAGACTAAATGCATCAGGATCAGAGATGCAGATACTGTCCTTCAACTGCCCCTGCTCTGCTTCTCCCAGCATCACCCAGAATATTAAGGGTACGATTTTTCCCTGAGCAAGTAATTTAAGAACTGTCACTGATAATTCATAGAAATATAGGGAAAAAAATACCTGGACAACAGGTATAAGATGATGATAGATGACTCATGGTATTTTACCAGAGTATTCATTCTAATGTGAAGCTGTTTATACAGTGTTTTCTCTTTCTCTGCATCTCTTCCCTCATCTCCCTTTTTTGCATATTGCTTCCTTGGTTTAGGAAACAGGCTGTGTTGCACAGCAGGACTAGTGATGCCTCTGTGGCTAGAAGGGGTGGAGTAGAATATACAATAATGTGGAAGGGCTTGTAAAATGAGCTGCAGGCTACTCTAGGAGGCCCAAGAGATAGCTGCTGCTTCCAACAAAATGATTAGCAGATATTGCACTACAAGCACTACAGTACAGCAAAGGCTTCTTTTTTTTCCCTAGAAGCCTGAGGAGAAGGAGGAGAAGGTAAGTAAGAGTGGGCTTCCCAACTAAAACCAGAAGGATTAGTCAAAGGTGTACAAGAAAATTCCTCAAAGGAGTTCTTGGCCTGATAACTTCAGAAATCTTGCAACACTGGAGATTATTTGCATTTTAAAACTTAGCATGAAATGAAAAGTCAGAATGGGTTTTGTGGTGTGGTTGAAGATGCACCCTCTGTGCACTTCTTGCTGGTCAGACCAGCGAGGTCCTCACCCCATGCACTCTGCAAAGACCTTCTTAAGCACTGGTCTTTCATCAGGCAGACACCTGCCAAGCACAGGTCCGGAAAGTGGAGCTGCAGGCTCCATTTGACAGCAGGCCACCCGAAGCTTCAGTGTGCAACAGGGAGCTGGAGTTTCCTTCGCTGCTATAGTATCAGTTACCTTGTAAGAAAGAAAAGCTATTTTCTTACACAGTGACATGGGGAAAAGATATCTGGATTCAGGCACATGTATCTGGATGAGAGCAGAACTTTCTGAATTTTTCTCAGTCCTAGTATTCCACTGAAGTAAACACATTACATTTTGCATCAAAGGACCATACAAGATTCACATAAAACTCATGTCATCATTTGCTTGTATCGGTGTGTCCTGACATCGCATAAAATCCAGAATAAAAACCCAAAGAGTACTCTGGCTATTCCATGTTCAGTTACGCTGTGGTTTGGGCTGGGTTGGACAATGACAAGACAACAGATGCTCTCCCCCACCTCTCACTCCAGGGAGAGGAAGAGAGATAGAGTTATGAGTTTAGAAAAAACTAAACTATTTTAATGAAAAATTAATAATAAAATAGAAAAGAAATAATGAAATAGATAGAATATAAATAAATATACACAAAACTGGATCAAGTTCCTAGGAAGATGTCACTGGCAGGCACTGGGAAAGTTCCAGACTGGACTTGATGACAAATGGGAACTGGAACACACTGACCAGGATCAAAAGGCAGATGAGCTGACAGGGTCCTCCTCAGACATCAGCCATTGAAGAAAGAGAGGCACTGAAGAAGCAGTCCATTGAAGAAGAGATGAAGACAAAGAGCCAACAGAGACGAGCTGAAGAGCCCTTGGAAAAGAACCCCCCAGCAAAGAGCCAACCTGACCCCTCTGTTCCCTCAGCTCTTATACTGAGCATGGCGGATGGGATGGCACACCCGATTGGTCAGTTTGGGTCACCTGACCTTACACAGGGTGAACACTGAACACAGGTGTTCAGCTGACCCTGGTTGCCACGGCAATATGTGTGGGCCAGGGCCTCTCACTGGACAGGAAGGTGGCTCTGCTCCACCCCAAACCAGGACAAGTTACTTTGATTTCATTTCTGCGGCATTGAGCATTGTCACCGTCTTTTGCCCAGGCAAATTAATTTATTTATTGCTTAATTTCCATTGCTACCTTTACCCTATAATTGTTGCGTTTGGTGGACTTGATCCTACAGTGGTGTAAGTTGATGCAGCTCCACCAATTTTCAAGAAAAGTAGTTTTTCATATCCATGTGATAAATATTTGTGTACAAGGCAGAAGTGTGGGGCTTAGCACTTTCAGCAGAAATGCTAAGCAGTGGATTGGCACAGAAATCTCACTCTGCTCATTCGGCATTAGTGCAAGGTGATGCATCACCTCTGGGAAACGGAGGAATTTGCTGCTGAGGGCGAGCAGCTTCCGTGGGGAGACGGAGTGACCTTGCAGCAGCTGGAGAACTAGAGTTGGGGTTCGTGAAAGGGCTCATGGCCCAGGCCATTTGCAGGAGTCATTCAGACTGCTGTTGCTGGTGGTGCAGGTATCCTCTCTCATGTTTTACAGATAAATATGATGGCTTCTGCTGCCATCGGGAGAGGGAGCAGCAGTTAGCTAACAAGTAGCTTTCCAGGATGGTGCTTACCTGACCATCTGAGTTACTACTGATACAAAGGAGAGGGGGAGGAATGTGGACGTTGAGGGTTTTTTCCTACAGTGCACGATAAGCATCACCATTTGCCAGCTGAAAAGAGACGAGCAAAGTGTTTTAACTCCAAAACAGGTAGCACAGACAATATGCAATGAAAACATGAACTCCCCGAGCGCCTGTGAGATGAGGGTGCTATTGCTGCAGGGGAATGGTCAGGGACAGGACACAGGGACAGGACAGCATTCTGCCCTCCTCCACACCGACCACTGTCCTGGGGTCCCTCCCATGCCCGAGGTCCGCTCTAGCTTCCAGTGTGCAGCTATCTTGGCAAGACACTTGTCTCTCCTCTGCAAATGCCATTTATCTTACAGCTTGAAGCAGGGCATCATAACTGGATGTCCTTTGAGACTTCTCTGGAATAAGAATTGCATATGCTGTGTGCATTGAACTTGATTTTTACCAGTGCTCTGTATTTGCCCTGTGTAGAGAAAATTAATTCCCATTGATTCCCAATGAAGGAAGAAGTCAGTATAAAACAAAAAAGTCCAGAAATATCTGGGATTTTCTCTCAGAAAAAATACAAGGCTCAAATCTTCTCACCTTGCTGTGTCCCAGGCAGAGCAAGCAAAAAAAAAAAAAAACCACAAAGAGATTTATCCTTCTCAGCAAATATTTTCTAGAGACCTTTCTAAACCTTGCTATCGCCTAGCATATGCTACAATACACCAACATATTGCATACGCAGAACATATGCAAAAAATTGCATAATTTTTTTTTTTTTTAACAATCCTGTGCTCCATATAAACCACACATAAATTGCAACATGTTTATGTGAGCCCTCACAACAATTTCTGGATTAATCCTGTGCACAGAGTAACTTGTATGTCAGTCATAGCAAGACAGTTTCAAATTGCAGTCAGGGTGCGATGCATACAGCGATGCTACAGCACCATCTACAGTAGTGTGGTGAAGTTTGTATTTTATCCGATGTTAAATCTCACAGTAGGCTTGAATTTACATTTGTTTGTGGATTTGTTATGTTATTCCCAATTTGCAATATTGAAACTAATTATTTTCTGATTAATGGATGATAACCTTTGCTTTACGATCTGTTCTTGTTCTAAGTTTGCTTCACTTGTTGGTATTTTATAGGCTTTCATACTTTTTAACTTTATGATACTATAGTCTGTGTCAACACTTTGTAATTATATGAAATGTAGGAAGTATTTAGATTATATCAGATGTTATGAATAAAACAGAGATCTGCAGCTTAAATCCTGAGTTACGTCACATGTTATGTTTCAAGCCCAGGTCTCCCCCCTTCCTCCCTTTGTCACAACACGCAGGTACTTGCTTCCAGACAAATGAGCTCCCCCACTGTGCCTGGATCCTGGTCCATTGGTCATACACATATGTGTTACTTCACGCCCAAGTTCTCACTCAGGAAACTGATGGGCTTACAAGCTTCATATGAGCACGATCCCCAGGTGCTTCTGCTTGTTCTTTGTCCTGAGGAGAAGGAGAACAGAAAAAAACCAAAATGTTTTTCTTCCACACAATCCAAGTTTCTGGAAATATCTTATCTCTAGAGGGCAGTATCGTACATAGCATCTTTCAGTCTGGTTGACCATCGTTATCCCCCTTCCCCTCAAATCCTTGTAATTACACAATGTCACTGTATACCTCATTGTATACATTTAAATTTAGAATTTCTGTTAAATGTGCAAACTCTGCTGGAAGTGTCTGTAGTTTAATAGGACGTTTTTAATTCCCATTTGCTTATAATTTTTTCCTCTATTTTTCTTTTTCTATAAATCTTACCTAAAGTATAACAAATAATTTCCCTAACTGTTGGAATATTTTTTTGTTATTGACTTATACCAATTTGCACTGTGGGATCCAGTGAATCTACTTTTCCCTCCGAAAAGCTCCAAATTTTAAAATTGTGTTGGGTGACCAAAAGAAACTTATTCTAAACCTGCAATTCTTTATTGCTTATTATCTAAGTGGTAGAAAAGCTAACACTTGCACAAATCAGACAAGACACTGGACTGCATGAGATAAAGTCCTTTTTTTTTTTTTTTGTACTATTATTATCCCTTTAATTCTACTCTGCAAAGAAAAAATTGTTGCAGGTGAAAAAAAGTATAGGACAAGAAGGGGCAGGAAGTATGGGAAATCTCCAGGCAGGAGTTTATAAACTCTCTAGTGTCCCACGGTAAAGCACGTGCACCAAATTCTTCTGAACAGCTTCAGCAAATTATTTTTTCTTCTGACAATTTAGCATAGTCTTAGGTGATTCACCTCATACTTTCTCCTGTGACAGCACAGGAGTTCAACCTAAGAAACAGGTGGAATTAGAATTATAATCTTATTTAATTTAAGAGAGGAGGTCTATGTATGGAAATTCTCTGTTGTAAGTTGGAATAATGGCTCCTCACAAGCAGACTTCACAGTTAATAACTTTACCTCCTGAGTGTCAGAAAAGTATTGGCAGAGCTAACGAGAAGCTGTAAGAGCTGTACCGGTGGCCTAATGCAGATCCATAAGTGGAATAATTCCTGAAGGTATGTGTAATGTAACATGCATCTGAAACGATAAAGCAGTTGCTTCACAGTTTGCTCCTTTTTTGCAATAACCTTAACAGAAAGCTCGAGGGTTCATGAATTGAGAAGCCAGGTAACGCTTCCTGTAAATTGGGCAGGGCAACAGAGACAGCTAAAAATTCGCAAATTGTCTATAATTTATAATTTCAAGTGACTGGCTGTGGCATTTATTTCACTTTTTCTGTTTTTTAGCAATCGCTGAGTCAGTTTCAATCCTTTTCTCAATCATAAAGTCTTCTCAAGAGTGTTATTTCATCTTTATATCTCTTCCAGATCTAAAGAAATGGTGGCCTTTTGTACATTAAGAGCAGGAGGAGTTTATTATACACAGCCGATTCACTTAAAAACATAAGGTTTGAGACAATTAAAAAGAAATCCCATAATTTATGCTTAAACAAATTTTAGCAAGGTTTTCTGATCTTTTCATAGCTGAACATCAAATAAGAAAACAGCGAGGACCCCATGCGTGACTGGATTAAGCCACTTGTCCGTCTTTATCTTGGGATGATGCTGCCCTTTATATTCTACACTCTAGGGTTGCTGCCATATTCTTACATATGGTGCCTCTGGTTCTTCCTCTCTCTCTAAACAGGGGTGACATGTCACTTTAGCTTTAATTCCATTTAATACCTCGTTTGTAACATGATTGTGTCTACCTGGCTGGGAATTACTAATGATTCGGAGACAGTGGTAGAGGAAGTATCCATCATTTTGTGGGTAGTCAGCTCCAGCTGTTAATGGTACTGTGTCTTGTTTTGAAGTCAAGTTCTCTGGCTTCAGGTTTCAGTTGCTACTTCTTGTCTCTCTCTGCTGCATGTTTTCTCCTCATGGGGATACTAAGATTCTGTAAAAAATTCACATTTCAGACTTTTTTTTTTAATTAAATAAACTGGAGGTTTTAATACTCACAAAATATTTTCTTTAGTCCTCAACTTATTTTTGTGACTCTTGCTGCACCTCTCCAACTTTTTCAACGTTTTTTGAATCCTGGTTGTGCTGACTGCAGATAGAAAGTAAATTCACTTCTGCTACTCACTGTTCTCCTGTTAAATTTTAACCCAAGATAACATCAGCTTTTCTTCAAACAGTAGTATCTTGAAAGCTTCTGTTGAATTACTTCTCCTCAAGACTTTTCTGAAATGCTGTTTTCCAGAACAGAGTCCTTTTGTCCTTTCTTCCTTAGGGACAGAGTGCATATTGGGTTTTTTACCATTAAAATCATGTCATAATTTTTAATGAAAAAATCGTAATACAGAATTTAATTGTAATAGACCTTTCTCTCTGTTTCACCAGCTATAAGAAATCTGGGCTCATAATACCTCCAGAGACGCATGAGTCTTGTGGCTCTTATTGAATGTGGAGCTCAGAGGAAACTGGTTACTGAAAGTCGTAACTGTAGGATCTCTCTCAATACCCTCTGGATCCTGGCCCTGGCCCAGATGCTTTCGTGCCCTTGAAAATCTCCCTGCCTGCCAATTTTTGTATTGGCTCTATAGGCTTGTGGTCCTCATACTACACATACTACCTACTCATACTAAAAAATCAGTTCCTTTTGATGAGTGATGAGCTGGAGTCTGTGTATTCTGAGGGTTTTGAATCATGACTTGTAATATGCAGCAAAATAAATTGAATTTCCCATATCATGCAAGTGCTTGCGACTCCTTTTCATCACTATTCGTCGTTGTAATGACTAAACATTACTAGCCATAAATATGAGCAACCCTTTAACATGTTCTTGAAATTCCAAAAGGCAATCGTTTCCAGACTTCGAACACAACCTCCCAACACGTGGCAAAGCTGTATTCTTATTTTGGTTTAGCAAATGCACAGAATCCACACACGCATTTTGCTGTTTCGATATTCCTCTGCCTTATCTGTTATAGCTTCATTCATAATGCTTCTCACAGTTGTGAAGTATTGTATTTAGTTGAGGACGTTATTGATTTCATCACCCCTGCCCAGCCTTTCCCAGCAGAATGTGTTCACTAGCAACCATATAGATTAGACCAGTGTGACAGTTTTGGACACAGATAGCCAGTTAATGATTCAACAGACTTTTGGAAATGACATAAACATTAAGACCTACACAAAAATAAAAATTTCTAAGATGTAAGGCAAAATCATCAACAAGGAAAACCAACAGCCATTGCTGAGAAGGAGACTATCAGCTTTTCTGAATGGTGCCAGTGGCCTTGGTGATGAAAAATGTACAAGTAGCATAGTTCACATCTCAAAACAAGAAGATGATGTGGGGTAACAAACCCTGGCAACATCCAATCTGATTCTCTTCTGCCTTATTTTTTTATCCTAATGGTTTCATACTTTAGTTCAAAAATGAATGGTCATTTTTATCACCAAAATTTCATTTTATTGAACAAGACGCAAAAATAAATATGTGAAGATGTCCTTCCACGAAAAGGATTCAGACTTCCCTAACCAGGTAAGTTTTGGAATTAGAGCAGGGGGCTAAGTGTATGGGGGTGTGTTCAGGGGTTGTACAAAGGAATTGTTTAAGTTATAGTCATAGCCATGAGTTTAGAGATAAAAATAATGCAAAACACTCATTTTGAGTTTTTCAGCAGTCTTATTTCAGATGCTAAATAATCAATTGTGAGAAACTGAAATCAGTGGTGAATAAATACATTGATTCTTATTTCATCCATATTCAGTTCTTTTTCTCTCAGATATTTATGTGATCACGTTGATTCTCTGTGCATCTGTGCTAAAGTTTTCCTTTTCCTCAGTGGCTTCCCCACTATTGGCAAAACAGACAGATAGATATGATGGAGACAAGAGGTTTCCAGCTAAAATAAGCTGGGCTGTTGCTGATAAGAGACTGAGGCAGTGGGTCTGTGGAAATGGAAGGGGTCTTTGAGCACTGTGGAAAGAGCATTGACACAACCACTGCAGAGACCAGCTTGAGTTGTCCTACCGCTTGGGGTACAGACTAAATTTTGCTAAATGTTGTGACAAACCAGGAAACTAAGCTTGACTGATGGCACTATACTTTTGCTAGACAGGCTGGAGAATGACTAAAAATCACAGCAACGTGGTGTCTGCAGCTCAGTTTTTCAAGGCCTGCTGCAAATATTATACTCACGCATGGCTTGTGCAGATGCCTCCAGCCTTACAGTGCTCTGAAGTGAGGGGTGTGTCACCTCATTTTCAGGGTGGTGCCATGGGCTTCTCCTGTTCCTTGATGACATGCAACAGGTTTATCTGTATTAGGAGCCCATGACCTGCCCACGCTCTTCTATGTGGCCCACCGGTTGCTGCTGCTCCATCCCATGACCAGTGCCTTGGGTTTCACACCATATGGAAGGAGGAATTTGGAGGGGTGTGAAGTTTTGTGCTCACAGGTGATGAATGTGGTGATGCTACTGCTGTTACTGTATGATCTGATGCAACGTGTATATTTCCCTATAAATGAGTTTTTGTGCTAAAACCGGAGCATTCTCACCTGTTGTCACAGGAGGACCAGGCAACACCAGGTTAACACCAGGCTTATCTCAATTTATTAAGTGGCCCAAGCAAGGGATGATCTGTGTCAGAAAAAGCTTTGCCCAGACACAAACACACACAGAGACACACATGGAGTCATCATGACAGTGAGCCATCACAGCCCATGCTGGGGTAAGGTGGCACTCACCCCAGATGTCTCAGCATTTGGTTCTGGACAACAGCGCGGCTCCAACACAGCAGTCCCATCTTGCGTCCTCTGCTTCCACAATGACTTCAAAGTCCACTATGATGCTTCCCCCAATCTCTGTTACTGGGTGAGCGTTTACAGCCAGATGATGGTACAAGCTGTTAGTCAGATAGGTCTATAAGGAAATTAAGGTATGCCCTTCCAGTAGTTTCAGGTATAGCTATATATTCCTGTGTAACTGAATTGAACAAAGAGTAAATCGTCATTGTCTTTCAAGACAGTTATGGTTAATAACTGTGTCATCCAAGTCATAATAACTCATCTTTATAATGAAGTATTACTTTGGTTTATTTGAAGATATATCACAGTATTTCTGCCGTAATATTTTCTCTCATTAATCTGAATTTTCACAAAAACATCTCGGTGTTTCCTGCATAGGCCCTAACTTTTGCTGCGCAACAGAGTTGGATAGACTGCTAAGCTTGGGGAGACTTCCAAACTTGAGGTCAGATAGAGCAGGGCTCACTTTACCTTGCAAGATGTGTAAATACATTCCATTCCCAGTAGAGTGTTTATACCTTATTTTATTCTGCAACTGTTTAGTTTTAGCTGATAGTCATTGGATATTTTTATGCCTTTGTTTGCAAGATTAATGATGCATATACTCTCAGAAGTCACTTTCCTGTGTAGGTACTTACAGACTTTAATTCAGTTATTTCCTAGACTTAGAGATTGATATCAGCTGTCTTAGCATTGCAGGACATTGTAAGTTCATGTCCAGCTTGTTATCCACCATGATCAGGCTCATTCCCTTTCTGAGGCAGTGATGTTCAGAACATATTCCCCAATGTGTAAGTAACATCCCTAGTCTTCAGAATACAGCCTCAAATTTGCTGCACTGAAATACATATTATTCAAATGAGCTCAGCTGGCTGCACAACCAAGTTTTTTTCTGGAAAACATATTTCCTTTGCTATCAATTTTAACTCTGGCAATTTTTTTGTATTATATGCAACTATGCCAGCAAGGTTTTATATTGCTAATAATTTTCTTCAGGATAGTAAGAGACCAATAGCATATTCTTGAAGAGTCTCACTTGAAGTGTACCTATTGGATAACAATTAACCATTAACACTTATCTTTTAAGGATCTGTAAGATAATTATTGTCGTAGTGTTAAACTTTTTGTCCAAATTCTAAGCAATGCTACACCAACAGAGTTCTAGTAGTCTAAACATATTTCATCAAACCCTTCGTAAGTCAAATCTGTAATCATACAATGAAACTTCGGTTTGGCTGGTATGATCTAATAGCTATACAAAAATATTGAGTGGTATTAATTAAGTTACAATCCTTTAATCCTTTCTGAAGTGTCATGCATCAACGTTTTCACGAGAACTGCATAAATATAGATAGAAAATACAGGAAGTGGAGGTTGTGTCAAGATATGTCAACTTGTTTATGAATATTTTTCTACTTGTTTAATTTCATTATAAGGTAATGTAAACAGGAAGGTAGAATTTGGAGGAGTATGGTTTAGAGGAACTGGATGATGGAAGTGTGGAGTGGGGGTTATGCAGTCTGACCAAGTCAATGTGAACACGAGTTAGGCAAGGAGATTCCCTTTTTGTTCCTGGAAATCTTGGCAGGGCAAAATATTTGCTCAGTGTTTGTCCAGGATTTCTAGAAATCTCTCAGCACAGCAGGAGCTCTGGCCATAATGTCTGTAGATCAGATATGCCCTCTGCGAAACCCCAGACCATCATCACAGGATCAAAATATCCAGTCTTACAGATCTGATCCTGATCTACTGGACATGTGTCACATCAAAATGTCCGGACATGTTGGAGTTACTGCAGATTAAAAAAAACAGATACAGTAGGTGTAGACTATGTCTCATGCTTCCTGGACATGTTTGGCTTGCTGATGTGCTATACATAGCACACTCACACATACTTCTGGGCAGGAAATTTAATCAGAACTTTGGACTTCTTGCTGTCAGCCATGTGGTCTTAATATCCCTTTGTGGACAGGAATTGTATGAGAACATTACCAGAAGATTTTGCTTACAAATTCCCAGGACGCAGTTGCAATACGACGTACTCCAGTGATCCTGGACAAAAGAACAGATCTTGGAAGCTGTGACCTGTCAGTTCAAGAAAGCAGCCCTGAAGCTTTAATTTGCATCAGCATCTGCCCATTCTCTGTGTGCAGAAAGGTCACATTTTCATTTTCATATAAGAGAGGTGCTAATGAAATATACTCATGATACGAAGGTAGAAAGCATACCACAGAGCCAGTGTGACAAACTGAGCCACTTAACTTTTGTGCAAATGGATCTGAATGTTTACATGTTTAACAACATGCTTAAATGTTTACAACATGCTTAAATTCTTTCTGCAGTCATCAGAGAAAGCGCTATAGTTTTGAAGGCTTCTGGAGAGCTATAAAGTAAAATTACACTAAGGTGCTTACCTCTCTTATTGACTTAATTGAAAATGCCTATATCTACTGGCAACCCAAACTGATCCTCTCCTTTAAAGGATATAGCAAAGTGGTCAGAACAGGACAGCTGGGCGTGTAACTCTTCCCTTTCAGGGTCTGACCCCACTCTTCCAGGAAAATGTCCTAACTACCAGTTTTTGGGATTGTTTTCACTCCTTTTATAGTTGTGGAGCCAAAAGTGCAGGAGTAAAAATTGGTGAGACAAGGAGAGCAAAGAGGGAGACCAACTCTCATTTGCAGGGAAAGACCTGGACTTTTGTCCCTGCTCTGTCACATTAACAGAGCTCTGTCAGGCCAAGAGGGAAAAAAAAAGATGTTTGTGTGTGAGAAAAGAAAGGTTTTCAATTAATGATACTGAATAATAAACAGATCAATGCTGACTTTGTCCCACACTGTACAAGATATTTCTCTCCTCGGCAGATAGAATCATTTGGGTCCATATAGTAGAGCAAGGCACTGCTGCAGTGTTTGAAAGACACCTGTTAGACAAACCATCAAAGTTATTCCATTAATTTTATTCAATGTCTATTAGAAAAATCTGGATTACTTTATTGAGAAAGTGAGATATCTTTCAATTAATTTATACTGCTGTTAGCAAAATCCTCTAGGGATTAATCCTGAAATTTAATTATATGAAGAAGTTCTATAAAGAATGCATATGAAAACTCAAGCAAATGTAGCATTTAATTACTGCTCATAACATGATGCTTCAAGGAAGTGGCATTTTATTGCTTACTGTCATAGTGCAAGCCTTTGTCTTGTTCTCAACACAAGTGTAAATTCAGCGTAAGTCCTGATAGGTACAAAGAGTTGATAAAACCCTCAGGTCAGAGCCACTGTTTTCTGCTCTGCATCTTGTAGATCACTTATTTTCCATACTTTGCAGTTCTGATTCCATTTCTGTAACGAAGAGTGAGGAAAATGAGCTTGTGCAATAAGCATGAGGTCTGCAATGAGAACGAATCCCTAGGGAGCGTTCAGTAATGCCACGCAGAGCATACATAAAAGCACAATCTTGAAAAAAACACTTCAATACAACCAGTTTATTACCAGTGCTATGCAGATCTAAGTTATTGCCTGGTTTATTCCACTTACATACAAAAGGCCTGCAGCCTAAAATATTTCAAATAATACTGGTTTGCTAAAAAACATATCCAGTTACATTTTAAAAGCAGTGACATTACAGTTGACATCTGACTGAACTAAACAAAACATCAAGCAGATTATGAGCCCTTTGGCTGAACTTTTTCATTAGAAAATGGTAATTCACTCAAATTGAAACTCGGTGAAGGAATGGCGAGCTCTAGTGAGATGTTCTCCTAGTGGGGAATCTGATGTCCAGAGTATCACGCGTGCGCTAGGAAGCTTGAACCTGAAACAGTAGCCGGGACACTCGCTGGGTGTCTGGCCAAAGGAGGTAAAAGACATGCACTAATAGGGTAGTGCAAGGAAAGTGGCTCAGTTCACATGGTTTGAATCAAATCAGGATCAAAGCAATGTATTGATTTGTTAATGACACAGAAATTACTGGCAATCAGTAATTCAGGATCATTATCAGCAATATAACAGATAAACCACAATACTGGACACATACAAAGTGTCAATACACACCTAGGAATTTCTGAATGCTCTGTTATGCAAAAATTCAAAAAAGTTCTAATCCTACCCCAACACACACAGCTCTGCTTGTCGAAAATTTTTAGGAAGCCATGAATGTCAGATCCATAAAAGCAGACAGAGATCAAATACAAGGTGTTACACTGTCACCTAGTGATCTCAGTGTTTAGTTTGATGAGTACCAACAGACCCGTGCATGCTCTGCCCAGATCAAGTGTGCGTTCTTCATTGTATTCATTTTGAGGTGAAAATAAAACCCAGAAATAATCTGGAGAATAAACACCCTACCTGAGCACCTCCAGTCTCCTCTCCCAAGGGAGTGCCCTACCTTGTTAGTCTGCTCTGCAAAAGTGGTGCTCTGCTCCCATTTCTCAGATGATACCATCTGTGGTTGCTTTGCTGTCTGCTGAACTCTGTGATTACTGTGTGGCAAGCAGAGCACAAAGATCACACCTAACAGACCCGGCTTTCCCCAGGGTTTTAGTCAGCTCTTTGTCTCAGCTCTGAATCACAACATAGATGAGGCAGGAACTAAAAAGACTTCTTTGTACATTTGCATGCTGGGGGAACTTTGCAGTGCCAAATGCAAACGCTAATTATAAGTACGTCCTGGAGTTAAGATTTTTCAGATTGCTCTTCTTGATGCTGGATCTGAAGCTGGTAGGATTTTCTGAAAGAATTCCATGTCTGAAACTTAGATAAGAAGAAACAAATAAGACGGGAAAAAAAAAAAAAATCTGGTGACCATGTTCGCGCTCTCAGAAGGTCTACATGGTCAGATTAAATAAACGAAAAAAAAAATAATGAAGGGAACTGTTGCCTAAGCAGAAAACTGTCTTGAGAAAACATAGCTGTAGAAACCAGAACCAAAGTTTTTAAGAGTCATTGGGAACAACCAACATCAAGAGCAGGAAAACTAGAAACATCTCTCAGTAAAAAACCCCTCTCACAGGAGTTAGGCTTGCTTTAGCTTATTTCCTTGCTTTATTTGCAGTTTGTGCTGTAAAAGGTCCAGGTTCAACAGAGAAAGTTCAAAAGAGAATTAGCCCTGACTTTTCTGCCAGCTTTTTGGCTACAAAGTAGTAGAAATTGTAATGCAAACATCCCCAAGCTAGTGTAAATCCAGAGCCTTTTCCTGACTTCTTGGCAACTGCTCTACTACTGTGTGAAATAAGCGCTCCTGCTCATATCTCCTTCTGCAGTAAGTGCCTGCTCCCAAGGGTAACCAGTGTCTGGATATTAAGCTGCCAGAAGTGCCTGTTATGAATCCTACACTGGTTACCAAATCAGTCACCCACAGTCACCCACAAGTAATAGGGAGGTGGGTTCCTAACCAAGGCTCTCTAAAATCACAGTCTGGAGACCTGTGGCCAGGTGGGAAGCCCAGGACCAGGCAGGGCTGCCTGAATCACTTTATGAAAGCCTGGAGTCTGCTTTTTAAGCAGTGAAGCATCCAAGTTAAATGTGTCAAGTGGGCAAAGTGGACAGCTTTCCCTTATCTTTGAGGAGTATAGGACTTCTGCAATGTTTTGTTCCAATGCAGGATGAAGAAAGAATTTATTTGACCTGTGTAAAGCCATAATGTCTTCTTTAAAAGCTCAAATGTAGTTCTGCTAGAGTATGTTTTGAATGTATTTCATCCTGACAGTATTCTGCTATACACGGACTCCTTTTTTGCCATGCAAACCAGAACAGGAAAAAAAAAAAACACCAACAAAAAACTTCTAGTAGTAAAACAGAATATCCTTCTTCAACAGTACAAAATCCCTTCACGGGTATATATTTTAGAAGGTGTTTCATACTTTCCAATAAAGAAAATTTCCTTTTACTTTTTTAAGACCTACAGAACTTCACTGGTGTTATAATAACAGATAAGAGAATACTTTTTCACCTTTCTCTGTAAAATAGTATCTGTGGGAGTAAACATGAAAACCTTTGTATTGGCTGTTACTAACACTGAAAATTATCCAGAAGTATTAGGAAATTCTAGAGTTAAGTAAGTCTCCAATTCTTGTGCTAAATCTTAAGTATCATTTTTATATTACAGCTTTTAATAACATAACATAAGCGTATACTAGCTTTTCCACAGGATACTACGTCATTCAGTGCACAGGATAGACTGTTAGGCCTGTTGTGAATGAAACCGTTGTCTGTACAAACGCTGCCTTATGTTTGGTAGAGTTTGGAAGTTATATAGAAAACAGAAAAAATGGGGGCCTAAGGAGGAGAAAGGATGGTCCTGTTCGTCAGCTGGTTGAGTACAGGCTGGGTATATTTCTCCCTCTGCCAGATGTCCAGCTTTCCAGAAGAGTCTAATTTCAGTGTTTTTTATGAAAATGAGAGTTGGAGAAAGTAGAAGTGCTGGAAACACAGTGCAAAGTGGTGTAGAAATATATTTATCCATTATTTTTAGATATGTACACACCTTATTATAGAACACATTTATAAATACAATAAGCATTTATAAAATTTAAGTATCTTTATAAATCTGGGGCTCAAATCATAATGTTCATCACTAGCTCCACAAGTCGTGTGAAGTTTACACAGTTGATGCGTTAAGCACAAATAAGATAAATCCGTCTACTTCAATACCTTGTTATTTTTAGTACAAATTACCTTCTATTAGAATAATTGTTTTGTTTCTAATTTCAGCAACATTGACTATGTATTGGTTTTGGCTCTCCCTGTTGAGTACATAGGAGCTCCAGGAATATTCACAGACATGGCAATGCTTGTACATGCTGGGACACACTTCTTCCCCACAAGGTGGTGATATTACTATGTCATACAGTATTTTTGCTTCAGAACGAACTGAGGCAGTTTTATTTTCCAAAAGGAAGAAAATGTCATGCCATTTCGTGCAACGAGCAATATAATTTAAGCTAGCATTTATCTAGTTAAAAGGTTAAATGACTCTACCCTCTTCAACTTCTGGGATTAAAATGTCTTTTTGTAGCTATCTTTACCTAGAATTGCATAGACAGTAATTTTAGCTTATGAACCAAGTAACTGAGATGCAGAGGAATCAGCTTCTCTCTGTAGTTAGAGGTTTAGAATCTTTTCAGTTAGATAGAGGACTAACATGTTTCTGCTTGTACTCAGCAGTTCATATCAGGGCTTTGGGGAGCTGATGACCAGTGTGCCTCGACGTGTGACAGAGAGGGTTGGTTAAACCAGTCTGTGGAAGGCCAAATCTCTTTATTTTACGTAATTGATTAAAAACCCATGTTCATCACTAAAGATTCAAAATTGCTAAGTTCTTGGATAAATTAACAACTAAAATTACAGAGTGGTGTCTCCTAGCTACATGTGCTTACTGAAAAAACACCAACTCTTGTAGTACTCTTGAAGTGCAAGGACAGAAGCCGGCAAACTGAAACTGCTCCTGCCAGCCGCACCAAGAAATGGAACAGAGAATTCCGTATATCACTGTGGTCATAATTCCATATATCACTGTGGTCGTTAAAACAGCAAGTCTGCCCCACCTTAAATTTATCTGCATCGAAGTAGCTGAAACATTGTTAATCGGAAACGTCTTTACACTTGAGATGTAAAGGGTCATCTTGGGCTGTAGTTGCTCAGTGCGTATCGGACAATGTTGCAATTGGTTTTTGTAAGTAGGATCAGTATACCAGTGTTAATGGAGTACAACACATTGAGTCAGAAGTGGTGTCTGAAGACACAAATCTCATAGAATCATAGAACAGCCCAGTTTGGAAGGGACCTTGAAAGATCATTTGGTCCAACCTCTCATGGGAAAGGGAGCATAGAGGAGATTATGTGGCACCCTGTCTAGTCGCCTCTTGAAAACATCCAGTGATGGGGACTACACCACATCCCTGGGGAGGTTGTACCAGCATTCAAAGTATTGTTACTAATTTTGAGCAAGTAATTACTGAAGGAAAAGTGTTTTATAGATGCAAAAATTGACAGCTTTAGATCACTCTTTTTCTCACTATGGAAGAACTTTAAACCTGCTCAAAATTCATTGAAATCTTTGATTGTTCTGAAGCATAAAATTTCTCCTTTAATCAGAGCAATATCTAAAGCGAAGGAATACATCAGATTTTAAGATTTTCACTTCAGTGAAAATATGGGAATGAACAGTATCAGACTATGTATAGTAAAATCCCTTTCGAAATCTTCAACATAGACCAAACCAGTCCTAGTACACAGTAAATGAGTGCAACTTCATGGGAAACAAACTTTTGAAAGCCAATGGTAAAACAGCCAAGATCTGCCTTCAAAAACACACACATAATTCACACTGGGGAAATGATGTTCTTAATTACTGTTTTACAACCTGATCCTTTGGCCACTGGCACATAAAATAGCAGAATTTAGCATTCATGTAAATGGAAGCAGATTTTGGCACTAAGTGCTTTCTTCAGGAAGCTTGGTGGTCTGGAAACATTACTGATGTGTCTGCAATCATCTGAGGGAAAGACATTTAAACTCAGAGGAAGTATTTTTACTCTAAGCTATGAAATGGACTGTTCATATCAGTCATTTCTAGGATAAAATTATCTGGTGTGAGGAATGACCTGTTCTGAATAGCATTGCTTCAGATAACAACTTACAAACTTGGAAAACAACAAAAAATGCAGCAATAATTTGACTGCAGGCAGCTAAGAGGAGACCCCCGTCAAAACTGAGAATTCTGCCTTAACCTAAGAAGAGGTAAATGGATAAATTCTTTGCAAATAGGATGCTTTATATTTAAATCCTTAGCAACCAATTTGTTTTTCCTTTTCCCTTGAATCACATTACGGAGAAGTTAGATGAGAAAATAATTAACATGCTCATAGTACGTTCATCTGAAGCTCTTTGCAATCACTATATAATTACTTTTTAAAGCATTTTCTCTGCAGATTTTTTTTTCGTTTTCTGAATAAACAGTCTGGTTAAGACATTTTATTTTGGAAATTGAGAGGAAAAAAGTGCTTTAGTGAAGGAACAAGACGTCTTACTGAAAAAAAGAAGAAACTGAATTAAATATAAGCCATTGAACATTGCTCCATTCTACTACAATCAACATGTGACCATGTTTATGGGGGCAGAAGCAAAAGAGGAAAGTAATTTGTTTAAATAATAGTTAAACCAGCTTTTTTTTATGGCCTTTTCTTCTCTGTTGAGACTATCATAGATTGCTGGGCTGTACCGCTTACTTTGGCCTCTGAATCTGTGAATCTTATGATTTGTCTTTCTTTTTTTTTGTAATATGTGAAAGAGGGTTACTCACATTACCTGCCATGTACTCATACCAAGTGCACTTTCATGTTAAGATGATGGCAACATGCAAACCTCAGCTTCACAGTTTCTGTTAGCTGCCTGAGGATTTTCTTTGACACCTTTTTGACTGTAAGTAGTGTGAAGAGTTGCACACCAAGAACTACTTGGTATTACTTATCTTTTATTTTATACATGCAATGTTGAATTTCATGGGGCAGGAGTTCACCTGCAGGAACTCAGGACTTTTCCCCTTCCACTAGGATTTCTAATGACTAAGCTACTGAACCAAGCTGCCCTGATTTGGCTACTTCTTGCGTTGTTTCCTTCATCAGGTAAACCTCGACTGAAGCAGTGGCAATACTTCCTATCCACAGTCTCACATCTGAGCTGTTCTTTGAAAGGAAACAATTTGAGGCTTATATTCTTCCTTTAATTGAGGTAGTAAATAAACCTGAGTGACCCTAAGTGACCCCCTTCCCTGGGTAAGTGTTTTAATGAACAAGATAGTTATACAAAAGATGGGCATTTTACTCTACGTATGTAATCCATTTCCATAATCTTCCTTTAAAAGCATCATACTTTTGTTGCCAATTGAGCATAGGCACAGAACATGTAATCACTGAGGTCTGGCACAAATTTCTAAACATACTAATGCCTGGAGCTTGCACAGAACCAGCTACAATTTTTGACATCAGTGCTTAAGCATCATGGGAATCCAGTTCGTAACATGACCTAGAAAGAGGTCTTAATTATTCTTAGATAATTAAGGTAACTCTAAACCATATTTTAATTAGTCAATATGCCTGCCTGGAATCTTGACTCTGTGCTTAAACTCAAGGGAGTGGAAAAATTTCTGCTCTAATCCATCTTTGGCAATTTCTGTTGGCTAGCCTTCTCCTCTCAGTGCACAGGGGTTTGGGACTAGCATTTTGAATTATGCAACCCTTCCCATGCCCTAAGGACTGTAACTCTTGATTCTGGATTGCACTCCAGGGAAAAGTGCTTAAAATATAGTTGCTACACTGCCTAACTTCAAGATCCCTAAATCCTCTTTGGGCTCTAGCCTAACTTCCCATTGAAGATCTATTTTTTAACGTCTAGGAAGTCTATGAAACTGAGAATTTCAGATTGCTTGCTAAAAATGCAAATGAGGTTGAAATAAGGTTGAACAAATACTTAAGTCTGAATACACTGTACACATTTTTATGCCTTTTCTTCCAGTTGGAGATTAATTAAATTAAAGCAAAATTGGTGTAGTAAAACCTGACACTGGGAACCACAAGAGATAATTGCATGTACAGAGCTGAAATCAAGCCCATTTAAAGATTCCCTAAACTTCATGAGCTTTTTCATATTCACTCAGACCACTTTGAGGTTTTATGCTGAAATTATGTCTAACTTGGTATTTTGACATGACACCAAGTGAAATTCTGTTTCAATTTTTAGTTCCATTCAAAGCCTCCCCGCGCCCCCCCTCCCCCCGGAAAAAAGGGACTGTATCCTTATGTGCTGTAAACCACCATCTCCACATTACTTTCAATAAGGCTGCATAAGTTTACAACAACTGAAGAGCTAATCCTAGTGAAGTAAAGCCATGTGGTGAATTGAACCAAAGAAAATGTTCAAATGAGTAAGGCCAGCTGTATAGCACAGGCAGACTCTGCAGATGGGCACTGTGCCAAGCTTCCCCATTAATTGCCTCCCTATGCTTCATTGAAGGAAGTTTGAAGCCAGTCCAAATCTCCTAAACTCCCCAGCACCACCCCTCTGTTTCTACTCCAGCTGCGGCTTCCAGACACTGCTCGCACTGGCAACAAAAATGGGAATGCACACAAGGAAGTTTTCTAAACAGTACTTTGTGTGAGCTGCAGAAACAGGGCTTAGTCATGAGTAACTCTAGTTCCTGGAGCAGCAGTGTTGTAGGGGCTAAAGATGAGGAGCCAAGTAGAGGAAATGAGGTAGGAGGGGAAGCTGGTGCTGGAGAAACAAGGGAAAAAAAGCATATGGGAAAGTTAGAGTTCATCTGAGCTGGTTTCAAAGGACGGGAGAAGAGGCAGTTCAGGAAGCATAAAGACTTTTGGAAAAGACTGAGGGGAAGAACAGGATGGGAAAAGCCAAAAGGAAGCGTATGCAATAAGGTTTGTGAGTGAGGAGATATTTGCAAGGCAGTTGTGTGTCTGGAAAGGAAACTGAGTGGGGCAGTGTGGTAGAAGATTGAAGAGCTCTTTCAGGACAAATAGTCAAGGAAGGTTGACTGGGCCAGAAGAGTGTGGTGAGAGTCAGCAATAGACACCAGGGCTGGAAGTTGATTGGATAAAAGGCTCAGACAGAAAATCATGGATTGACTGAACAAAAATATGGAAGCAGGATGTGTGAGGGGAACACCTAACCAAGGATCTGGGAGAGCAGAGAGGTTTAACATAAGTGTGGTGATGGGGACATTAGCAAAGAGGCTTCCCCTGGGGAAAAGAGATGGCCTGACATGCCAGTATCCAGTAAAGCGCAGTCTCACTTAAAACTGAAACACAGATCCTCATTTCTGATCATCAGCATTTCCAGTGGCAGCACATGACTGTGAAAGACAGAGTTCATTTTATGCTGGAATGATCAAAAATAACGTGAGTTGGAATGGTTCTGCCCATTGGCTATCTGTGCTGTTCAGTATTACCATTCTGGCGCTTGACTTCACTCATTCCAAAATAGCATTGCTGAAGCCTATTGGCAAGCAGTCTCAATTCCCCCTCATGGCTATTGCGGAGATGATAGCAATTTATTACTGCTATCAATTAATCACTGAGTTCAAGTGGGGCTTGAAAAGGAAATGAGAACAGAGTGAAAGCCACATTGTAGAATAGATGAATGAATGTGCGCAGGCCAGAAGGGCTGTTTGGAAAGATTTTTTCCCTTTTTTCCTTTATTCCAAAGTATAAAAAAAAAACCCAAACCCAAAAACAACCCCAAACAAAGGAAACAAACCAAAACCACTTCAAGACTTAAAAAAAATTCATGAAGAAAATTTCATAGTTTTTTTATCAGTAGGACTTCTGCCTTAGGCCTTTCAGAACAGAGAAGACACACAACGAATGAGACAGGGAGGAAGGGAAAGGACGATTCCTGGAAAAATGCAGTTCTATCCTACGGGATCTCAGCAGGTCCCTTTGCCGTGCTGAGCAATCAAGCCTGTCAGCCAGGGCACAAAGTCCGTATTTCCCATTCCCTGGTGCCTGGTCTGGAGGACTGAAACAAAGACTATTTGCTGCTTGCCTTCTCACTTTAGTTTTGTTTTCTGGTGAAAAGTGTTCAGCATCAGTACTTGAGCCTTCTATCAAAATTCTCAGATGGGAAGGGCTGATGCCTTTAGCTAGTGCTCTCTCTGCTCCTTATGGTTACGACACTAGTTCTGTTACAGAATTGTGCGTGCAATACATATGCTAAATACTCAGAAGATAGTTTACTAGATGCTTTACCAAGTGTTATACATAATCAACAGCTAGTAGGCCAGAGTTTCTTTTTCCTTTTTCAGTCTCCAGAGCACATATGCTCCCTCAGTCCCCTCGGCCTAGCCTGTGTGGGCTGGCAGGAGGTCCCCAGGGAAGTGCCAGCAGATGGCTGAGAGAGCCTAGCACAGACCGGCCCCGCTCCCTCCCTCTCCTCCCTGCCAAGCACAAGTCATCCTCCAAGTGTGCATGTTATAACTCTCTTTAAACGGGGAAGCCCTCAGCTGGTGAGGCAGAGTCAATTTTAGTTCTCTCTACAATGCCAAAGGAGAGTCCTGAAGCATGAATGGAGTTTTACATTTTCTCCCAGATATTCACTAGCACGACGCTGACTACAAACCTCATTCCTTTGCCCTCTGCTCTGATTAGGCCAGACTTTGGGCCAGACGTTGCTGTCAGTTGCAATGATGTAGACTTCATGCAATTCTATTTTCCTCAGTGATACAATAGTGTAAGTACTATGACTCTGTATTTGTAACGGATTAAATTCCTAATTCTCTGTACCATACCATGTAACTACACTCTGCCTTGGTTCCTTTTAGTCGGACCTTTCCTTCGCTTATTGTTATGTCTGGCAATAGCAAAGATAGCTTTGTGTCATCTATAGTCTCCAGCTTTTATGGAGTTTAAGTAGCTTTGGTGAGCTACCCTCCCACCCCCTAATCCCCTGTTATAAAGTAGCATCCGGGAGCAGGGGGGAGGAGAGGGGCCACAGTACACGACATCGGGATTTTCCTTCTTTTAAGTAGTTGCATTTATCAGAGTCCATGCTCTTTAACCCAGAACAAAAAACAGAGGTTATATGAAGAGGTTTGAAAAGCACGTGGATGGCATGTACTGGATTTATTGCCACTCTACAAATTCCCACAAAGGTTTGACTTGCTTTGTTTTTAATCACCAGCAGTGAAACAGTTCACAGTACACTACAAACACAGAGCCAGCTTTTTGTTTGAGACAGTTGGAGAGGAGGGGGAAAGAGAGGGGAAAAGCTCATGAGAAACATGAATGAGTAGGTTTTGCTGACTCTTCTAACTACAGGGCCTGACAAAGTGCCTATAAACACATTTCCCATGCTGTTAATAGCAGAGCAGGAGCTTTGTTGTATGATAAGTGGGTATTTTGAAGCTTGTCAAACCTAGACAAGTGGGAGGAAATTGTAATTAACAGCTCTAAAGAGCATAACTTATTAAAAAGTTGATCTGTAGTGTAAAACATATCTTTGACATCTATCTTGTAAAAATTGCATTTGCTTTACTGATTGTGTTTTCAAGTTACACCTTTAATTTTTACCAACTTTTTACTATATACAATCTCCTAGTCTATCTAATCCCAATCACAAACATCAATCAGAAGTACTATTTTGGTTATTAAGTACAACTAGTCATTGCACAAATGCAATTACTGATCATTTAAGGTTACATAATTGCAAATAATGTGAAAAAGAGAAAATGTATGAGAATGTATGCCACAGCGTGTACCCAAAAGGAGTGAATTTTTCCTGGATTATCTTTCACTTGCCTTGAAGAATATTTATTTCCTGCAAACCTGTTTCAGTCAAAAATTGAAATGGACTGTTGTAGTAAAATCTCAGAAAAAGTTTTAGCAGACATAAGCATGAATCAGTTTCCTTTCCAATAAAAAAAATATTTGTTTTTTTTAAATACCAAACAGAGAGACTAAAAACATGTTTAAAAAGCATCTTAACATGTCCAGAGTTCAGGAGACATATAATTTCTATCTCCGTGACTGCAAAAACAGGAATTTTCTTTAGTCACTGAATTTTTAAAATGGCATGAGATCCAACACTCAAACTCTGGATCTTGGGGTGTCCCTAGTTATACTGTTTTCAATTTCCTTCAGAATAGGCCATAAAATTCCACTCAATTCAGGTGCTCATTGTGACTTACTGCGCCATTTCTATTAGCACTATTTTACAGGTTTGTTCTTTTTGGTTGTATGTAGGTAAATCCATTCCAATACTTTTATTTCAATAAACTTATTTCCTATTTTATTAGAAAGAGAAGGTGCTGCCAGTAGTTCATCCCGATCATACCAATATCTTCTGAAAATTATTCAATTAATCCATGGTGCATTTACTACTGGAACTGTTGATAATTTCTAGACTGTATTTTTGCTCTCCACTTGCATGAGGTCTGAGAGATGTTTCTTTGCTGTTTTGAATGGAACAAAATTACAGAAGCATACTAATGCAATCTGGTGTCTATAGTTGGAAACCAGATGATCTTCAAAACAGGCTGAGATTTCAATGCAAACTCAGGTCTATAATATACCCCCTGTAGTTGTACTCTGGAGCTCACATAGCATTTTCCCTATAAAAGAGCCACAAAAAAGCATTATACGTTTGCTCAGTGACATTTTCCATGTGTTTCAGTGAGTATTTCTCTATTCACTCCCCCCGTCCCCTTCATCATATATCATCTTCCATGATACCTGCATGATATGTGTAATTGGACGCCTATGCACAAATGCAATTGAATATTGCCCACAGAGACACACATGTTTTTTTAGAAATAGTTTCCTTCATACTTCAAAACTATAGATCCCAGTCCAGCACCACTTCCTCCAAAATTTCAAAGCTCACTCCTAATGAATCTACTGAGTGAGGTTTCTGCCTATCCATCTTCATTCATTCCCTCACCTTAGGTGCCTCTGCAAACAATCTCTTTCCATGTTTAAATATATATTTATACACGCATACTCTTTCACCTAAAGGTCTCGGCCCTTCATCTTTTTCCATGGGTTCGCTTTTTTGGGGGGGACACCAAATTGCAAAGTGCAAGCCACACACGAGGCACTCACCATCTAGGCTACTACTGCTCATGGCTCTGTATATCTCTGCCTTTGGGGTAATACCTTAATCCAAACTACAGCAATTTCTTCCAGTTGCTCATGGCTTCCACCATGCCTTCTCTTGTTGGTCATAAAACATAGTTCTCCATATGACATTTTTCACCATTAAGGAAACAATTGCCTATTATTTTACTCTGGGCAGAGAAAACAACATACAGGGAGTCACAAATCTATCACTTAGAGCCTTTAAAAGCAATAACAAGAGTGGTGGGTAACCAGATGTGGAGATGCAAGTTAAACAGTGAGGGTAATGAGGTTACTGGAAGCAGTCAAGTGGAAAATGGAAGGTAGAAGACTGCACGTAGGAAAGGATAAGATCTTAAGGGGCCAGGTATTGTCAGTGCATTAACTAAAGCTTCACTGCTCTTCATCTCACCATCCTCACCCTGGGAGAGCTTCCAGTGCTGCTCCCTCCTTCTGCTTGCTCTGGCAGCCAGCACACTGCCAGCAGGGAGGGAAAATCCTGTGGTAGGGAGTGAGTGAGAGGGAAATCATGAGGTACAGCTGCAAGAAACAAAACTCAAATCCCACATGGAAGGTGGAGCTTTGAAGTAAAAGGAGTTAGGCTGTTGGAAGAGAAGGCTCTGGGGCTTTGTTGCCATGTCAGACTTGTGCAGTAGCTAAACAAGAAGAATTTCAATGGAGCCTTCCAAGATTTCAAAATGTTGTTCTTCCTGGGGTGCAGTTAAATATATTCAGGTTATATTCAAATAGTGATTCTGGAGGCCTCAATTGCATGCATAGAAGCAGCATGAATTGATAGTCTGAAAACACACGTGAAAGAAGGTTTTGGGCAATGTTAAAATGAGAAAAAACATGGATGAAAACCTTTTGTACTGGTTTTGGTTGGGATAGAGTTGATTTTCTTCTTAGTAGCTATGTTTTGCATTTCTGCTGAAAACAGTGTTGAGGGATGTTTTAGCCGTTGCTGAGCAGTGCTTGCACAGTGTCAAGGCCTTATCTGCTCCTCACACTGCCCCACCAGCGAGTGGGCTGGGGTTTCACAAGAAGCTGGGAGGGGACACAGCTGGGACGGCTGACCCCAACTGATCCAAGGGATATCCCATACAATGTGGCATCATGATCAGCAATAAAATCTGTGGGAGAAGAAGGAGGAAGGCGGGATGTTCAGAATTATGTCATTTGTCTTCCCAAGTAACCATTATGCATGATGAATCCCTGCTTTCCTGGAGATAGCTGAACACCTGCCTGCAATGGAAAGTACTGAATTAATTACTTATTTTGCTTTGCTTACGCACAGTTTTTGCTTTACTGATTAAACTGTCCTTATCTCAACACACAAGTTTTTTCACTTTTAGCCTTCTGATTCTTTCTCCCATCCTGCTGGTGGGGAGTGAACAAGGGGCTGTGTGGGGCGAGCTGCCTACTGGAATTAAACCACCTTTTAGACAAGACTTTTGTTGTTCTTGACTCCAGGAGATACAGTAAAATGAGCAGTCTGAGGAAAACGGCCTCACTAACAATACTCAGTGGCATGGCCTGAAGTGCATTTAATTATTTCACGTCTGGATTTTTATGAATTGGTATCTCAGCATGAATATTAGACACTAGGAATGCGTGAACTCAGTAAAAGAGCACAAAAGGTAAGAAGTAGTACTGAAGAAGATGCTGAAAACATGCTAACTAAAGGAGCATTGTAAATTTAGGATCTCAAGAGATTTCCTGATTAAAAGTTAATGACAGCATGCTTAGACAGAAACATGTTTGTTTAAATTTTGGGGTTTGTTCCTGAGCCAAGAAAGGGTTTATACGCTGTGCTGCCCAGGGCTGCAACACCTGGAGTTTGGTTGCTGGTTGGAAGCATTGAGTTCACAGTGCAGGCTCAGGTACTCCCATCCTCATACCATGAATACAGGGAGCGTGGGAGACCTACACGTGAAATCGCCAGCAGCCAGCACTGGACCTGGGCTACTGGGGCAAGATCTCATGGGAGTGGTTTTGCAGAAAGGCAGTTACGTGGAGCCTGTCTTGGTATTACATTTAAGTTCCTTGATGCACGTCAGATTCACAGGTAAGTATTATAGACAAGAATCGCATTAGCGTTTCACTTCAAGTCAGAACCGTGTTTTTGAAAAGGGTCTCCCAAGGCATCCCCATTTATCATGCTTTGGTCTTAGACCACCCAAACTGGACTGGATTTGAATGAAATCAAACAAGAAAGCATGCTCAAACCACTAGGAGACATTCAGCATATGGGTCCAGATGGGGGGGTAGTCTAAAATCTGCCCAAAATATGTGAAGTGTGGACACTAAGAGCCTAGCACCAGTTCCCTCCCTTCAAAGCTGTTTGTAATATGTCGCATAATATGTCACATTGCTAACATAGACGTAGCCACAGCTTCTAGCCACTTCTTATGCTGAAGTCAGGCATTTTGAGCCCAGATGACTGGATCACTATTTTCTCTCAAAACACAGCAAATGCCATGCCATTCAGTCCTCGGAGCACAGTTAGCAACCCAAGCTCCAGACCCAGGTTGTACCTGATTGGAGACATGCCCAATTGACACATCAGAGGCCTGGGAAGGTTGTCACACTGACTGTGGGAGTCCCACTACTGCAAAGGCTGTCAGACATGGGATTAATAGTTGGGCATTCCTGAAGCTCAGAATAGCAGTCAATCATCATCCAGAGACTAATGGAGCTTAAAAGGGCATGAAACCCAGCGACTGGATCCAGTCAAAACAAGCAAAAGTCTGAGCAGCGAGTGAGACAAGTTGTAACAGGTATCAAGCAGAGCTATCTGAAGGTGCTCCATCTTTCTCATTTTCTCACTTCTCCCCATTTCTTTGGAGCCACGGCATGGAGATGCTGGAGGGAAGCTGGAGCAATCTTTTAAAAACATCATTAAACCCACATGTTCAGAAAAAATGCATTGTTTACACTAAATACATAATGCAGGAAACTGCTCTGTCAGACAAGTTGTTCCTCACCTGATTATGATTTGAAAGCAATAAATAGAAAGAACTAGTCATAAAATAAATGGCAACTGAAAACACATGCGTTTAGGTCTCTAGCTCCGGAACAAGTTAAGTTCAAATATAGATTTTTCATATACCTTCCAGAAGTCAGATATGTATTGTTATTATAGCCTATTTAACAAATTGCTTGTATGAGAAGTTTTTTGTGATGCTGACATACTCATTGTGAAAGAGCTTTAAAGATTTTGTTACTGATACAATTAAAATGAAAGAGATTTTTCCTGCATTTCTGTACCTGTACAGCTACCATAAATGCCAAGTAAGCTTCCACACACATGCTGATGGCAACATAGACCCTGAAGTCTATTACATCATTAGGTCTATCTACTTCGTTAAGTCTTTAACTGTTAATAAAATCTGGTCTTTGTAGTTTATGTGATGGATCTATTTATTTAATTAAAATAAATTGTTTAAAAACACCCTAAACGTTATGATTTAATGGGCCATGTTCAAGAATAAATATCTGAATTCAGTTCACAGGTAACAGAAAGTGACTATCAATATTTTAAAAAATATTCTTGATTCAATCATCAGGCAATTTTGATGACAGCATTGAACTCCATAGGTTAATGTTCAGATCATTCTCCTGTAATACAGTTCCCTTGAGATTTGGTCAGATGTCTTTACACTACATGTTTTTGAAAGTACTTTGACACTGAAATGAGCTAAATACATTTCAATGAAAGATAGGTGCTTTGTCGATGTAGGACTCAATCTCCTTGTTTTTCAGTTTCTGATCTGTAAAATGGAAATTTCCAAACACTACCAGCTGTTCAAATGTCATTTTCAACAATAAATTTTCACATCAGAAAGGGCAAACAAAACCAGGAGTCTGCAGAGCGCAGGCAGACATAGGCGTAAATAGTTTATGTTCTGCAGTTATTCCAAGTTGTCATCGTTGGATTTGCAGAACAGCTCCATGATTATCTCAAGACCTTAAAGAAGCAGAAAACACTGACATTTGGAGCTCACTGTCATTCTACAGGACGTCACCCTCCCTCGGAAATATTATTTAATTCCTCTACTCACAACTCCTCTTTTTTACTGTCTAGTTTTACCTCAATTACTAAAACACCAATTACCACAAATGACTTAAGGCTGCGTAGCCAAGGGTGACTCTCTGCTTTTTCGTAGTCCTTAACCACTTTATTATTAGGATTAGGATGGCATTCAGAAGTCTCAGTCATGTTATACAAAACCTCACAGCAGTGAGTGAGTCAATCCCTGCTCGGAAGGCCTTAGGCTCTCAATAGGTATGAGAGACAAAAAAAATACTGTTTTCCTGACATTACAGATCTCCCAGCCGTAGTACAACGTGATGCTTCTGCTCTGAGCAATTATCATGCACTGGAAAGGCGGAAGGTGTATGATAATTGCTCAGAGCAACTCTTTCCTGTTCAGGCAGCAAGTGGCAGCATTGCAATAGCCTTTGCCTCTGTATCTTCTTTGTTGTTGTCTTTCAAGGCAGTCCCACTTTTATGCTCAGTCATACAAATCTCCTTCTGCCATTTCTATGTCCCTGAAATCTAATTTCATATTGGGTAACAATGTATTATATTTAATATAAATAATTTTCTGTGAGGTCAAATAATGAAAAAAAGAAATTTGCAGATTTGGCATCTTTTTGTGAATAGAGACTGCGTATATCAAAACCAATCCATCGATTTCTATGCACTCAGTCAGGGAGTATGCAGATCCTTACCAACATTTCTAGAAATGTGTGTTCCTGAACAAAGTAGAGCAAGTATAAGGACAGCTGGAGTCTTTTCTTTTTGCTTCTGAAGCAGAGGATGTAAATGGGATGCCTGTAATGTAGATCCTTATTCTCAAACTTTATGTTTGATAGCCGCTAAAAAATAAGCCTGCAAAATCACATCGGATCATTTAATGTTAAATGACTTGCCAGTGATACAGGATTGGGTTTACCCTGTTTTAAAAGGGCTTTTTGGAACAACAGCTGTCATTTTTTCCTGGCTCATAATCATCAGCAGCCATAAGGAATCTGCAGTCGGAACGGAGGAGACAGATCTGCTGATGAAGCACAAGCCTGCCTCGTATCTAACCCCCCCTCGCAGACCCCTTTGTTGGCTCTGCAGCGCTGAAAGGAACAACATACACCAAAAAGTCAGTGTTGTCACTTGCATAAGCATATAGGCTTAAGTATGAATTACACCCTTTACAGAGTCTGCTGAAGTCAATGGCAATTTTCCAATTGTGGGGTAGGACTAAAGAGTGGATCTGTTCAGCAAGAAATGGATTCCCAGGATAATTGCTTTTCTGGGTAGACCTGCGGTGATTAGTTTGTGTAGAGTTTAGTTCTTAAGCTGGTTTCATGCTATCTGGCTCTTGCCTATCATGATGCTGGATGTTACTTGTCAAAGATTGTTGCTTTCACTGGTGCGGCATTGATGCTACTGGCCTTTGCAGAAGAGCGAAAAGTGTATGCTCTGACTCTTGTGGAAGATTGTCTTTATGAAGATCCAGTTTCCTCACAAGAAGACGGCAAATTGTGTAAGGCAGCTTTTCATTGAGAAACCCTGCTTGTTAGCTGTCAAGGTTAAGAGGAGAATGAGAAGACTCATTTATTCTTCAGGGCAAAAGAGAACATTTCCAGTGACAGAATCCTGGAAACACTTGGAAGGAAAAGAAAAAGAAAATGGCTTCATAATAACTTGCACCGTGCCCATGTCAAAAAATTACTATTTTTACAACATTTCTGATTCCCCATTTTGAGTAGTGTCATGTTAAGTTAGGCCTGAAGTGGCGTCTGGGCTTTTTTGTCATGTTTTGGAGAGCCAGTCATAATAATATTTCAGTGGAAATTTTAAAAAATATTAGTTAAAATGGTGATACACTGCGTAGTCTGGCAAATCATTCACAATTCATTTTCAGTGATATTTATGATTTTCTGCAACAAGATACACCAAGTACAAACAATTTTATTCACCATGTTTTTAATGTACTTTGGAATACTGAGAATAAAAGTGCATTACAAATGTTATAAATTATTATTTATTATTACTACAGAATTTTTCCTTCATCATCTCCCTGACCTTTAAGGAGCATTAATGAGAAAGTTTACTCGTTGTGAGTGTGAGCTGGTTTTAATGAATGTCTTTCACTGAGACTATATGACTCCTATGATGAAAACTCTCAAATGTTAATGCACTTGAGGTTTATAATGTCTAATGTTAATGTCATAGGACATAGGTCAGGGAAGTGAACTGGGAGTGATTGCGCATAATAAACCATCTGCATGTTATTTTGCAGCAACGAAAGAGGGTAAACTAAGTCCCAGGACATGTCTACTGAGTTATGAAGTTATTGCAGGACTTCATCTAGCATTAATGAGGCCTCATTTGAACAAATGGGAAATTCTTGAAATAGGATATCACAGAACTAACTTGCAAGGGGCTCAAGGGAACAAATTTTGAGAACAGGCTAACTAGATTTGGCCTTTAATGATGCATAGGGAAAAAGAGGAGAGGAACTTCTCACATTTCATATTCCAGTCAGTGTTAGGCTACAGAAACTGCCCTGTGTCCCCTTGAGAAATAAAGAAGGATTTTTTGCAGGACTTCTTTTTTTCTTTGTTTTCCTCTCCTTTCTTCTCTGTTATTATAGAGGTCAAGATTTGAGATTACATGTTCACACACAGAACACTGAAAGGAATCTTTATGCTGGAGGTGTACATTCACAGCTGTAAGGATAAAAATTTTCTAATGTCACTGCCCCTGCTGTGCTGTAAGCTACATTTTGCCTGTTAGTATCCAGCTACAAATGATAGGTTTCAGGTTAAGCTGCTATGTCAGCTTAGGTAGTATTCACATGTGCTTTTATTTTATGGTCTGGTTTACATTCTACTTAGCTTTGTACTGTTCTGTGATGGGGACAAAAACTGTACGTGGGGTGGAGGAGGACTAGAGAAACCAAATATCTTCTTTAAATTTTAGCTCTTTGAAACTGAACTTAATTTTGAGCTACATGATTTGGAAGTCTCTAGGTCTGCGAATGTTTTAAGACCACTAGTTTCAAGTGTTAAATTGCTTTTTATTGCTACAAGTTACAGCTTCAGAATATATAATGGAAGCTGCCCTTAAAATGGTAATGCGGAATGTGAAAGGATTATATTATCCAATTAAATGCATGTGCACTCTGCTAGCATTTAAGAGAGCAAACACAACTGTTTCTCTTAGAAGAGATGCATTTATTTCTCCCTGTGCCCTCAGGCTCACAGAAGCAGGGGTTACGTCAATTTTCCACACAGGTTTGTATGCTCTTCCTGCGGGATAGCTGAATACTTATACTACAAAGTGACAAACTCACTTGTACTCAAATTTGTTCTTTTAGGATTCCCTGAAGGCTAGTTGATGGGAGTGAATGGGGTTAATATCAGCAGAGAATTTGAGCTATTTGTTGTTAAGTGGGAAAACAGCATCAACTACCATTGTCATAAGTCTCTTCTGCAAGATTTATAAGAAATTAGAGATATGTAAATAAGGTACAGGAAATTATTTCCTTTCCAGAGAATCGGGCTGCTTGATTACAGCATGCTTTGGTTATTTAATAACATCTGGAGAGGCAATTTCAACTGCCTTCAAGACAAAATTAGATAAAAATCTTGGAACATACCATTCATGTACTAGGAAGACATGGAAATATTGCTGTCTATGAAGCAGGAAAATAGATAACAGCCCATGTATTCACATTATTAGGCAGTGCCTAACACTTGTTTTTTCTTTTTTTTTCTTTTTTTTTTACTTTGTATCAGTCATTCCTGACAAGTAATCTTTTTAGAATATGCTGCCCCTTGCTACGGGAGAAGATATTTTAAAGCAGTTGAGGTATTTTTGGCAACCACCAAAGTTCTATCATCTAGAAGTAGAGACCATAGAATCATAGAATACTTTGGATTGGAAAGGATGTTTAAAGGTCATCTAGTCCAACCTCCCCTGCAATGAGCAGGGACATCTTCAACTAGATCAGGTTGCTTAGAGCCCCATGCAGCCTGACCTTGAATGTTTCCAGGGATGGGACATCTACCACCTCCCTGGGCAACCTGTGCCAGTGCTTCACCACACTCATTTTAAAAAATTTCTTCCTTTTATCTAGTCTAAATCTCCCCTCTTTTAGTTTAAAGCCATTACCCCTTGTCCTGTTGCAACAGACCCTGTTAAAAATTTGTCCCAATCTTTCCTGTAGGCCCCCTTTAGGTACTTGAAGGCCGCTATAAGGTCTCCCTGGAGCCTTCTCTTCTCCAGGCTGAACAGCCCCAACTCTCTCAGCCTGTCTTCATAAAAGTGCGCCATCCCTCTGATCATTTCTGTGGCCCTCCTCTGGACCCACTCCAACAGGTCCATGTCCTTCTTATGTTGGGGGCTCCAGGGCTGGATGCAGTACTCCGGGTGGAGTCTCACAAGAGCAAAGTAGAGGGGCAGAATCTCCTCCCTCGACCTGCTGGCCACGCAATTTTTGATGCAGCCCAGGATACGGTTGGCTTTCTGGGCTGCCAGCAGACATTGTCACTTCATGCGCAGCTTTTCATCCACCAGTACCTCCGACTCCTTCTCATCAGGGTTGCTTACAATCCTTTCATCCCCCAGCCTGTATTGATGCCAGGGGTTACCCCATTACCCCAACCCAGACTCAGGACCCTCATAAGATTCACACAAGTCCACTTCTCGAGCCTGTCCAGGTCCCTCTGGATGACATCCCGTCCCTCAGGCATGTCAACTGCACCACTCAGCTTGGTGTCATCTGCAAACTTGCTGTGAGTGCACTCAATCCACTGTCTATGTCACTGATGAAGATGTTGAACAGTACTGGTCCCATTACAGACCCCTGAAGGACACCGCTTCTCACCAGTCTCCATCTGGATATTGAGTCGTTGACCACTACCCTCTGGATGTGACCATCCAACCAATTCCTCCATCCACCTAACAGTCTGCCCATCAAATCCATATCTCGCCAATTTAGAGAGAACAATGTTGTGGGGGACCATGTCAAAGGCCTTACAGAAGTCCAGATAGACATCTGTAGCTCTTCCCTTATCTACTGGTGGAGTCACTCCATCATAGAAGGCTGCCAGGTTGGTCAGGCAGGACTTGCTCTTGGTGAAGCCATGCTGGCTGTCTCCAATCACCTCCCTGTCCTCCATGTGCCTTAGCATAGCTTCTAGGAGGATCTGTTCCATGATCTTCCCAGGCACAGAGGTGAGGCTGACAGGTTGGTAGTTCCCAGTCCAAAAGCTCAGAGTTAACTAGAAAAACTAGAAAACTCAGAGAAACTTTTGTCCCAATCCAAAGCTCCTGTATGTGGAGGCCTATTGTACCATGAAAGTTTTTAACTGCATTTTTTTTGCCTCAGTCTTCACTGGAAGCCCCTCTCCCTACATCTCTCGAGTAGATGGACTGCAAGGCAGGCACTGGGCAGAAAAGTCCCTCCCACTATTAAGAGACGATCAGGTTTGTGGCCGCCTGAGGAACCTCGCTTGTGAGCTTGGAGGAATCCAGGATGGTTGGCCAGCCTGCCCCTAAGCTTGGCTTTTGTCTTGTAATCAGTAGGATGATTGCAGGACACCTCAGTTTGCTTAGACGAGCAACATCAGGGAAAAGAAAGGTGGAATCATTCAAATCACATCTGGGTTTCACTCTTTTGAGCCTTTTATATTTTATCTATAATAAAATAATTCAGTTTAGCTGTTGGGCTTAGGGACCTGGGCATGAGTGAAATATTTTAATTATTCTTGTGGGACCTACTGCCAGTGTACTACTGCCAGCGTACTACTAAATTTTTTCTCTGAGTTTCCTAGTCTTGTAACTGAGGTACCATACTAATATCTGCTGAATGTTTAGTATTTATTATAAATTATATAAAATAGGAATATTCAAACTATATATTAGAGGTGTATTCAATAAATTAGAGAAATGGTAGATAAAGTAGCTTGCAGATGACATTCCATATAGTGAAAGAAAGAAACTTCTGCAGAACAGAAACTGTGTTTTCCAGGTCTAGCATTCCCAGACAAACAGCAGTTAGAAACAGTACCTGAGCTGAACGGTCTTGAATAACTATATCCTTTACCCAGCTGTGACTAAACACACATACCTAGCAGAGTGAATTGCAGTCAATTACTTTAATTTACATAGGAACAACAACAATTTTCTGTATTCTGATGTTGTAATTTCCTCTGCATCAGGTCACTCTTACTTATCTGATTCTTTAGCTGACCAGCAACCTAAACCATCTGCACTGAATTAACAGTGTCATTCCTGCTAAAAAGTGAGCTTGTTTCATTTGCAGGGGCATTCATACGGTTCTTGTTAGTTTTAAGAAATGTTGTGCTGACTTAACTAACCATTCATGGGAAAGGAAGAGTTGGCACTCACTGTAGATCCTATGGCTGCTCTCACGCATCCTCCTTCTTTGCTGCTATGGGAAGTATTTAAAAGCAGACATTTTTAAACTCCTCTTAACTGCTAACCCTTCACTGGGACACTGCAAAACAACAAGGCACAAAATTCATATTAGTTGTCTGCTCACAAAGGACAACCTCAGTAAGAGTCATTTCATTTAACTTCGGATATCTGCAAGGCATACGTTTAGGTCCAAGCTCATCACCCTCGGTTCCTTCTGCAAGCAATGAAAAGAATAAGTCATATCTAGGGCAGGATTCACCTCAGCATAGAAATTCACAAGGTTAATCCTATCAAACTGTAGAAGTTTTGATTTTTCTTCATTGATGGTGGTGAAATAAGCCTGCCTAGTCTGAGCACAGTTGCTCACATTATAGATGTCTAAAGTGAAGTAGGAGGAATCCAGGCAGGTCGTGGCTGTTCTTTGAGAATCTGAAATGTCTACCACCTGCCCTTTTGTTTTGCAATTATTTCAGTGTTCAAGTTCAGACCATAGCATAGCTTTTCAGAAAGCTGGCAGACTCCCAGGAAATATACAAAAAAGATGGAATATCTTTAATGGGCAACAGGAAGGAAAAGGCGCGATGAAAGAAGGAGTAGTTACAGATTATGTAAATTACAGAGTAGGTTACATACTACACCTCTGGCTGACACTCGAATAACACCTGCACAAATAACATCCTGGTGCTTTTGCCACACTGCTCTGTCCCACATCCACCATCGCCTCTCTTACTGTAGCAGAGCAGAATACTCTCTCCTTTCTGCCTCCCGATCGCTGGAGTGAGTGCTCTGCAGGGACAGGTGCAATGCTCCGCCTCGCAAAAGGTAATGCAATTTATGTCCCTATTTTTGCTCAGATATTCTTTAGGGGCTTAAATTCTCCTGTGGTTTCCTGTCTGGGGCAGATGTATCTGTCTTACAGGCTAGTTCTTTTTAGATTTATTTCTCTGTCTCATTGATTTGTCAAATCAGATATACAGAAAATTAGCGTTAAATAAAGAAATTCAGCATTTCCTTTTCAACAATAGTTAGCATATGTACTAGAAATGCTCAGCAGTGAAATTTCAATGTTTATTTCCAGTCAGGAACAATAAAGATTTCACACTTCAAAACGTATGTGAAAGTCATGATTCTTTTTAATTCTTTTTTTTTTTTTTCCTTAAAAACCAGTTTTCTTCAATTTTCGTATTCATAGTATTCTTTCCCTTCCTTTTACAGATATTCGTGACTTTTTCATTTCCTTCTGACACTTTGCGCTGTCCAGGGAAATGTATCAGTGTATTTCTCATAAGGATTCTGCTCAAGAACATTTCCTCAGAGGAGTTTATAAGGTCCTTCTTCTTCCCATAGGCAGCAGTGTGTATGCACTGCTCCGAGGAATGAACCCTGTTCCCACGACAAACTGGCCCAAGAAGTGTCTCAGTAGTGCCCTGGCATCGTCTAGTTTGCTAACTGCTAGTTATTATTCTGTTCCTTAGAGTCTATGCTATTAATAAAGGCAAAATTTTCCTGGAGTCTTTCTGAGCACTGAGGAACTAGCATCCAGCGCGAGGTAATCTATCCTATTTTATCATGTAACTGTGCACAGTGCCAGGCCTTCGCTCTGCGGACTTTTCTTTCTGTTATGACTGAAATTTTGAACCCTCTTTTTTTCCCTGCGTATGAATTGGTTTTGGGTATGGCAGCTTTCCAAAATAGCACTTATATGTAACAATATCAAGAGTACTTCATATTTTCCATGTATATCACATTAAGTGAATTGAAGTTATACGTTCAAATTGATTAAAGTATGACATGTGTTCCTGTGCTGGCACAATCGCACAGTCTAAACCACAGATTTCTGTCACAAAACAAGCTAGAATGTCTGAGCAAATTCACATTTATCCTTTGCATATTTACCTTATTAAAGGTTATGTCAGTGCTAGGTTTGCAAAGATGCTACATCTGTTATAACCAGCCAGATTTAAAAATATACAGTTCAAGAGAAGTGCACCATTCACCAGGTAATAAATTCACCAGTTAAGTTATTCCACATTTCTTAGTGATTTTTTTATGCTGAAAAACTCGAGTCATGCTGAGACACAGAAGCTGACGATTGTCAGAACACGAGCACCTTCCAGTAATCCAGAACTCGCTCCTCAAAGATTTCACGTGGCTAAAGGACTGCAATGCAGTAACTTCCATGCAGGGTGATTAGTTATCCCTGTTTCTCCAGCAGCAGTGTAAGGAGACAAAGTGAGAGAGCAGCTATTGGTTCCTGTATTTGATAAATAATTGAAAGCTTCCCTTTGCCTACATTATCACTCTACTCACGCTAAGATTATTGCAGTCTTTCTAAGGCTCTCCTGGCTTCAACTGGGGATCTTAAAGGAAAGCCAGCACAGGTAACTAAGCAAGCCAACCCTTCCTTTGAAAGGGATATAATTTTCAATGAAAAATCATAATATAAAAATTGCTGGTGTTGAGTCTCCCTGGAGAATATATTTCTGCCTGACATGCTCATTTTCTCATTTTGAAAGTCTAAGCACTATGTTTATTTTTAAGAACATAAACATGCTTTATTTTTTAATTCCTGTTTGATGGGGTAAAAGAGGAGAGGTTCATGAGTGTTTACTTTCAAATAGCTGAGGGGAAAATTTAAGAACTGGCTGTGCTAATTGCTGTGTTCACATCCATTTACAAAAACGTCTGTGTAGTTGTGGATTACCAGTGGACTGTGAGGTTTCATGCCCAGTTAAGCCAATATTGAAAAGGTCTTACCAGTGACATGTGACTAAGGTGACCTCTTATGTAGGCTCCAGAGTCCCACTGCACCCTGGTGGTATCTACTGCATGATGCTGCAGGCTCTTCTCTTTGTCCTCATCCTTGCAGGCAGGACTTTGGTTCCTACACAGTATCACTCCTGTTAATGTTTCTATACTGCACTACTCTCTCTGTGCTGCTCATTCACATTTGCATGCTACTTCTACACTTTATTTCCCACAGCGGCACTGGGAAGATGTGAAGCATGAAGATTTGAGCAGCCTGGTCTGGTGGGAGGTGTCCCTGCCCGTGGCAGGGGGTTGGAACTACACAATCTTTAAGGTCCCTTCCAACCCAAACCATTCTATGATTCTATGATTCTATGAATATCAGCCTTCAGCAAATCTTCATTTAGCATTGTGCCTCCCGAGGAATTGAGGTTCAGGCACAAGGCCTTGAGCCTTTATATCTAATCTTAAATGGGTTCATAATTCAAAATCTAAGTTTCTGGACTCCATTTATTTGCAGAAAGCACATCTGGACACAATATCGTCCAAACAAATTTTCTAGACCCACAGCCCACACTTGCTCTCAGGCTGCTAGCCTGTGAAAAAGTGTTTTGTGACTAAATATAAACTGAAATTCATTTCTTTAGAAAACTGACTGGTGTCCAGGGAAACTTCTGGGTTTGTTTATTTCACTTACACTGTCTTTTTTTATTTACCAGTCACGACATGTCTTAAACCAGAATTTCCATTAAAGTTCCTTTGAGATGTGACTACAAATATGTAAGCAAGTTGATTATGGATAAAATTGAGGAGTTTTGTTTCTGACTTTGTTGGATGCTATAGCTAGCTCCTTTTAAATTCTTACACCCATATTTCAGATCTAAATACTGATTATCTTTTTTTTTCCTTAGTATCTGGGACTTGACTTGAAAAATTTAGAGAGTCCTCTTTGCAGAAGGTGGAAGCTAAGGTGGAAGCTGCTTTAAAAAATGAAGCTTGTTACAGTTGGGTAGCTTTTGAAGACATTCATTTTAATGCTTGTATATTTTGTCCCACTTATCAACAAGGCAACTTAAATCTAATTTTGTGTCTTCCCATATTTACTATAAATACACTTGCTTGCTGAGAAACATCCTGTGAGAACAAAACAAAAGCAAGTTCCCTGCTTGAGAGCTCAGAAGATTAGGCCAATTGCAAAGTCTCTTTTCCTGAAAGAAAGTTTAGCCCAGGAAAATACAGTAGTTTGCCCCAGGCTTAACTAACTAGAAGAATCAAATCTTCTGCCAGACATCTTTGGTGTGGGTTAAATCTGTTTTACCATAAATTGCAGATATATGTATTCCCTAGTTCAAACGATGCACTGAGATTCTTGCGAAGAGGTCAGTGGCACATAGGTGAAACCCATACTGGGTACAACAGGAGAAGCAGAAAAAGATTTTCTATAATTATGTTGGAGATTTAAAAAATAAGCCAACACGCTGCATTGTAGGGTGGAGAATGCCCCTGAGAAAATTCAGGAGTTTCCATACACTTCTCTGGTTTTGTTACTCATCCTCCCACATTTCTCTTTCCTTCCTCATTTCCGTCACAGCTGCACTTTAAATACTCTGGGCCTGATTCCGCTTTCCCTTGCCTCAGTTTCACTGCAGTCCGTTGGGGTTAGAGCTTGTTTTGTTTCTTCACTCCAGGTAGAAGTAATGTTACATCCAGGGACAGGAAGACAGAATTTGAGAGAGTGACGTAGAGTTTGGGAATGATGCGCTGAGGCAAAAAGTAGAATGTAAGATTATTTATTCACACATGCCAAGTGGCTACTCTATGGAGAAATATTTTGCCCAGTTCCTTGTCTGAAGACCAAAGCATCTGCATACAGAAAATTTTTTCCAATTAAAAAAACTGAGGATTTTTTTTGTGGCCGAGGATGAGCCGTCATGTAGAAAATAGAGTTTACTGATTTGGGACTTTTCCTCCAGATATACTCCTGAGATATTACATTGGTGGGTGTCACAGGAAAGAGTAAAGTAAATTACAACAGTTTCCACCCAAATATTAACATTGTGTCTATGGCACCCCGGAGCATTTGTAAGAAATTTCCTTTCTCCTTTGGGTGAATAATGTCCTAAATAATCCCTAAGAAAGAGAATGGATTAGCATTTGGAATGCACTTAGTTCTATGGCATTCAACACTTAGGTCTATAGCTGTAGCATTTCTAATAAATAATGAATCACATCCTGCACACATGTAATATAAACAAAACTAATGCACTTCATGTATATCAAATGCGGCCCACATCTGGCCCATACCTGACTTGCCTGCTGCGAAGAAGATGAGATAAACTTGTGTCAGTATAACTATTAACTACTACTGTATGTGTTGCAAGAACTCTTGTGATATAAGTTTCTATTTTCTCTTTATGACCCTACCTCCCAGTTTCTGCCTTATTTGGGTGAAGGGACTGGTAAGTAGTCCAGAACCATTGTAGCTGTTTCATATTAAAAGGGAGTATAAGAGAACAATAGACATCTTCAATAACTTCAAATACTTTATCAAAGTGAGAACAAATATGAGAAAATTTCAGCTCGTTCCTTGAAGTAGATTCAGAATTTATGGTATCTTGCAGAGAAAATGTTCAAAAATCCTCTAAAATCTCATTGTTCAGTTGACTGCAAAAAGAGACTAAGGTTGCCAGGTTTTTTATAATAGCCTGTAATCCATAAAGAAATGCAGAACCCAGACAATGCTGAACTGGATTTCTGTTTCTCTCTGTTCCTTCTGTGCCAAAGGTGACAGGAACTCAGCAAGAGCTGTGGAGGATCAGCACCCTCTGCTTCACAGTCCTCTGTCCTTGCACAGGTAGTGATTGCTTTTGTGGGGAAGCCGTTGGGTAGCATTTGGAAGGTAAAGTAGGAAGCTAGCAGAGAAACTACATCTGTAACATCCTGAAGTCTTGAGCTGTCTGGAAGAGTCATTTTATACCTCACAAAGGTTCCATGCATCATATTCTCAGGCTGCCGTATGTTGCTTTTACTCCTACTAAACCAGTAACTAGCTGAGATCTGAAAGCACTTTCCTGCCACTGACCTTCCTGCCAGAGATCATTGACAGCAAGGTCTGGACTCAAACACCATTCAATCCCCTTAAAATGGACAACCATCATTTCAAGGCTGCAGTGAAAACCATTATCTACTTTCCCAAGGCACCCTTAATAGACAGTTTTCCCTCTCTCACAAACACTGAATACGCACACAAATCAAGGAACACCTTTACCAAGGAAAGAAGCACACACAGTAACTACTTGAGAAAACACAACCATGATATACTTTGTTATCTTAATAGATATTTTCCAAATCAATTCTCTGTTTGGTATGACAACCCAAGAGGTAAGTGACACTTTTTTGCATTAGTTCACTTTTCTTCACCAGGCAAGCCTTGCTAACATTTTGGTGTGAGTACAAAACCCCATCTCCAAGTGCACAGGCCAGGTTGTCAGTGTCTAAGGGAGTACTTGATGTTCCTACACCGTGATTCCCATGGGAGCATGTACCACTGTGATCATGTAGCCCTGCAGGCTGTCCTGGCAAAAGACTACCTGTGCTAACTCAGGCTTGTTTCTACAGTGGAGGTTGTAGCATTTCTTTCCCTTGAGAAGGATCTGTAACTGAAAAAGGAACCCCTATTTCCCTTTACATTCTTGCAGTGCCACTTACCAGTTTTACTTATAAAAATACAGACTGCAAAGATTTTGGAGGCAGCATCCAGGTCTTCATCTATCAGTAAACAGAAGCACTCATGGTTCACTTTATATGCATGATTTATCCACTCGGGAGCCCTGGAGCCTCTGTTCGTATGTAGCCCTGGATGAACATGCAGTGTAGATAAAATCAGCAGATTTCCTGCTGGTCACCAAAAGGTGGGAGCAGAGAGCTCCTTCCTCTGCAGAGCACTAAGGCACCGTGTTTATATAACATCCTTAATCATTTTTTTCAAATGTGTCACACAGAAGTTTTACAGTGCTGCTTGTCTCGAAGCTTCTTCCTTTCAGGGTAAGAAAAGGGGCTGCTTTTGAGTCTAATCCAAGTTATTGTTCCAGCTAAAGACAGATTATGTTGCTGCACTGAGCAGAGCTCTCTTTATAGCAGAGTTCTTATATTTTTTCGTATTTTAAAGGTAGATACATGTCTGGTCTCATCTCTTCAGGCATCCAGAAAGACCAATAGCATGTATTTAATAAAAAGAAGGGCTTAGATAATATTTTTGTTACATTTGAGGTACCTTGAGATTGTATAATATGTACAGAGTTTGTATACTGTATATGTACTACATATAGAACGCAGGCTCAGTCAAGATGAGAAGGGCATTGAATGAAAAACACATTGTAAAATACTGCTAAATTATGACAAACAACTTGATTTTGAGTAGCATGTGAATTATATCACAGAACTTATTCCTAAACTAAGTCAACAAGACCTTTAAAAAGTTTTCCATTTGGCCCTCACTTATTCAGGTTATTCAAGGAAAATACACATTGAATGAAGTGCCGCTGATTCAATGTACAAAGCATAAAAAGCCAAAAATAATGTTAGCAGGAAATCCTCCTGCTTCGCACACAACATTTTACACTGCCAAGCTACTCAGTTTTCTTTTACATCCTGGAGATTTTAGCATAAATTATTATTTTAAAATTTACAGCTGTTAGCGTTCATACTGTTCAGTCCACTCTAATGAGCTTCTTTTGGGATTGAATTATGTGAAATCATTCTCCGATTAGCAAGCTATCCATTAGCAGTGACTTCTGATGGTTCCTTATAAAGGCAGGAGACACTGAACATGTTCTTCACTACATCTACAAATCATATGCCATGGTCAAACAACTTTAGGATTGCAGAGAAACCCTGGAATTACTTCAGATAATGTGAAATAAGATGCTGTGGCAGTTGCACAAGGACAAGGAAAATACTCCTTCCAGATCAGGACTGAAGGAGTTGTTTAGCATTGGCAGACTAGCAGTCTGGAAAGAGGATATCCACATGCAGACAAGGACAGACATACCTTTAGTCTGCAAAGGTTTGTCCCACCATTAAGCCTTATCTAGAATTAAGTTGAAAGAAGATAATTCCTAGGAATTAGCTTTGAAAATGCGCATTTATTAAGTTATTTATTTTTAATTACATAGTAAATGTCACTTTGGCAACTTAAAAGCAGTAATAATAATTCCAAAACCATGTAATTTCAGTGAAAGTAAGGGAGTGAGGATGCACAGTAGAGGTCCTATAAAGCCTCTCCACTTTAGCACTTCTGTCACGTTTCTGCTCTTTTGATTCCTATCCAGATTAATTTCTAGCTGTTCAGATAGAGGCTGCTACTTGTAACTTCTTCCTTATTTTATAAGGGTATGACAAGATAGTTAAAAATACTCCGCAGGCCGAAGGGAAGGATGTTCACAACAGTCAGTTTTATACACCCTGCTTGGCTGACTAAGTTGAAAAGCCATTATGCCTTAAGCTGTGTGTGAAACCAGCTCCTTTGAGGGCCATAGAGACACCTACTTCATGTGCTCTCTAGCTGGAACAGCGCAAGGTGGGGGCAACCAGCTGGAAAGCAGAGAAGGCCCTGGGGGTCCTGGTGATATGGAGTTGACCATGAGCCGGCAAAGGGCTGTCACAGCAAAGGTCAACAGCCTCCTGGGCTGCGTTAGGCAGAGTGTTGTCAGCAGGATGAGGAAGGGGATCCTTCCCCTCTGCTCAGCACTGGTGAGACCCATCTGGAGTGCTGGGTACAGCTCTGAGCCCCTCAGGACAAGAGAGACATAGACATACTGGAGTGAATCCAGCAAAGGGCCATGAAGATGATAAGCATCTGACATATGAGGAAAGGCTGAGGGAGCTGGGATTGTTCAGTCTAGAGAAGAGGAGGCTCAGTGGGACTTACCAATGTATACAAAAGCCTTCTTATTCCTGCTTGAAACTCTTTCTTGCTTCTTGAAATGTAAGTTATATCACTGCTAAGATTTTCACATCAATAAATCATTTCTAAATGATCCTAATAGCACTGTTTACTGGCAGCAGTTTTAAAGGAACTAAGAGAATCTTATTTACACATCACTCTCATGCTTTTGGTCAAATGCCATGAGTATTTTAATCTCTTCACATACTAACCCTGATTATAAAGACATTTCTGATGAAGCAATGTAATGTAATTCTAAATATATATTCACAGATAGAAAGGCCAGCAAGTTAGAGCCATATCTCTTTTCTGGGCTTCATATTACATTGCCCATATACATAAGTCAGTAATTCCACTCCACTCATATAATTCCTACACTTTAAAAGTTTTTACTTTTAAGAAGTTACCTTGCTATCAAGGAATGCACCAAGCAGAAGGCATGAAAATAACCAGTACTAACAACTGAATAAAAAGTCACAGAATCACAGAATCACAGAATCTTAGTGGTTGGAAGGGACCTTTGAGATCATCGAGTCCAACCACATAAAAAAAAAAAAAAAAACAACCACACAAAAAAAAAAGCACCCACCAACTAAACTCCACACCCACAACCCCACACACAACACCCCACCACAAACCAATAATCTTGGGCACTAGAGCATGCCCTGAAGAGCCATGTCTACACGTTTCTTAAATACCTCCAGGGATGCTGACTCCACCACCTCCCTGGGCAGGTTGTTCCAGTGCCTGACCACTCTTTCAGTAAAGTAATTCTTCCTAATATCTAATCTAAATCTCCCTTGTCGCAGCTTCATACCATTTGCTCTGGTCCTGTTGTTATTCCCTTGGGAGAAGAGGCCAACCCCTGCCTCTCTACAGTTTCCTTTCAGGTAGTTGTAGAGGGCAATGAGGTCTCCCCTCAGCCTCCTCTTCTCCAAACTAAACATGCCCAGTTCCCTCAGCCTCTCCTCATATGACCTGGTCTCCAGACCCCTCACCAGCCTGGTAGCTCTCCTCTGGACACGCTCCAGGAATTCAATGTCCCTCTTGTACGGAGGGGCCCAGAACTGAACACAGCACTCGAGGTGAGGCCTCACCAGTGCCGAGTACAGAGGCACGATGACTTCCCTGCTCCTGCTGGCCACGCTATTCCTGATACAAGCCAGGATGCTATTGGCCTTCTTGGCCACCTGGGCACACTGCTGGCTCATGTTAAGCTGGCTGTCCACTAACACTCCCAGGTCCTTTTCTGCCGGGCAGCTTTCCAGCCACTCAGCCCCAAGCCTGTAGCGTTGCCCGGGGTTGTTGTGACCAAAATGCAGGACCCGGCACTTGGCCTTATTAAACCTCATCCCATTGGCCTTGGCCCATTGATCCAACCTGTCTAGATCCCTCTGTAAAGCCTTCCGACCCTCAAGCAGATCAACACTCCCACCTAGTTTGGTGTCATCCGCAAACTTACTGAGGGTGCATTCAATCCCCTTGTCTAGATCATCAATAAAGATATTGAACAAGACTGGCCCCAAAACTGAGCCCTGAGGGACACCACTGATGACCGGCCGCCAACCAGATTTTGCTCCATTAATCACAACTCGCTGGGCACGGCCATCCAGCCAGTTTTTTATCCAGTGGAGGGTACACTTGTCTATGCCATGATTCTCCAGTTTCTCCAGGAGAATGCCGTGGGGGATGGTGTCGAAGGCCTTACCAAAGTCCAGGTAGACAACATCCACAGCCTTCCCTTCATCGAGAAAGCGGGTCACACGGTCATAGAAAGAGATCAAGTTGGTCAGGCAGGACCTCCCTTTCCTAAACCCATGCTGGCTGGCCCTGATCCCTTGGCTGCCCTTCCCTTGCCTTGAGAGCTCACTCAGGATGATCCTCTCCATGATCTTTCCCGGTACTGAGGTCAGGCTGACAGGCCTGTAGTTTCCAGGATCCTCCTTCCGGCCCTTCTTGTAGAGGGGCGTCACATTGGCCACCCTCCAGTCATCCAGCACCTCTCCTGTTGACCAGGATTGTTGATAGATAATGAAGAGAGGCTTGGTGAGCTCTCCTGCCAGCTCCCTGAGAACTTTTGGGTGAATCCCATCCGGCCCCATAGACTTATGCGTGTCCAGGTGCATAAGTAAATCATTAACTGCTTCCTCCTGGATTACAGGGGAGTTGTTCTGTTCTCCATTCTTATCTTCCAGCCCAAGAAGCTGAACACCCTGGGGGTAGCTGGTCTGACTATTAAAGACAGAGGCAAAGAAGGCATTAAGTATCTCAGCCTTCTCCTTATCCTTGGTTGCAAGGTTCCCCCCCGCATCCAGTAAGGGATGGACATTCTCTGTCACTCTCTTTTTGTTGATGTATTTGTAGAAACTTTTTTTGTTGTCCCTTATATTAATTGTCAGGTTGAGTTCCAGCTGGGCTTTTGCCTTCCTGATTTTTTCTCTGTATGACCTAACGCGATCTCTGTACTCCTCCTGAGTTGCCTGTCCCCTCTTCCAAAGGTGGTAAACCTTCCTTTTTTCCTTAAGTCCCATCAAGAGCTCTTTGTTCATCCAGGCCGGCCATTTTCCCCGCCCTTTAATTGTGCGCCTCATGGGGACAGCCTGCTCCTGGGCCTTTAGGATTTCCCTCTTGAAGAGCGTCCAGCCTTCCTGGGCTCCTTTGTCTCTCAGGACTACCTCCCACGGGAGTCTCCCAACCAGGGTTCTGAACAGGCTAAAGTCTGCCCACCGGAAGTCCAAGATGGAGGTTTTGTTAACCCCCTTCCTTACCTCACTATGGATGGAAAACTTAACCATTTCATGGTCACTAAGCCCAAGACGTCCTCCGACCTCCACGTCACCCACTAGCCCTTCTTTGTTTGTGAGCAGTAGGTCTAGCAAGGCACCTCCCCTGGTAGGCTCACCTACCATTTGTGTCAGGAAGTTATCTTCCATACACTCGAGGAACCTCCTAGCCTGCCTGCTGTCTGCTGTGTTATATTTCCAGTAGATGTCTGGTAAGTTGAAGTCCCCAACTAGAACAAGGGCTGGCGTTTGCGAGACTGCAGCCAGCCGCTTATAGAATACCTCATCAACCTGCTCATCTTGGTTGGGTGGTCTATAGCAGACTCCCAGCACAAAATCACCTCTGTTAGCCTTCCCTTTCACCCTTACCCATAAACACTCAACTTCTTCATCACTGGAGTCTATCTCTATAGAGTCAAACAGCTCCCTAATGTACAGAGCCACACACACCCCCCCCCTTCCTTGCCTGTTCCATCTGAAGAGCTTATAGCCACTCATTGCAGCATGCCAGTCATGACCATCATCCCACCACGTTTCTGTGATGACGACTATGTCGTAGTTGTCCTGCCGCACAATGGCTTCTAGCTCATCCTGTTTGTTGCCCATGCTACGTGCATTGGCGTAGATGCACTTGACCTGGGCTACTGATTTCACTCTCATCTTTGGCCCTTAACACTCAGGTTCATTACCAGCGGGCCTGGTTTTATCCCCTTCCCCCTTAACTTTCAGCTTAGAGCTCTGTCCATGAGCTTTGTTAACTCTTAGCCTAGTACCCTTTTCCCCTTCTAGGAAAGGGTTTTCCCCTTGTTCTCTAGCAGTAATTTCTAAACGTCTATCACCTTTCTCTGATGAAATGTCAAAGTGGGAGTTCTCACTAATGTGGTCTCCTTCAAACCGTGGCATGCTTTCCTCAGGTTTAATCTTGACAGGCCCAGTTATCTCCCCTTCCCCTCTCATATCTCAAGTCCTCGAGCCATAAAACAGGTTATAAATAAAAAACACATTTCAGGAAGCATCTTGACAATAGTTACAACTGCCTGGAAGAATCACACATCAGGCTCCTTTTATGGCCATCCCTCATACCAATTTTACTGTCTCTACCCCAGACAGCAGGCTAAGTGTAGGTATCACTAACATATATGAAACCGGACGGCAGCCAGTATTCTTGCCTAGCTTCCAGCTCAGCTGTCATCCCGACTGATTCTCAGTGGGCTCAAATATAATCCATTGAAGATGTAATTCCCACAGGAAGCTGAGGATCAGTTCACACAGGACTTTGTGTTTGTTTGCTTCATTGAATACGCTTGTATGCATATTCACTGTAGTTCATGTCATTTTACCAACTGCACTTAAAAATTGCCCTTCCCCCTGCAGCGTGTGAAATGAGATTATCCCTCAAACCATGAGACTCTTTCTGACAAAATGTACGCGAATCAAGCCACAGAATGTCTCCCACGTTCATGACAACTACTGGCTTCTGAAACAAAAAGACACCTAAATAGCTTCGCATCCTATTTTGTCTGCATTACTCCTAACAGAAATAACGGATTGGTTACCTTTTTAAGCTTATGGTCCAGAATGATTGCAAAGCGATTATAAGTAAGTCCTTTATGTTTCAGACAGATATCAACTTTTTCGTACAGGGTACTATGTTATATCATATTCCCGGGATAAATTTTGAAAAAAATGAAATTATTTTGACTCAAAAAAAAAATTACTGTAAGGATTAATGTGCAAATGAAAACAGCCAAAAGCAGGACTAAATAATAGCACTCTTATCTATGAATGAAAACATTACAGCATCTCCCACCATATGCAGAAATGTTAATATGACAATCAAAAATCATTATTTAAGAGTCAGTTCATTTATAGATAGAATTAGAGGAGGTGCATGTTATGTGCTGAGCAGTGAGTGCTACAAAATCACCTTAAGCTCATTCTTCCAAATCAGTTCCAAATCACTTCCCGTAAACATTGTCTACCAGGCTCTTTTCCACTACAAATTCTATGAATTTATTAAAATTTATCCTCCTTTGAGAAAAAAGGAGATAGCAAAATTCCGCATTTGGTACAATGGACTATGCTAAAGAAACAGGGATTTGTACATATGTTCACGTCTGTAAATACATGTGTGTCTTTATGGAGGGCAAAAGCAAAAGGGAGATAAATTGAAAAATAATAGTAGTTTCTGAGATTAAGCTGAAACGAAACCATAAGAAATCTTAAAGAATTGTGCAATCCTAAAACCGCAAAGTCCAAATGTGAATTTGTGGTATATCTCTTACCAGTTTCTGAGTGGCTGTGGAAAGACTAGATATAGCTTCATGAAAAATCTTGCTACAACAGCTTTTAGCCAGCTGAAGCTATTGAAGTAAATGGAGGCACATCACTTACTGAGAGGAAGTTGCAAGAGAATGAGGAAAAAACATTTTTTTAGAGAAGAGCTCTCTAATCAGGACTAGTTCCACAGCACAAAATGCAATGATTAGCTTTATTTGATACCCAGAGCAAAAGAAGAGAAAAAAATTGGTAGAGAAGGAGGCAAAATTCTTTTCTAGAAACAAGCATCTCTCCGCAAAGAATAGGGAATAATCATTATGTGACAAACCTATGAGGTCCCACCACTGACTAGAAATGCATGGCTGTAAGAATATGTGGAGAACAAACACGTATTCCACAAAGCTGAAGAACTCATATAAACAAGGAAGAGAAAAAAGAAATTAAAATGTTGTCAGTTAGGAAAATAAACATGCAAAAAATACCATCTTGTGTGTATTCTTAACCGTAGGAAGTCCAGTATTTTTCTTTTTCATAGTGTCTTAGACATATTTTAGTGCCTTGTGTACCCTTGAATAAAACCATAGCGTCTTATATGCCACAGCTTCCGACTATAGCAAAGGCAGCCAACAGCCACTCACTAATTAGGATGCATTAAGTGCTAAGTCTTTACACTGGCGGGGCTGACCATCAGCTTACTCTGTCTGGATGACCGAGTACCCGGTACTGGTATTATAGGACAAATCTTTCCAAATCCTTTAGCAACACTGATAATACAAATATCCTGTGCCAGCAGACTGTCAAGAACTATGAGGCTGTCCACAGCAGCCTCAGAGAAGTAGTAAAAGAAGAAGTAGGTGAAGAAGCACAAAAATGAGATCATGGATGAGAGGCTGGAAAAGGTGAATAATGAACTGAGTACATCTAGTTAAACAGATCCCTTCCTTCCCCCTTAAACTTTCCCTCTCCCTGTATTCAGCCTTTGAAAAGGTGTTTGAACCACTCTTCTGGGAATTCCCTTCATTTCTTGACCAAGTCTCCATCCAATAGGCAAGTTCTTCTGATAATGACAGAATAGTTTTACACATTAAGACATGAGTTGTGTGGCATCCAGCTTTTGAGATCTAAATTCTAGGGCTTACCTAAAAAGTCCCTCTATCAGTACCCAAACTTTGTTTCAGCCGAGGCAGGCAATGCCGAAATATACTTAATTAAGTATACTTTGTTCTCCTGAGGAATACCATCAAAGTTGGTGGGAAAAAAATTTGATCTTTGAAAGATCAGACCCAAATTCCTTACTGTTTTCTGTTTTATTTCTGTCAGTTGGGCTTTTTACATGTTAGTAAATACAAATAGTTGTTTAACATGTACTGGAAAACCAGATACATATTCAGGCACAGTTCGGAGTAACAAACGTTCACAGGGAAACTTGCAAGGTAGTATGGAAACAAAAATCCTACCTGGCAAGAAGCCAGCTAATAAAAAGACTTTTGCAATGGAAAAGCATGCTAACTCCAGAGCATAACGTGACAAAAGCTCTGGTAAACATCCTGACTGCTTCATCCCCAGAAAAAAATCTCTTCTACATAATGACTACTGTTGCTGTGTGATCATCTTCTCCTGCATGTCCCTGTCAAGAACTAGTACTCCAGGGTTTTTTTTTTGCTTTTGATGACTGATCTTCTGTCTCAGCAGCCAGCGGGAATTTGCCCTTTACTCCTACAGAAGCTGCGTCAAGATCCAGAACAAACAGTGACAGAGATTGCTATTCTGAGTGAGTTGCATGAATTGGGTGAAATAAACAAATATATGTGTAAGAGAAGGGAAGAATTAAATTAATTTAACGGTAGGGAAGATTCTTTACCTGGGGCACCAAACAGCACTTTTCGGATTTATGCTATAGGCCCACATTTCTCATATCAAAGCAGAAGCATTCAAATGGAGCTGGTTGGTCCAACTTGGCAAACTTGTCTGTTGTTTTAGTGAACAGGCCAAGGATTGACTAGACACTATATAAGAATTGGCAAAAATCCTCATGGTTGTACTAGATTGATTTATGCTGACGGAAGATCTAGCAATACATTGTCCTCTAATAAAGTAAGGCATACAGGAGGCAACGTGCTAAAACTTTTGATGTCTTTCTCTGCATTGAATCTATATTACTGACAGAAGACTTCAGAATTAATTCTGGCAACATTCAAAAACATCTACTTGCAAAACTTTTGGAGTCAAGCCATTTTGGCAGCAAATATTGGAATAGATTTGAAAGGTATTATCCATGGCAATCCTTTATTTTTTTAAAAAGAAGAGATTTCTTGCCAAAAAGTGTGCACAAAAATTTTAGTCTGTAGACCAGCAGAAATGCAAGCCCTTTCCATTAGGTGTAAACTCTGTATTAACAAGAAAAGAACTTTCAGACTAGCATTACAGTAAATTCAGGGGATTGCCACTGATTCCATCTAGGTATAATTTCAGTAAGATTGTTTCTGATGTGAATTTAACATATCTAAAACTGATCCCAAAATATTTTAGCTTTTCATTCATCGTAAACGTATTGTATAATGCCAGAGGAAGTGCTTGCTTCATACAGAGTTACTCTTCTGACATCTCTAAGATGCTTGCCACCTTCCCATTTAAGCAGGAATGTCTATTATTGTAAATAACACTAGTGTAATTTTGTTAATGTAAATAGTACCGTGTCCCCTAACGCTCTAGAATGTGCTAATTTTAAAATCCCAATTGCAGCAATTCAACTAAAAGTTTCAAATCTGAAATCAAACAAGTATAAAAATAGCAGATGGTCAAGAATCTGGAAATATGCAGATATCTTTGTTCCACAGTTCTTTAAGCTGTTGTATTATAAGCAGATCTCTGCTGCTAGCTGTTCAGTTTAACCAATTTTTAATTCAACTTCATACAATATTCCCATAAATGATTTTCATATGGATTCTCCTCCCTGTTTTTATGGGACAACTGCTCTTAAATGCTGTTTCTTCAATATGTGGAAAAAAAAAACTTGAACCAACTCTTTTCACAGATGACAGGGGTTTTTTTTTCTAATTAATTATTTACTGTCCTCACATGTTGCTTTATAACTAATGTAACAGAAATCCAACTATGGAAAAATCCTGAGGGTAGTACTAGTCAAAATTGGCCAGTTAGTATTGACCCACCATCAGGTTAATTTCTGCTTTACTCTTAAACCAAACCTGTGATTCTCCGCCAAGATTAAAAGTCTGCCATGGGAATTAGTTTTTACAATTAATGTAGCCCCTTATCCTTCAGCTTTCCTAAATGTCATGCTCTGCTAGACCTGCATATAGAGAATGTCTTTTAAAGCCCTAAGTCAAAAAAGTGGCAGAAACACAATATTTACAATATATGGTCCAGATCTCCTGCCGATAAAAACTTTACCTCACTGCAAATATTGACGTAAGAACCCTTTTGCAATGTTCTTTGCTTCTATGGTTCGCATGTCTGAGATCACAGAGCTGGATTTTTCCATTTCTTCTCCTCTCACTGGATGGGGTGGATCACGGAGATGGGAAAGCCATCCTTTCACACGAGTGGGACATTCACAAATGCAGCTGTTTGCACAAGCAAAACCATCTGGTGCCCAGTGGGGGTTATACTAAGGTTCACATTAGACAGAATTATGGAGTTTTACCTGATGATTCTCCGAATATATATTCCTACTTATGTTGCTACTATGCACACAGCTGCTGTTCTTCACAGAACAGCATTTTACCTCTGCAAGGTGCAGAGACCTCTTCTTGACTTGAGATAGACTATCTTCTGCAGAAAGGTTTTCTAGGCCACAAATGTTCGTGGATCTAAGGGCACCGATGGCTAGACAACATTATGATACCATCATAGTAAGTTTGTCTGTATAGAAGAGTTCCTGAGTAAAGGATGGAAAAACAAATGCCTTACAAAAAAAAATAAATTCAGGACATTAAAAATCTTATTGAAAAAGAACTTTAAATGTCATTGTCCACTTTCTTCTGTGGAATTATCACTGAGTGACTCCTATTGCATCTTTATGTTATTAAAAAGCTTATTGTGGCACATTTCCCATCTTTGGTTTGGTTTGTATGTTTTTAAAAACTGCCAAAAAGATTTCTTGAGAATCAGCCTATGGTGGTCAATGGAAATAATCCCAGTAACATCAGTGTGCGTCAGTTTGTAAATTTGTTGTGAATCGTTAGAAATTATATCAGGAATCAACAGGAAGTCATATTATTATATTACATGACTTAGAAATTTGGGAAAAATAATGAATGGGGAAGACTGCCTGATTTGTGTTGATAACCATACAGTGTAATTATTCAATGAACCCAAATGAGTACAATACATTTTTGACAACTAAAATGGTGTGAAACATTCAGAAGAACAGCTAAATTCTCATATATATTATCTCAGGCAAATATATTGGCAAAAGCCCCTCAATATTCAGTTTACGGTGTTCACATGGACAATTAAAACTTCCATACTTTCAGCCTGAAGCCACGCAAGGCTCTGCTGGAATCCTTCAGCTGCCAGATGAGCGGAGTCACAGAACTTTCACAAATTTTTCTTGCATCCTCCTACAACAAAACGACTGCCAAGGTTAACTGTCAGATATTTGTAAGGAGCAGTAAATCTCACAGTGAGAAAGGTATTTCCCATTGTTTAGGTAAAACAAAACAAAACAAAACAAACAAACAAAAACCAAAACAAAACCCCCCAAAACATTGCAATATATGTGAGAGGGAAAGACAAAGTATGCTTTGAAGCCTGAGCCTTTTTCAAGACTGAGCATCTTGAGTCTTTACACCAAAAAACATTTGCAAAGAATTCAGATGTGAATGGGAACTAGAAATCCAGTAGCCATTATGGAGAGAACTACAGATTGCAGTCTGAGACTTTCCAGGGCACAGCCAGTTTTACATATTAAAAGAATGAGTCTATTAGTGCTATTTCTCCTGGTCTAGCTTTGAATGTAGCTCACAATTAGTTTAGTTTCTTTTGGGTGGTTGTTCTGATTTTTCTAAATATCTAAATAAAATTCCTTCAGGAGTGTTTTCAGGCCAACACGACTCCTGTTCTTGTATATGGAGCACTTCCAAATTGGATTGCTTATGATATTTTCTTACCACAAACTAAAATCAGTCAGAAACACTTGTGATTTTTGCATTCTTTCAGCGTCTTGGTATTTATAGGGCAGGATCTGATATTTACACTGTAAACCCAGTAATCCTGCTGGTCCTCTAGGAAAAGAATAAAAAATGTGACCAAAACTGTGGGTAGTACCGTTTTTAATCAAGATAAGAATGCAATTAAAATGGACAAAGTCTTAAGGATTGCTCCACAGAGCTAAAAGCAACAATAGAACTTACTGATTTTTTCCACACAACACCCAAGAAATGAGATGGAGTTTCCTGTTCTCTTCCAGCTCAACTGATGGAGCTTTCAAAAAAGTCCTACTTGCCCTTATTTGGCAGAGAGATTCTCCAGATGAGGCTTTACTTTCTTCCCTAGAAATGGTTTCCAATTTCATATAGGCTGTGATCACTACTCTAGATCAGAGAACATTCATGTTATCTGAACTTCAGTAGCAGCTACGACAGTGGACAGTGCATGTGTTCACACTCATCTTCCTATTACTTATTGCAACAGATTGCCAAAAAAAAGTAAATATCAAATTGTGCATAAGGTTTCATTCAGATTCCTGTTTGTGTTGTCAGCCATCACTTATGGGTAAAAAAACTGCTCCCCTCATCTCTGTTTTCACAGATCTTTTAGAATATAGATGATAAAATAGAGAAAAAAAAATATATGTGAATGTTTTCACATCAATAGCACTTAACAGCAGTGCTCATAAGGGCTGGAGCACCTCTCCTATGAAGACAGGGTGAGAGAGTTGGGTTGGTCAGCCGAGAGGAGAGGAGGGGAGAGGGAGAGGAGGGGAGAGGAGGGGAGAGGAGGGGAGAGGAGAGGAGAGGAGAGGAGAGGAGAGGAGAGGAGAGGAGAGGAGAGGAGAGGAGAGGAGAGGAGAGGAGAGGAGAGGAGAGGAGAGGAGAGGAGAGGAGAGGAGAGGAGAGGAGAGGAGAGGAGAGGAGAGGAGAGGAGAGGAGAGGAGAGGAGAGGAGAGGAGAGGAGAGGAGAGGAGGAGGCCAGTCTGGGGAGACCTTGTAGCAGCCTTCCAGTATTTGAAGGCAGCCTACAAGAAAGTTGAAGAGGGACTTTTTACAAGGTCCCTTCCAACCTAAACCATTCCATGATTCTATGATTCTATGTTAAATGAAAAATAGGGAAGTAGGAAGAATAAAATTGAAAAGCCAAATGAAAAATTATACGTGCAATACAACTGCCATGAAGTCAACAGAGAGATGACATAATGGGAACACAGCTGAGCTCTAAACCATATAATAAAGAAGTCCAAATAAGTAAACAGACTTACTTACTCAGGTTCCCTAAATATGCAAACTGGAAACAGGAGAAATTCCCCTTAGAAACTCATTCTCATGGTAAATATCAGTGGAACATCAGCTGTGATCTAGGTTCTGTTTCCTCCCTACCTGGAGCCCGAAGGGATTTCTTGGATACGAAATTAAATCATTAATTCAAATAAATGAATCCAATTAATGATTAGAATCTTAAAATCAGGAGTATTTAATCTATATGGGAGTCATTTTCTGGCAAAGTAACACTTTTGACCAAAAATAATCTTAAAGGTTTAAGGATCAATGCTTCAGAAGATAGAGTACAAGATGGAATATTACGTGCTGTGTTTTGAAAAGCTTTGACTTACTCCATAGAATAGGATAAGCAGCTCTGTGAACATCAGCCCAAAGAATCATGAAAAGAAATTTGTTATACAGAGAAATCAATATGAATGAAATGGAAGAATGTAATGCTGACAGTATTTAAACATCCTTGAAATTTCAGCACGTTACACAGTAGTTCTTACATTCAATGGAAGTATATAGCCAAGAAAGTTAAATCTCATTGTGAGACATAAAGCGGAATTTGTTGTATAAGTAAAAATTAATGGTAGTGCAAGTACAAAAAATAGGTTTGATTATGCTTGCTACATCAAGCACAATAAAGTCCAAAGTATTAATATATGTAATTAGTGCTTTGAAAGGAGACATTTCCCAAAGCTGAAAAGAATCACAAGTCAAGTAACCTGGCAGAAAGAATTTAAGCAGGAAAATCATATGGTAATTGGGAATCAATTATGGACATTTTGCTCCATGGTCAGAAAGTCATAATCCTATAAGCAAGAAAGAAATCTGCCTAAAAACACTCCAACAAATAAAATGAGAAGACAGCTATAAACCCAGAGCAATGAAAAAATTGGGAAAACTGATACTAACAAATATAAATTAGAAGTTGGAAAACGGGAAGGAAAGAATAGAAGAAATTAATCCTCAAGAAGAATAAGGACAAGAAGAAAGACCACTTAAATGCATAAGAATTAAAGTTGCACAGGTGTTTTATTCTATAGAAATGGTACATCCATACAATGATACAGAAAATGCAAAAACAAGATGGTCAGTATTGTTTGAATGTGGAAGGAATCACAGCAATGTTTCATAATGGACAGGCATAATGACATCAGAATGATAGTTCTAAAAACATAGTGCCATTCTTTGTCTCAGAATTTTAAAATCAAATTAGATTAATCAGTATCTATTTTTTTCAGTGATTTATCCAACAAAAAATACATTTTTAATTGCAACTTTGATATTTCCCCTCATCCATCACCTTCTTCTTTGTGTTATTTTTCTCCTATGAATACTTTACTTTTCTACAGAGTTTATCCTTTCCTAGTTGTGTCTCAGGTGTCATCCTAAGTGTCTAAAGCAAAAGGCTTTTGGCTACCTCTGTGTTAACAAATCAAGCAGTGCCAAGGAACATTCTAGAGCTCTGGAACTCAAACGTTAAATTCTTAGAATATTCTCTGGCACTGTTTTTCCTGGGCCAAAAATTGCTCTATCAAATAATTTTCAGGTATGGCCTGAGTGTTAGTGCAGGCCAGGGACTTATCTCGATGGATGGCCACCCTGCTTTGGTGGCTAAGACAATAACGCATTCATTTCCATGCCACTTGGCCTCAGTGCCAGAGGATAGTCCCAAGCACATAGTTTC